>NC_084487.1:47041516-47351479 GCF_030035675.1 Rhineura floridana
CCTACTGCGTGGGATCGAAACTCAAGTATGCAGAGAAGATCCTTGGACTCGCCAGGTATGCTGTCTACTAGGAGGATGGATTAGAGATGTGACAGAAGGGTTGCCATCACTCATCAAGCTCACCGACAGGTATCCCTTTCTCCTCATCCACGTAGGAACAAATTATACTGCCAAACGGATCTATGAATAAATCACATCAGATTTTGAAGCTCTGGAAGGAAACTCAAGGACTTTGGGGCCCAGATAGTTTTTTCATCCATCCTTCCAGTACTTAGAAGAGGAATAGAAAGGGAAGGAAAAATACTCAGTGCGAATGAATGGCTACGAAAGTGGTGCCAATGTGAGAGATTTGGATTCTGGGACCACGGGCTATGCTTCCTGGAAGATGGATTGCTGGCAAGTGATGGGTTGCATCTCACAAGGACTGGGAAGAATGTGTTTGGCCACAGCATGGAGAAGTTCATCAAGAGGGCTTTAAACTGAATCCTAAGGGGAAGGGAGACTTAAACTTGGTGGTAATGACTGATGAAGACTTGTGCACAGTAACGGGAACAGAGAGATCGGCTGTAATAGGGACCAGTGACAGTCCTCAGGAAAATGTAGTAAGGAAGCCAAGCCATAAATCACATGGTCTTCGATGCCTGTCTACTAATGTGCTGAGCATGGGAAACAAGCAAGACAAACTTGAACTCTTAATACAGGAGGGCAATTATGACTTGATAGGTGTAACTGAAACTTGGTGGGGCAGGGTTGGAGCTTGAGATTGATAGACAAATGGTAAAGGAATACCTAATCACTTTGAACGAGTTCAAATTGGCAGGGCCTGATAAACTGCATCCTAGAGTAGTTAAGGAACTGGCTGAAGAACTCTCAGAACCTCTGCCTATTGCAACTGGTACAGAATGCGGCGGTGCCCCTGATTAAAGGCAGCGGCCAGCAGGATCACATAACTCCAGTGCTAAAAGAGTTGCACTGGCTACCAGTTGCTTGCCGGGCCCAATTCATGGTGTTGGTTTTGACCTTTAAATCCCTATATGGTTTCGGCCCAGTCTATCTGAAGGAGCGACTCCAGCATCATCAGCTATGCCCTCCAACAAGATCAGCCTCAAAAGACCTTCTCTCTATCCCATCAGTCAAAACAGCCAGACTGGTGAGGCCTAGAGAGAGGGCTTTTTCAATTGTGGCCCCCACCCTGTGGAACTCCCTCCCAAATGATCTCCGCCATGCCCCCTCTAAACTGAGTTTCCACCGGGCCGTGAAGACCTGGCTCTTCAGGCAAGCTTTTGGGGTGGGCTAGATTTTATTATCTTGTGTCCAGATTTTTAGTGTTTATTGTATCTGTATGCTTATTTTGTACGTCGCCCAGAGTAGCTGGATAGCCAGCCAGATGGGCGACTAAGAAATTCAACAATAAATAAATAAATAAAATATTATCTTTGTGAAATCATGGAGGACTGGTGAAGTGCCAGATGATTGGAGGAGAGCTAATGTTGTCCCTATCTTCAAAAAAGGGGAAAAGGAGGAACTGGGGAACTACAGACCAGTTAGCCTAACATCAATCCCTAGAAAAAGTCTGGAGCAGATTATAAAGCAGTCAGTCTGTAAGCATTTTGAAAACAATGCAGTGATTACTAGGAGCCAACATGGATTTATGAAGAACAAATCCTGCCAAACTAATCTTAACTTATTTTTTGACTAGGTAACCTCCCTTGTAGACTGTGGGAATGCTGTGGACATAATATACCTCGATTTCAGCAAAGCTTTTAATAAAGTGCCCCATGATATTCTGATTAGCAAGCTAGCTAAATGTGGGCTGGATGGAACAACTATCAGGTGGATCCACAATTGGCTCCAGAATTGTACTCAAAGAGCGCTTATCAATGGTTCCTTCTCAAACTGGGCAGAAGTAACAAGTGGGGTACCACAGGGCTTGGTCCTGGGCCCAGTCCTCTGCAACATTTTTATTAACGACTTGGATGAGGAGGTACAGAGCATGCTTACCTAATTTGCAGATGATACAAAATTGGGGGGCATAGCTAATACCGCGGAAGATAGAAACAAAATTCAAAGGGACCTTGATAGGCTGGAGCATTGGGCTGAAAACAACAGAATGAAATTCAACAGGGATAAATGCAAAGTTCTACACTTAGGAAAAAGAAACCAAATGCACAGTTATAAGATGGGGGATATTTGGCTCAGCAATATGACATGTGAGCAGGATCTTGGAATTGTTGTTGATCACAAGCTGAATATGAGCAAACAGTGCAATGTGGCTGCAAAAAAGGCAAATACTATATTAGGCTGCATTAACAGAAGTATAGTTTCCAGATCACGTGAAGTATTAGTTCCCCTCTATTCAGCACTGGTTAGGCCTCATCTTGAATACTGCATCCAGTTCTAGTCTCCGCACTTCAAGAAGGATGCAGACAAACTGGAACAGGTTCAGAGGAGGGCAACAAGGATGATCAGGGGACTGGAAACAAAACCCTATGAGGAGAGACTGAAAGAACTGGGCATGTTTAGGCTGGAGAAGAGAAGACTGAGGGGAGATATGATAGCACTCTTCGACTACATGAAAGGTTGTCACACAGAGGAGGGCTTGGATCTTTTCTTGATCGTCCCAGAGCGCAGGACACGGAATAATGGGCTCAAGTTGCAGGAAGCCAGATTTTGACTGGACATCAGGAAAAACTTCCTAACTGTTAGAGCCATATGACAATAGAACCAATTACCTAGAGAGGTAGTGGGCTTTCCGACACTGGAGGCATTCAAGAGGCAGCTGGACAGCCATCTGTTGGGAATGCTTTGATTTGGATTCCTGCATTGTGCAAGGGGTTGGACTTGATGGCCTTATAGGCCCCTTACAACTCTTCTATGATACTTCTGCATACTAATGACACCTCAGCCCAAACCTCTGGATGACTATCCCCAGTGATTTTAGATGTTAAAAAGTACCAGTGAAATGTGAGACTCTGAGGCATCACAAACGCCAACAGCTATGAGGTGGAACAGAAGTCCCTCACTCCAGTGGAGACTGCTCCCTTATGGTGAATGGGGCACTGCCCCATCAACCTCAGTCTGTCCTCAGCTGGTCCTACCTGCTTGCCTTCTTGATTACAACCAGTCCAGGGGGTGACACTGGCTGTCAGCCTCCTTCTCCTCTGTTTCAGCCCTGTCCTTGTAGAACTCAGCAGGGTTGAGGATGGGGATAAAAATAGAATTAGTTGGCACTGCCTCTCATGGGCTGTGGCTCCACCTACTCTTGGTTTCCCTGTCTTCTGCCTTACCAGTGCCAACAGGAAACAGCCACCATGGCTTAACACCACCTTCTGGTTCTGCCGTTCCAGAGAGGGCCAGAGCCAGTCCCCTGATCATCCTTGTTGCCCTCCTCTGAACCTGTTCCAGTTTGTCTGCATCCTTCTTAAAGTGTGGTGTCCAGAACTGGATGCAGTACTCAAGATGAGGCCTAACCAGTGCCAAATAGATGGGAACTAATACCTCATGCGATTTAGAAAATATACTTCTGTTAATGCAGCCTAAAAGAGCAAACCGCCTAGAGAGCTTCAGCCATGGGGCGGTATATAAAATGTAATAAATATTTGCCTTTTTGTAGCCGCATCACACTGTTGGTTCATATTCAGCTTGTGATCAACAACAATCCCAAGATCCTTCTTGCATGTAAAGCCAAGTATCCTCCATCTTATAACTGTGCATTTGGTTTATTTTTCCTAGGTGTAGGACTTTGCACTTATCCTGGTTAAATTCACTCTATTTTCAGCCGAATGCTCCAGCCTATCAAGATCCCTCTGAATTTTGTTTCTGTATTCCAAGGTATTAGTTATCCCTCCCAATTTTGTATCATCTGCAAATTTTATAGGCATTCCTTGCACCTCCAGGTTTGTCTCAAACGAATCCCACAGTCTTGGGCATTGGCAATGGTATATTAGCATGTGACTTATCTGTAATTATATTATCTTACAAAATAATCAATAATGCTATTTTGCTGTGTTTTGTCACAGTAAAAAAATGGCATTGATCACCTATCAGTTTCCAAAGACCGTGTTTAGCCAGGGTAATATGAACACATATAGCATATTAACAGAATAATAATTAGGGAAAGAAATGAGGGGGAAATGCACAGGTGGATTAAGCATTTAACTGTGTATTTGAAAAAAAAAAGGAAAAATCAAGAATGGGGAAGAAATTAACAGCCTGATTTACTCAGAAGACCCACTGGATTCCGTAGTTCCTGTTGAACTGTGATTACAGCCGACTCTGCAATTAGAGAAGTTTAATACTACACAGACTGAAACTGAAGTGTGCCCTTCATTTATCTTAACTGCTGTATGGGGAATATGTTTTTTTTTAAAATATTATTTGTGTAAGTGGCTATAATTTTTCAGACTGGCATTTGATATTATTGAGTAACAAGGAAGTCTATGCCTCCTATTAATTTTCTTGGTTTACAGATTACAGTGCAATCCCTTCTGCTTGGAAGTCTATTTATATGCAAATACTTGGAAGTAAATCTTATGGAATGCAATGGGGTTTACTCCCAGGGAAGTGGGGTTGGAATTGCAACCCAAGTCACCACTGGGCTTCAACTGGGAGGAAGAGTGGGATATAAATCTAATAAATAAATAAATTATAGACATAATAAATAGTAATAATGTTGGAGAATTTTGTATTTCTCCTTGGGTTCTTTTGCTGGGGGTCCTCGAATAAAATTTTAAAGACACAGGCTTGGAGCAAAAAAGGTAGGCCTTTATTGGATGACAAGTGTACACTTGGTCAGTCTCCCTCCTAGTGAGTGGAGAACTGCCACTTGGCACTGTTTGCCTGGGGTTTTTATACATTTCAGGAAAAAACTTTAGCATCTACCAACCAGGATTTAACACATCAGAATGACATAGACAAGACAGTATTACGCAGGTATTACACAGGCATTTGCATAGGCATTGCATAGGTACTGTACTTCTCTGCATCGTGTTCTAGTGAATTTGGCAATGTTCAGTACTTCACATGAAAGTACACTTTCACAGTGAGCTAAGTACTCCAGCAAGTGAGCAAGCAATTTAGTTATGCATTTTATTACTGCAATTCTTTCTTTCTACATCTCAGGGATACTGAGATGTTCTGCACAGTGTTATCTATTATTTTGAGTACAAATAGTGCCAAACAAACCAGTACGGTAAAGGGAGTAAGCTCCAAAGAGAAAAGGATCTGGCTTCCTACTAAACTATTAAAATGTTATGAACCTTTGTAGCTTTATGAAATAATATATTTTGCTTATTATTTATGTATATTGAATTCCCCATTAGCCATACATGTATGTATATATAAAATTCCCCATAATCTATAAATAGAATAAGACCGGCGTTCGTTCTCTCTCTCTCTGGTGTTGCAGATGAACTAGTGGGCGATAGGACCTGGAGGGATCCCAGGGAAGCATTTTGCCTTGCTGATGAGGCTGAGCTAGAGAGAGCTAGAGAGACCTGGAAATGAAAGTAAAAAAGACCAAGAGGCACATGGAGGGAGCTGTATCGGCAACAGCTCTAGGAAAAGAATGCTGCCTTCTATAATTAAATAGCAATTACTAGTATTATTATTAAAAGTAATAATGCTCTAATAATATCTCTAGTAATATCATACTATTTAATCGAGGCGAGGTGATCATAGTGTAGAGGGCATACCCAAGCAGAGGCGGTGAGTTGGTTATTTTGTTGTTTTTCTGTGAAGGAAAGGAAAGAAGGAAGCAGGGTGGATGAGTGGATTGGGGGAGAGA
Organism: Rhineura floridana; assembly: GCF_030035675.1. NCBI lineage: Eukaryota > Metazoa > Chordata > Lepidosauria > Squamata > Rhineuridae > Rhineura > Rhineura floridana. The sequence goes on from NC_084487.1 coordinate 47,047,302, forward strand.
GGAGCGAAAATTTGACAAAAGACCTATGAAGTAATATTGGTAGCTTTGCAGATGATTAGCGGAAATATATCTGATACTGCGTTCTGAATATTCCTGTATCTCAGCCATAACCGAATATGATACCAAAGTGACACATTTCTTTAAAAATGTGTTTCGGATCAAACTCTTAAGAGGTGAAATTCTAATAACCTGTACTCCCTCTTTTGAGGTTGGCGGGAGTTCGGAAGTAAATGGTGAGAAACCTTTTGAATGATGGAAAACTTATTCCACTATTTTATTTAGGGTCTGCGGTTCTAGGATTTTATTGCTTGTTAAAAAGCACTAATTATATGCAGTTGCAATGAAAAATATTTGCAAGAAATGCTGGTCTCAAACGAGAGGGAGTTGTGTAAGAAAGGTTTGACTGTTGCCTGATTTGGCATTTTATAATCTGACTTGTAAAAGTTACGTGTTTAGCACAATGCAAGTGTTCATTATATGTGTGCCTGTGTGTGTGTACATATTTTATGAGGTTAGATTTTCAGTCTGGAACCAGGCCTTACATCTTATTGTGAGTTTAGCAGTACCAAGGTGTGTGTAGTGAGATTGTGGCTTCCAAAGGCAGGCGGCTCTCGTCGATTTCCGCGATCGAGGCGCATCTGATACCGGTTACTTTTGCTAAGCGAGGCCGGGGATTGGAGGCCTTGGATTGGTGGGAATGGGATCGATTCTATGGAATCAAACCAATAATTTGTGTGTGTTTTTAGGGCTGTTAATGGGGGTGAGATAAAGGGTAACCGTTTGAAGGAGCAGGGCAATAAAGGCAAACAAACTAGACGGAAAACTCTGCCAATGCGCATAAACATACTACAATCCCCATCCAAAGGGTTAATAATGTGCGCTAATGCGCCTGTTGCATTAGTATACTGTAATAGCTAAATCAAAATATATTGAAAATTGGGAGAATGAACACTAGGGGAATGGGAAACATGTTTAAACGGTTGCTGTAAACGAGAATCTATTCCCTCCCCCTCTCCTCTCCCTGCATATTGCTGGGATCTTTCTGGTGCCTGTAAATACTCGGAGACTGAAGCGCTGTAGAGACGAGTGTTGTAAAAGTAATATTAAATTATAGTTTGCAGCTCAAGACTACACTGTTAGTGTATGATATAGATGGCTGCAGCTAACCTGCACATCTTTCTTAATACAAAACAAAATAGCACAATTTGCATGAATGCAAGGAACCTGTTCTGTTTGTGCCAGGCCTTTTGTACAATTCTGGAGTCTCCTTATCGCATTCAGATTGGATGATAAAAGCTTTTTATTACTGATCCCAAATGTTCAGGTTTGGAGAGAAGTTTGGAAAACATGAGATTTGAAACCATCATAATAAATGTGTACTGTATTCCTTTTTGTTTGTTTTGTTTCTCTTATGCATTTAGAGCGTGTTATGATAGCAGTTTCAAGCTTTTACTCTGCAGTTTTGTTCTTTTTATTTTATTGATTTATTGTATTCATATAACACCCGCATATAACTTATCTGGGCAGGGTATAGACCCAATTAAAAATATAAAAACAATCCAAAGTTTAAACAATAATTAAGACCAGTAATAAAACTGCAAATAAAATAACATTCTTTAAAGACCAGCGTACACAGCAGCTAAAAACATTTTAAAACCAGCTAGGGGAGTAATTTGGTGGAAGGATCTGAAAGCACCATAGTATGACTGTGTCCTTTGTACATAGCAGTGGTAGCTGCCTATACATAGTTAGACCTTCTATTCCAGTATTGCCTACACTGACTGAAAGTGACTCTCCAGGATTTCAGACAGGGTTCTCTCCCAGGTCTAAGAGATGCTGGGCATTGATCCTGGGACCTCCTGCATACAAACCAGGTGCTTTTTCTCTGAGTTATAGCCCTTCCCCATATTAAATTGTAATTAAAAGGCCTGGGAGAACTACAACTTGGTCCCTAAAAGACCATAGCACTGACATCAGGTAAAGCTCTTTGGGGAGGATGTTCGATAAGTGAGGCACCACCACTAAAAAAGCTCTCCCCTTTAGTAGATGGGGGAACCTGGAGAAGAGCCTCTGATGAGTTTCTCAAGATTTGAGATTCTTTGTATTATAGCAGCCAACAAAATGAATTTATCTCTCCATACCTTGGATAACCTTGATTTAGGATGGTTGATTTCGGTTTGCAGCAATTGGTCATAGAACCACTGAGATTTGTGGACATAGTTTTGATAAAGAATCTTATAGGCATATAATACCAAGCGAGGATCATGTATGTAGGCTGAGATGCAGAAAAGGTGGAATAAGGTATCTGGGGTAAGGGAGTTGGGTGGAATAGAAAAAGGCATAAGATGGTGTTAGTACTTAGCATCTGTACTGGAACCCATGTTGGAGTAATGGTCAGATGGGGGATGGATAGTAGTTAGATTTGTTGATTGAAACTAGGTTTGCTAGAGATGGACACTCGCTGTGATAGCAGAAAAGCTAACTAGTCAATAGAGGGTCACCAGTGGTCAGACAGACTGACTCACTTTACGTGATGTTAGTGTGAGTTGGCAAGGTTAAACAGTAAAAGAGATGTAGGTGAGTTGTGCAACTTCTCCTCTTCCAGAAAATCTCAGGCCTTTCTTGATTATGATTTATTTGTGCAATAAATGGGGGCATTGTCTTCCCTATAATGAACAACTACTTTTTGTTGGGGCAAAATGATTCCACCCCATGCAGATCAGTGCTGTGTGAATTGTGGTTGTATGTCATGAGCACCTATTGGCTAGTGCCTGTAACCTCAGATCACAAGTGACATTTTTTTCCTGCTTCCTATTATGCTACCTCATTTTTGGAACTTCAGAAAAGAAATTCAGAAGCAGAAAGTTTCCAAGTGTGCTGCTGTAGCAGGAGTACTCGTGTAAATCATTAACAAACCCCCAAACCACTCCCCCTCTCACAATAATGATGTGTTGACTTTAGGCTGTCTGCTGCACCTCTCTAGTGCTGGAGTGCCTATCTATCAAAGAAAAGTGTGGTGAAAAGCTCTCCTCCCAGCATTCAAGCTACTTTATCCATTAATTTCATGGATATATTGCATTAGCCTAGTGCTAGTTTAACAGTATGATCAAATTCATGGCTCCTCAGAAGTAAGTTCCACTGAGTTAAATGGGACATATTATCAGATAAGTGCATGTAGGATCTCAGCATAAGAGAACAACCTGGACGGTAAATAAACTTGATAACTCGATCAGAAAGAGATTTATTATAATACCCAATAACATACTAAGTACTTTACAAAATAATAAATAAAAATGTTCTTGCCCAAAGGGACTTATGTAAAAACTGTAAACAGACAAAAAAGAGGGGAAGGAAAGGACAGGTAAGTAATGGTATAATCAAGCAATCTTAACACCTGAAGGTTACAAAATATAATTTATATTGAAACAGTATAATGATATTCTAAAGTTTTGTTTAAATTTAATTAGGAATTGCTACTATTCTGAGAAGGACTCTTACAAAAATGCATTTCCACACTATACCATCAGCATATTTAGATTATAGTTCTGTGGAATATATGCGGGCAAAGTTATCTGGAAGATGTTATGTATTACCTTTCGGATTGTCTGCTGTGTAAGAATCCCAAAGGTAGATCTTTTTTGTTTATTGTACTAGTAAGAAATTTACCTCAAATGATGGCTTCTGACATGATTATATATTTGTTGGTTGATACTTTTATTAATAAATAATAAGCTAATGGATAGTTTTTCACATTTATCTCAAAAACAGCCAAAAATAGTTTCAAAAACAGTATCAACACCCAAGTTAGGCTTCAGAACAATACAAAATGAAAACCTAAGGCAGAGACCTTTTCATCCAGTTGGAAAAGCTTGTATAAACAAAAATTTCTTCAAATGTTTCCTAAAGTATAGGTAGTAGGCACCTGTCATATCTCAACAGGAATGCTCTCCCACAAAACAGGGACAGGCACACTGAAACCCCTGCTCCAAGTTATTTCGGAGTAGGCTTCTGATATTTTGGGGACTTGAAGGAGAAACACTCCTGCAAAACACAGGACTGTAAGGTAAAGTGGTCTCATGTAACCTGGACCTGAGCTGTATAGGGCTTTATATGTTAGTACCAAACTTGAACTTGGCCCAGCAGCAGAATGTTGGCAGGATTTGCGTTGGCTGCCAAAGTGCTGGTGATAGATTGCCACCACAAGCAACGTAGCTGCCATGTTTTGCACTTGCTGCAGCCTGCAGACCTACCTCAAGGGTAGCTTGCCCAAAACATCCATCCACCTGTCAAATTTGGCCTGCAAGGCGGCTTGTGGAGCCAAAAAGGTTCCTCACCCCTGGTCTATAGTCTGATTTGTGTTGTACATCATGGGATGTGCTGAATCTCATTTGGGCTTTATTTTTCTATGTTAAACTTTTTTGTTTTAGTGAAGACACCGTGGTTTTAGCAAATAAAAATATTCTGCCTCCAGCAATTTGGAATTCTGCTGTAGATTCAACATATCAGTTGATCAGTTGAAAACTCCTTTTAAATTTGCCTAGTGCAGTTATGTTTAGCTGAGAACAAATGTTCCTGCTAAATATTTGTAATCTGAAATGTCAGAACAGCATGCTGAATCATAACATTTGTGTGCTTTGAATTTTTCTCATGAACAATTTGGAAGATGCAAGCCAAAAGGAAAACATGTAATGTAGTTAGGCGGGTCTTTGAATCTGCATTGCCATGAATTGTATAGTAATGTCTTTAATGCATAAGCTGATAGTTTCTGTGGTATCCTGGAAATAAAGGATCACCTGTAGAGTTTGTTTTTCTAAAAAGTGGGCACTTGAGGATGTGTGAAAATTGAATGTTGAAAAGATAATGCATGAGTCTATCTGAGAGAAGATGTGTGGACAGAAAGTAGGATTTTGCCATTCTGCACAGACCTCACTCAGCCCATTGATGTTCATTGGGGCTAAAATGGTAGTACATCAACTGAGGCCATTTCTGGGCAGTAGGGATCTAGCAGCCTTTATCCTTGCTTTAAAAAGTTCAGGGATTGACTACTGTAATATGCACTACATGGAGCTGTGTTTGACAGCATTTGCATCACCCAGTCTTCTTTTATTTGACTATTGGTTCCTGGGCCCACTTGAGGGTGTAAGCTATTGCCTATAAAGTTCTAAATCAGCCTTGTCCAACCATTGGGCCACAGATGTTGCTGGACTACAGTTCCCATAATTCCTGACCATTGGCCATGCTGGCTGGGGCTGATGGGAGTTGCAGTCTAACAACATCTGGGAACCCAAAGGTTGGACAAGGCTGTTCTAAATGGTCCGGGCCCAGCATCGTTGAGGAAGCAGCTGTGAAAGATATTTTTGGGCAGGGGCCATTCCTCTATGGTGGAATACATGCTTTAGCATGAGAGATGGGCAACCAGATGTTGTTGGACTTCCAGCTCCCATCAGCTGCATCCAGTGGTCAAAAATTATGAGAGGTGTCCAACAACATCTGGAGAACCAAAGTTTCCCCACCCCTGGTTGACATGTGCAGTTTCAGGTACTTCTAGTTAAAACTATTTTGTATAACAGGGCTGGGCAAGATCTCTGCCTGAGACTTTGGTGCACCATTGCCAATCACAGTCTAAAACACTGGGCTGGATGAACTAATGGTTTTGCTCAATAGAAGGCAGCTTCATATGTTTGCCTTTCTGTATATGAATCCTCTCGCCTAGTTCAAGGAGAGGCCCTGGTCCCATGTGCCATCTCCCAGGCATTTTAAATTGTGTTTTAATAGCATTTTCATCATTATTTTGTATTCTGGATGTTGTTTGGTTCTTTTATTGTTTGTTGTTTTGTTTCTTGATTCATTGTATTTATTGTATTCATATATTGTGCTTGTTTTTATCTTTCTGTACACCGCCCAGAGAGCCTTCGGGCTTAGGGCGGTATATAAATTAAATAAAATAAATAAATAAATAAATAAGTGAAATTGGTTAGGGCATGGAGAAGAGGCTTTACAGAGATAGCTTTGTGTGTGTGTAGAGCTTTACCTGCATGATGCTTCAGCCAAGGCTGTACACTGAACTTGAGAGTGAGTCTCACTGAATTCTGTGAGAGTTATTCCAATTAAACCTAGCTTGTTGTTGTTATGTGCCTTCAAGTCGATTACGACTTATGGCAACCCTATGAATCGGCAACCTCCAACAGCATCTGTCATGATCCACCCTGTTCAGATCTTGTAAGTTCAGGTCTATGGCTTCCTTTATGGAATCAACCCATCTCTTGTTTGGCCTTCCTCTTTTTCTGCTCCCTTCCCCCTCCCACAGTATTATTGTCTTTTCTAGTGAATCCTGTCTTCTCATTATGTGTCCAAAGTATGATAACCTCAGTTTCATCATTTTAGCTTCTAGTAACAGTTCTGGTTTAATTTGTTCTAACACCCAATTATTTGTTTTTTTCACAGTCCATGGTATGCGCAAAGCTCTCTTCCAACACCACATTTCAAACGAGTTGATTTTTCTCTTATCTGCTTTTTTCACTGTCCAGCTTTCACATCCATACATAGAGATCGGGAATACTATGGTCTGAATGATCTTGACTTTAGTGTTCAGTGATACATCTTTGCATTTGAGGACCTTTTCTAGTTCTTTCATAGCTGCCCTCCCCAGTCCTAGCCTTCTTCTGATTTCTTGACTAGTGTCCCCATTTTGGTTAATGATTGTGCCGAGGTATTGATAATCCTTGACAAGTTCAATGTCCTCATTGTCAACTTTAAAGTTACATAAATCTTCTGTTGTCATTACTTTAGTCTTTTTGACTTTCAGCTGTAGTCCTGCTTTTGTACTTTCCTCTTCAACTTCCATCAGCATTCGTTTCAAATCATGACTGGTTTCTGCTAGTAGTATGGTATCATCTGCATATCTTAAATTATTGATATTTCTTCCTCCAATTTTCACACCTCCTTAATCTTGGTCCAATCCCGCTTTTCATATGATATGTTCTGTGAATAGATTAAACAAATAGGGTGATAAAATATACCCGTCTCACACCCTTTCCGATCGGGAACCAATCTGTTTTTCCATATTCTGTCCTTATAGTAGCCTCTTGTTCAGAGTATAAGCTGTGCATCAGGACAATGAGATGCTGTGGTACCCCCATTTCTTTTAAAGCATTCCATCGTTTTTCATGTTCTACATAGTCAAAGGCTTTGCTGTTATCTATAAAGCACAGGGTGATTTTCTTCTGAAATTCCTTGCTCTGTTCCATTATCCAGTGTATGTTTGCGATATGATCTCTGGTGCCTCTTCCCTTTCTAAATCCAGCTTGGATGTCTGGCATTTCTTGCTCCATACTGTATATGGTAAGAGCCTTTGTTGTAGAATCTTAAGCATTACTTTACTTGCATGGGAAATTAAGGCAATAGTTTGATAATTACTGCACTCCCTGGGATCCCCTTTCTTTAGAATTGGGATATATATTGAACGCTTCCAGTCTGTGGGCCATTGTTTAGTTTTCCATATTTCTTGACAGATTTTGTCAAAATTTGGACAGATTCAGTCTCAGTAGCTTGTAGCAACTCTATTGGTGTGCCATCTGTTCCTGGTGATTTGTTTCTTCCCAGTATTTTAAGAGCAGCTTTCACCTCACATTCTAAAATTTCTGGTTCTTCATCATACGGTTCCTCCATGAGTGAATCTGTCATCCTGGCATCTCTTTTATAGAGTTCTTCAGTGTATTGCTTCTATCTTCCTTTTATTTCATCTTGATCAGTCAGTGTGTTCCCCTGTTGATTATTCAACATCCCTAGTGGTTTAAATTTCCCTTTCATTTCTCTGATCTTTTGGAATAGGGCTCTTGTTCTTCCCATTTTGTTGTCCTTTTCTATTTCTATACAATAACTATTGTAATAGTTCTTTGTCCTTATGTACTAGTCGCTGTATTGTTGCATTTAGGGTTCTGACTGTGTTTCAATCTCCTTTTGCTTTTGGTTTCCTTCTCTTTAACCATTTTAAGAGTTTCTTCACTCATCCATTGAGGTCTTTCTCTCTTTTGAACCAGAGGTATTGCCTTTTTGCATTCTTCCTTGATAATGTCTCTAACTTCATTCCATAGTCCTTCTGGTTCTCTGTCAACTAAGTTTAAAAGATCCTTATTTGATCTTTATATTCTTCTGGGATGTTATTTAAGGTGTATTTTGGCATTATGGTTGCTTTGTTGTTCTTCTGCATCATTAGTCACAGCGCTACTTGTAGTTGTCCTTTGTTCTTCCCCAGTAGCTCAGTGAGTGCCTTCTGACCTGGGGGTCTCATCTTCCAGCACTATCTCATGTTGCATTTTTGATACTCTGTTCATAGGGTTTTTGTGGTAAGAGGTATTCAGAGGTGGTTTACCTAGCTAGGATTATACATTCTTCTTAGCCCCATCCTTCAGAAAAGTTGTATGATGGCTTTCACTCTAGAAGATTTTTAGTGACTCAGAATGGAGTTTTGATTTTAGTACAGTGTGTGATATTTGATTATAGCTTTTATATAAGCTGATTTAGTAAACGTGAGGGAAAAAATCATTAATTAGATCCCTGATTTTGCAGATATAAGAAGAGCCCTGCTGGATCACATCAAAACATCCCATTTTCTGTTGTGGCCAACCAAATACTTTTGGGAAGCCTGTAAGCCTAACATGAAGGCCACAATGCATTCTAGCAACTGGTGGTCTGTGGCATACTACCTCTGAACCTGAGGAGCACCTTTTACTGATCATACCTAATACCACTGATACGCAAATTCAGAGAAGATATGTCTCTGTGAAAACCTCCAAGAAATTGAGGAATGTTACCTCTTATACCTCCCCTAGTAAATCAACCTAGTTTGGTATGGGGATGGGATGGCATACTGTGCCGGCTAAGAGGGCAGGTTAGCTTTCTGCCCCTTGCCGCAATCAAAACAATACCCAAAATCAGGATGAGAAGGGTTGGAGGAGGAGTTTGTACTTCCCCCTAGCAACTCTAGTTTATGGAGCCTGTATTTTGTATTTGAGAAACCTTGTCAACTCATACACTCTATCAATATGGGAGTGAGCCTGGTGGGAAAAGGTATGGCACATTGCTCTAATGTAGCATTTAATGCATCAGAACCAACTTGATAGGGGAATCCCAACAAAATACACTTTTAAAGGCATATGGTGGCCACTTTTGCAGTTTGCCAATACTGATCAGTTGTATGTGTAGACCTAGAGGTCAGCAGTCAGCTTTTTGGACAGGTATAATTCAAGAGTGCTAGTTATAGAGGGTACACTTGTTATTATGGGGCGGGGTGCTTTTGTTGAACTGGTACTATGCTTCTTCTGGGAACCTTGTTATTTAACTATACTTTGTATTTACCAGATGTTTGTTAATGGTTTGTTTGATTTTTTTTTTACTGTTCTTGCATAAATGTATTCATTGCACACAATAAAATTCAATAAAAAAGTGTTTAAAAAAATGGGAATAACACCCTACCAACTAGCCTTGTCTCTGATTTGGATAGTCTGACTAGCTCTGCCCCCTGGCATTCATGCGTACAGCACAACTGTCTGCTGAGAGGGAGCATTCATGTATATGCAAAGACTCCCTTCCTGCAGACATGCAGACAGTTTGGTTTTATGCAGTGATGCCAGGGGTGGGGCTAGATAAAGTGCACTACCGTATATTGAGGGCAGGGCTAGTTGGTGTGGATTTGCTCCTACATTGATAGAACACTTGATGGGTTCACCTGAAAGGGGCTATAAGTACAAGGAATTCCACACAGGTGAGTGAGCAGGCTAACAGAGGTGGGAAGGAACATTCTGCGCCTCCTCTGCACCCAGTGTAGAATGCAGTGGGCTGCATTTAAGAGGAGAGGAGTTCACTGTCCCTTCTCTGCCAGCTTGCAGCAGGTAATTGGCTAGCTAGTTACTTTTTGGGAGGTTTATTTACAAGACTAATCAAGGGCATTCCCGGGGGGAGGAGTCAGAAGAGCCCTGCTGAATTGAACCAAAGGCCTGTCTAGCCCAGCATCCTGTTTCTGCAATGGCCAATCAGATGCCTGTGGAAAGCACACAAGTAGAACATGAACACAGCAGCACTTTCCTGCAGTTGTTCCCCTGTAACTGGTATTCAGAGGCATGCAGTTTCTGATCCTGGTAGCAGTATAGATAGGCATTATTGCTAGTACCTATTGATAGCCTTATTCTCCATGAATTTGGCTAATCCTTTTTTTGTTAGAACATAAGAAATAAGAGTTATCGGTCTTCAGCTGACCCACAACTGCATCATACCCTGATCTAGGGAGGGTTGCACTGTCACACCACAAATGTTTTCTTGTTTTATTGAGGGGCAAAGAAAGTAAGGAAGAAAGATTAATACATTCCAAGGGGGAAAACTCCTAAAAATTGAATGTTATTGTTTAAGTTGGATCCTGGGTGGGCTGAGCCTATAACTCAGACAAACTGTAAAGGTTTAATATGTGCTTTTCCCCGCTGCAGTGACTGTAATGGAGAGACAAAAAAGGAAAGAGGAGATAGAGAAGGGACTTCAGTTCATCCAGTAAGTGAACAAGTTTGGAAACTCTGATGTATATTTATAATTTATTTTTCCTTCCAAAGGAAGACCAAAGTAACTGACACAATAAAGTGTAAATTTCATAAATAGTAGCTGCCATCTAATACACTGCCATCAAAATGCCTAATAAAAAAATCTCTGGAAAGAATCAAGCTAGAATTCCTGTAATGCTTCATAATTCCAAAAATATGGTATCACTACAGAGGAAGTACCACTCGATACATGGAAAAGTGTTCTCAGTCCTTAGTGAATGTATTTTATTTTTTACATTTGTAAGGGAGAACTATGAGATACCAGAAGTTTGCAATCATGACTTTCCATTTCTCTATTGCTTTGGGTAAGTAAGGCTGCAGATGGCAACCCATTTGCTCCAGAAATTTCCCACTAATTTTAATAGGATATTCTAGAGTAAAGGGATTGTCATGACAACTGACTATGATTGTAGGCTCCACACTTGATGACTGCTTCCAGTTTACACAACTCCCTTAAAAATGAGGCTAAAGAGTGACCTCAGATAGCCTCACTGAATAGAACAGGTGCTTCCCCCCCTCCGCCTCTCCCTTTGTGGTGTAGTAGTAGTAGTAGTAGATTATTATTATTATTATTATTATTATTATTATTATTATTATTATTATTTATACCCCGCCTTTCGGCCAAAGGCCCTCAAGGCGGCTTACAAAGAAAAATAAACACAGGTATAAAAATACAATATAAAAATACAATAAAAGCGATACAATTTACAAAAATTAAATAAAATAACAAATAACATTATAATAACAAATAAAATTAAATAACAAATAACAGTATCATTATTGGCACCGCCAAGAAAGAGGAGGTGGTGTTAGCGGGGGCGGTAGCTCCCGAGAGGCAGAAGGGCAACAGGCATTTGTTACAGCAAAGCTGTGCAAGAAGAGTTTGTCCTTTCCTAAGGTGATCAGATGCTTCTGTTTCAAAGGAAAACAACTTGGCCTCCCAGCTAGCATACAGTACAAATCAAACTGTTTCTTAATACCTCTGCTTGCTTTTCCCGTTCTGACATGTGCTAAAGTTCCAGTATGCACTTGAATTCCTTCTGCAAAATGGTGACAGTCTGCACATACCCATGGTGGTGGAGGTTATTATGGTGATGCAGCTCTTTTGGACCCTGCCCATGGTGCTTCTTCTTGGGCACTGATGGTCTTTCTGTCCCCAATGGCAATGTAAAGCCTCTGCTTATACATGCTGTTTACCCTGGCATCGGTTGGCTTGGCCAGGTCAACAATAGGGTAAAAGGCAGCCACTCCCTGGAAGCATCCATATTTGTATTTTGGAACTAGGATAGTTCTGCTTGGCTAAGATAGGAGCTGTGAACCAAAAAGTCCTTGCTTCTAATTTTGCCTCTGTCATTATACAGGCAGTGGGGTAACAATGCGTTCTACCATGTTAAATCGAGATTACCACCACCACCCCAGGCCCTTCTGGCGGTTCACATCAGCACAAAAGTTAGGTAATTTTAGACTCTGGTCAGTACAACTTCATGGGATAGAGGGGTCAAACTCAGTTGAAATCTGTGGTTCCCACACAGCTTCCTCATCTGTATAGACTATGGAGCTGTTAACTAGCTACACTTTCCTGAAAGGCCTGGGTACCTAAGCAACAGCCTTGACTTTGCCTCCTTTCATTTGTATACTGAAAAGTGTTGGTTCATGCTATTGAAGAAGCTAACAAAATACTTGACAAACACAATTAACTGAACTGGATACTGTGCTTATGATGTGGGCAACTAGTAGTCATTTGATACACTGAAAAACAAAAGTGTGTTTGGGCTGGTAGCTGATGTGGAAAAAGTATTGCCTCCACAGTGCCACCTAGTGATGCTGACCTTGTCCAGGGGATATTTTCTCATTATAGAAAACATTTGACCTTTTGGAGGGCAGTCTTAATGACATAAAGGAGCTGAAGTACCCTGACTTATTTATCCCCTTCAGTTTAAGTTGCCATCGTTGATGGTGTAGGAATGATATCATGCTGGCTAATAACTGTAGTTGGTGGTATCATTGCTCACTTGTTAGGCAAAGGACTCTATTGTCTTGTGCTAGTCACTTCTACTGCCTTGAAAGTAAAAAGAAATTTAAATAAATACAGATGTTCAGCCAAGTTGTGGATGATCCCATGTTAGCAGCTTTCTGAATGTTGTTACTTTAAACCTGCTCTCTTGCACAAACATAGTTGTTAAAAGTGTGTGTGTGTGTGTGTGTGTGTGTGTGTGTGTGTGTGTGTGTGAGAGAGAGAGAGAGAGAGAGAGAGAGAGAGAGAGAGATCTTTCAATTAATGTGGATTTTTGTGGTAAAGTTTTTTTTGTTTGTGAATGTAAGTGTGATTGTAAGTGAGATTAAAGTATTGTATACCCACAGGTAATTTTGTACAAACCATAGCACTAGTAGCCAAAGGAGCAATGCAGTGTCCCACATGTATTGTTAATAGAGGGTATGGAAAAAGGATGCTAAATGTATTCTGCAAGCTCATTTCTGAAAAGTGAGCAAACCAAGCAACAATGTTCATAAATGAAAAAAGAGATGTTCCCTATTTCTGATTATACTGTACACTTAGAGCTGCGCCCTTTTGCATATCAGCCTGATGCATGTATTTGTACATTTCTGTATTTCACAACCTCTTTCTTTTTGTCTAGGTCCACACTACCCCTGAGCCAAGAAGATTATGAGGTAATTTTAAGATTTTTCTTTTAAAAAAATAGTACCAAATGATGTATTATTACCAATATGCTTAGTCATCTTGTCAAAATTAGTGTTTGTGACTGGGGACAGGGTATGGCAGGGAGGGAAGCGGAAGTAGTTACTGTTGTGACTGGATGGATATAGTTGCACATAGAACAGGGGTAGGCAGGCCCAGCACCATCGGGCGGTCAGGTGAGACATTGGCTGAGGGCCTATGCAGCTTTCAGAGTTGTGCATGCTTGTGTCCAGTAAGACTTACACCCAGGTAACTATGTAGAATTGCAACTTTAATCTCTTAAAACTGAATCATGACCATCCATGAAACCTATAGAGCTAAAGGCTGCTTTTGTGTGTTAAAAAAATTACTGGAAAATGTCCAACATCCATGGTTATGCATTAGAAATAAAAACATAACAAGTTGCTCTGGGCTTCCTACTGGATCCAAGGACTAGGAAGTTGTAATGGCACTAGGATTCTGGAGACGCCATTCTGAATTGCATTGGGATTATCAACTGAGCCCGTGTGGGTGGTTTTTGTATTCCTATTTTGTACCCTCCAGCTACCTGAGCTCCCACAGGGTTCAGTTCTCAAGCTATTAACCTAGCAAAATGGGCATTTACTTACCAATGATATTTTGGAGTTGGACTAAGTTACTTATGTTTGTGAATTTCAGAGGGTCTACTCTGAGTATGACTAACATTGGGTATTGCCTAATATGCTTTTATTATGCTATGCTTGTTCAGGAAATAAATGAATTTCAAAATGGGGAAACTGATTTAAATCAAGCCCACTTATGCACTGTTATTGCCTGGCTCTTAAGGCTCCTCATTTGAGACCTGCAGCCTCTGGCAGGTTATCCTTGGCAAGTGTCCCCTCTCCAATCTTAATTATAAGGCCAGGCAATTCCCTAGGTGGAGAGCTGCACCATAGTCAGTACAGGTCCTGGGTTTTTTTGTCAAGTCCTTTCTACACTCTGTTGTGACATCAGCACACTGTGCAGTATGGGTAGGTGCATAGTCTAATATTGTGATGTGATAAAGCACAGTACAGTATAATTGGGGTGAGAGAGAAAAAACAGGCATGGGCTGTGTTCGCACATCATGCTAAGCCATAAACCATGGCTTAATGTGCATGAGCAAATCATGTCTGCTGTACTCTCCCCACTCCTCCAGGCTGACATTGGAAGGAAACAAACAGTTCATATGCCCATTCACAACAAAGGAACAGTGTTTTTCTCACAAACCTGTAATTTGTTACTTTCTAGGATTGTCTAAAATAGGTACCTCCTTTATATTTTTATGAAAGAGTAAATACGGTGATTTAGATACTGCTTGGGCACTGTAGAAAGAGCACCATAGTATGGCACACTGAGGATGGTACACTGAATTATGCCATAATTCTTGTGTCTTTTTTCTTTCTACAGGCCTTTTTGCAAAAGCTGGTGCAAAACCTATTTGCAGAGGGCAATGATTTGTTCAGAGAGAAGGATTTCAAGCTGGCGCTGGTACAGTATGTAGAAGGGCTCAATGTGGCTGAATATGCAGCTTCAGATGAGGTGACCATTCCAGTGGATCTCTTATGCAAGCTGCATGTCAACCGGGCTGCCTGCTACTTTGCCATGGTGAGTACTTTTATGGCTAGTTCATGCATATATGTGCTTCATTTGATTTCTCATCGCTTGATAACTTGCTGCTGAATATGCAAGGAGGTTTCAATTGCATTGAATTAATTTTGGGAGAAATCAAAGTTTTTAATGCAATCCTATTGATTGAGGTTGCAGTCATCAAGTGATGATCGTGTTTGTGATTCATTCCTTCACCCCCTTTTTTTTAAAACTGACTAAAGGCAATACATATCAAGGAGAAGTATGGGGAAACTGGTCCAATTTTGAAGGTGTTAATGTGACACACTGTTCTAATATGGAAGGGGGCATAGCACACACATGATTTCTTGTTGTCTTTGCCTACACCAGTCTTAGCATGCCTACTTCTCTGAAGTTTGTCACTTTGTGTCTGGTACTTGGTGAGAATTGGCATGGGGGAATGCTGCGCTTAGAGCCATGCTGATTAAAACATGAGGCAGGCCTCCCAAAAGCCATATTAATCTTTTGTGAGAAAACCAACAAGGGATTATGTGGCACATCTATTTTGGTGTAAGAATTCATGGGCTACAATGTTTTTGTAGATGTATGTTTTCCTACATTAACAGAGGTGTGTGTGTGCATCTATATATACACATGCGCACACATGCACATGCAACTCAGATGTAATTACAAACCACGATTTGTTATAAGAATGAGCATCAGCAATCCTCAGACTCATGCACTCCTTCCTTTGCACATGAGGGAAGATTAGAAACAGAAACTTCTCATTTTCTTCCAATGTGAAGGAAGGGGAGGATGGAGTGTGTGAGGTTGAAGTTTGCTGCCTTATGCTCTGACAAGGACAAAACATACGAATGGAGACACTTGTACACACATATCTATGCACATACCTGTGTGTATGCATGCATGCATGCGCACACACCACATGGACAGAGTCTGGAGGCAGGAACAGTTTTTGCACTTTGATATCCAAAAGCTAAGAACTGAGAACTGGACAGGAGGATGAAGTTCTGGTCAGGTCAACAAACTTCTGGCCAAGTGACAACATTTACAACTTTAATTTTCTTCAAGTCTTTGGACTGTAGGAAGTATGTATTGGAAATCATGGCAATATCCAACTAAGTCATAATCAGAGTAAACCCATTGAAATCAAAGGACTTAAGTCTACTCTGCACATGACTAATGTTGGATATCACCCCATGTGTTTGCTGGTCTCATGAAGGAGATGGGGAACTGCTAGTCCCTGTTTGACAGGCTAGGTTGGTTGTCAGCTGCTTGGGCTACAGCCCATATTTATTTAGCACTCTGTTTTGCTCCTCCTTTCCTTTCCGTACAGACAGTACTTAAGAGCAGCGGATTAGTTGGGACAGATCTCACATGGAAAAGACATGGAGGATCTGTTTATGTTAAAGTTCTCATGGTTATGATGGCCTCTTTTTCCAAAAGGGCCTGTATGAGAAGGCTCTGGAAGACAGTGAGAAGGCTCTGGGATTCAGCAAGGAGAACATCCGTGCGCTCTTCCGGAAAGCCCGCTGTTTGAACGAGTTAGGGAGGCACAAGGAAGCCTATGAATTTAACAGCCGTTGTCTGCTCTCCCTCCCGCATGTAAGTAATGGTTTACACATTTGCAGTTATTGAATATTTTTTATGGAAAAGCAGCTTAAATGCCTTGAAATAAATTATATTCATACTTCAGAGATTCCCCCCCTCTCCTTTAATTGGCTCTCTCCATCTTTCTTTTTAATCCAGAGAGCAATCTACAAATCTTCCAGACCTTGAGCAAACTAATAAATAGAGCATCCTAGTACAAATATGGCAGGTTATCATAGTCTTCAGCATTATTGCACATGCAAACTTGATCATATATGACAGCTTCTGCAAAAGAGTTCCTGCCATCTCTCACTGCAAGTTCTTCTTGTTTTTCCCTTGCTTTCCTGCCTCTACATCCCATCTATCCTAGTTGCCTTCCCCTGTTCTGTTCATATCTTGCTCACAGCCACACTGGTACAAGTTTTAAAACAGCACTAGAAGTGGAGCAAATCATGCTAAGTAAATGGATGCAATGTTAACTTACACAGTTCTGCAAATGGAAATAGGATATTTTGGCACAAGTGTAGGCATAGTCTAACACTATGCCCCCCAAAAAAGGACTTGTTTTCATGTGACACTAAACCATGGTATAGCCCTATGTGCATGAGCTGGAATAACCCTGAGCAAAGTCGCACGCTCCCCCTACCTCCTGTGCTGTTTATTAAAAACACTGCTCAATTTCAAAATAAGCCATCTTCAAGCCATGGATTATGGAGCTGCTTAACGAACCCTAGTTTGTGATGAACCTTAATTCCTTGTCCTGGCAACATGACAAGCCGAGATCTGTGGAAAGATCTGAAAGGAGCTGCACAAATCCTTCGCCCAGCTGTGCAGAACGGGGACATGTGTAAGTCTGAGGCTTTGTTTGGGTTTACTCAGCTCATGCCTGTAGTGCTGGTACCCTGAGAATGCCTCTTTATCTCCTTGGTTGCTTAATGTTCGGTCTGTGGGTGACTGTGCAAAGCAGGAGGCTTTTGCAAGCACAACAGAAGAAGCAAACCTTGCCATGCAAGCAACTCTCCTTAATAAAAGATAAACTTGTTTTCATTGTCTGGAAGGAGCAAGAGCTTCTGAAGGATGCAATGCCTTACTCAGTACCTGATCAGTTTACAAACAGCTAACACAAGCATGCATCTCTATTTTGCTTGGCAAGAACAAAAGCATCTTTCCGACTAGCACTGTCCCTACCATTTATATGCATCTCTTAAGATGAGGTTCCTCTACCTCCATTTTGCATGTAGTGCTCTCTTAGCACTTGTGCTTTTGCTCTTGGCGCTCAGGGTCGTGTACAGTCTGGAGCTAAAATCCTTATTCAGTTTTTGTACTGGGCCTGTAACTTTCTTCCCTATGCTTCCCCCTGGATCTTACGTGCTGGAAAACCTCAAGTATCCTGTTAGCATACTCATCTTTTGTTTTTGGAAACTCTTCCTCTCACCAGCCCAGATAATCACCCAGATAACACCTCCCCACAGGAGGCAAAGTCTTTAAGTTCTTGTCTCCAGGAGTCCACATTGTTAACTTACTCAGCCACTGACCGCCTTGCATGGGATGCTCCAAGAAAGACTGTGCCTCTTCATTGTGTATGTTGTTTTCTCTAGTCTAGTTGGGGACCCAAAAAGGGAACTCAATTCTGTGAGTTTCCCTCGAGAGCCCTTTCCCTACTTTTTAACATTTTGGAAGAGTACTAGCAAACCCAGAGTGCTTGCTTTGGTACCACACCATGCAGGGCTCAGGGCAACCTATGAAGGTGTACCTACTTCTGGTCCTCCCACTTCCTCACCTATAATAATTGCGAACAAGAGAAATTCTTTAACAGAGAGTGTTGTAACACCCAGATATTTGTGTTTATCTTTTCCAAGAAGTTTGACATATTTCAAACTTTAGCGCAGTGACCCTAAAACATTGGCTTACTGTGAAAGCCAGGAAACCTACTCCTCCTTTCCTTGGAACAGGTAACTATCTATATTTTAGCCCTTCTCTTTCCTCTTTTTCCCAGATCTTGCTGTACTTCCTGCCCTCATATTTCAGTTGATGTGGCCTGATGATGTGGACAAAGTGCTTGCAACAAGGTGGCCAGCAACGTGTCTTCTCGACCCTTGCCTTTCTTGGCTTATTAAAGCTTGCCTAGGGAGTATGACAGAGGGTGTGGTCAGTGCATCTTTGTGGGAGCAAGTGGTCCCAGCTGCCCTGAAAGTGGCGGTGATCCATCTATTCCTGAAAAAGCCCACCCTGGACCCATTTGTTTGTGACAACTACCGCGCATTTGCGAATGCCCCCTTTTTAGGGAAGGTGATTGAGAGGGTTGTGGTGCAGCACTTGCAAGAATTCCTGAATGAAACAGATTATCTTGACCCACTCCAATCTGGGTGCAGGCCTGATCATGGGACTGAATAAGTCTTGGTCGCCCTGATGGATGACCTATACCGGGAGAAGGACAGGGGGAGTGCAACCCTATTACTCTTATGTGATCTCTCAGTAGCTCTTGATACCATTGACCATGGTATCCTTCTGAGCTGACTTGGTGAGATGGGTACTGGAGGCGTGGTTTTATAATGGTTCCGATCCTATCTCTGGGCTCGGTTTCGGAGAATAGCATTTGGGTTGTTGTCTCTCGGGTCCCTGGCAGTTGTAGGGTGCCACAGGGTACCATCATGTCCCCAGTGCTGTTTAACATTTATATGAAGCTGTTGGGAGCGGCCAGATTTGGGGCAAGTGGTCAACAGTATGCTCATGATACCCAGCTCTATTTCTCGGTAACAGCTGAATTAGGAGAGGCCATGCAAACCCTGGACTGGTCCATGGACTCAGTGGTGGGCTGGATGAGGGCCAAGAAACTGACTCTGAATCCTAGTAAGACGGAGGCGCTGTGGGTAGCTGATTCCCGAGTCTGGATAATTGGTCAATTGCCTGTTTTGGATTGGGTCATATTCCCTCTGAAAGAGAAAACTCATAGTCTGGGAGTGCTCCTGGATCCATCTTTGTTGCTAGAGGCCCAGGTGACCTCAGTGGCTAGGAGTGCCTTTTACCAGTTTCAGCTGGTAAGACAGCTGTGGCCCTTTCTGGTCCAGGTTAGCCTGGCCACTGTCATGCATGCTTTGGTAACCTCCAGGCTCAATTACTGTAAGCACTCTCTGTGGGGTTGCCCTTGAGGTTAGTCCAGGAGCTGTAGCTGGTGTAAAATACAGCAGAGCAACTGGTGATTAGGGCAGGATAGTGTCAACATGTTACCCCGCTGCTGAAACAATTGCACTGGCTGCCTGATAGCTATTGGGCTATGTTCAAGGTGTTAATCAGGGTGTATAAAGCCCTATGCAGGTTGGGACCAGGATGCCTGAACGATCATCTTCCCACTTATATACTTAGTTGATCACCCCACTGCCGGTGAGGGCCTCCAGATACCATCTCATCAGGAGGTCTGTTCCACACAGCGTAGGAAGCACACCTTTAATGTTGTGGCAGCTACTCTTTGGAATTCACTCCTCTTAAATATTAGACAGGCACCGTCTCTCTTGTCTTTTTGGTGCCTGCTGAAGACCTTCCTCTTTCAACAAGACTTTTAAGTAGAGACCGTATCCCAGTCCACATCTATGTTGGAATTGTTTTAAAGAAGTTTTCCAAGTTTTTTTAAAAAAGTGTTTTTTAAAGATTTTTGTTTTTATGATTCTTTAAAGATGCTTTGTTTTTAAGGTGCTTTATTGATGTTTTTAAGGTTTTGTCATTTGTTTGACATCCTGGGCTCATTCTGGGAGTAAGGGTGGAATATAAATCTGATAATAAGTTGTAGTTGTAGTTGCCCAGACCCCTTCCATTTGTATTTCCCCTGTTGCATCTAAGTATCCGTTGCAGCCTGTCAAATCCCTTGTGTACCTCACTGCTCTTTATATGGCAATAGTTTTTCCTTCATTTCTGTCTGTTTCTTTCTCTTTCTCCATAGAAATAAGCAAATACATGGCTTGGTTCCAGCAGGGTGGTGGTAAAGAAATCTATGCCTAAGGGGTTTCTTTTGCTCTAACCAATCATTTTATTATCTGTAACCGTCTTGGCTGTTCTGCGTTGCACAGCTGTTTTACTCTCTCTACTGTTTTGGAGCTTTGTAGGAAACAAACATCTTTTTTACCCAAATTGGGACTATGCAATATTTTGCTAATTCCCTACCTAGTAATTAAAGTGTAGTGCAGCCTTTCCCAACTAGTGGGCCACCAGATGTTGTTGGACCACAACTCCCAACAGCCTCAGCCAGCATTGCCAATGGTCAGGAAAGATGGGAATTGTGGTCCAACAACATCTGGTGGCCCACTAGTTGGGAAACACTGGTGTAGTGCAACACCTCCATGGTGTACTACAACTCTGGGCTCAGGATCTTGAAATATCAGGGCTTCTTGGTGACCTGTCTTTGCATGCGTGTTTACATGCAATGTGTGATCAGAGACAGTGAATGAAACTGAATATATGTGTGTATTGTTGTTAATGATCAATTTAACCTACTAAGTGGAATGCTTCTATCCCCTAGAAGAAAATTAGTCACTTTCTTGATATATTTATTATGAGCTTTAAGCTGGTACCTCACATTATTTGCTTGTCTTAAGGTGAAAACACCTGGGGTTTTTTCATTGCCAATAAAAATGAGAGGCATACAGCTTCAGTTTCTCTGTAGCTGAAACTCTTGTATTTTTGCAAAGAATCGAGTGAAATACTTGATACAAAAAATGTTCTCATTTTTTTTCTCCCTGAAGGATGAAAGTGTGGCACAACTTGGCCAGGAGCTTGCACAAAAACTGGGATTAAGGGTCCGGAAAGCCTATAAGAGACCTCAGGTATAGTATTTGTGTTCCACTCTTTTTCCATATAACATATAACCCTACATGTGTATCATTTTATTCTCCCAATAATCCTTGGAGATAGATTAGACTGAGAGATAGTGATTTGCCTAAAGGCTCTCCTGTGAGCATCATGATGGTTGTGCAGGGCTGTGGGCTTGGGGTTTCAAGATCCAAACCCAGTGCTCTGCTCTAAGCCTGCACATCCACCAAGCAGGATTCAGCGGGATTCACCCCTGTTTATGTAGTCCTAGAGAGAGAGAGAGAGCGCAGAAAAAGGAAGTGTTTGAGTTCTGGCAGGCCACCATTCATGGCCAGTGCTCATTGTTGGCCTTGGTGCAGTTGAGCAGGTCTGGGGTACAGATCCTGTGTGACCCTCCAGATGTTGTTGGACCCAAACTCCTATTAGGCCCAGCCAGCATGGCCAATTGTCAGGGATGATAGGAGTTGTTATCCACCAACATTTCACCAATTTCTGAAGAGCCACTGCTTCCCCATGTCTGCTCTAGTCAGTGCATCACGGTGGTTTTGGGGGAGTGCTAATTGGTGTGTATATTTGAGTGTAAAAGACTTGTGAACAAACCAGAAGGCTGGACTGATGACCACTCTGTGCTCTGCAGGCCTCTGCCAACATTAGAAACAGTGTTTAATTAGAAAACACCATCTGAATTCAGCTAGCCAATTCAGAACAGAATCATATTGTTTGGCTATCTATGAAGACTTCAGAGGGAGTGTCTCTCTACCTCCTCTCCTGTCAAAGCTTATCATTATTAGTTTTACCCTTCATGAAATCCCTACCCAGTAGTCAAACAGAGCTGTCTACTCACAAGTTATGTGCTATTCCAAACACAGCAGTCAGTTCTGTGATGGAAATAGCATGCAACTTGTAAGTACATTGTCATGTGCCCTGGGAAGCTAGGATTTGCTGCAATTTCTGGTTTGTGTACAGGGTGTATGCATAATGCATACACTCAGTGCCAATTTGTATGTTTACCTGCTCTTTTTTATATGGAAGTGTCTTTGCATCAGAATCTTGTAAATGCTCTTTTTTCAGTTAAGTGCCTGCTACTTTCTCTCTTCCTTGCAGCAGGAATTGGAAACATTTTCTCTACTCAGTAATGGCCTGTCATCTGCCTTACCAAATCAGGTAGGCCGTTATTGTTCAAACAATATTTTGTAGTGTGGAGTGTACCTGTTCAGCATGTCAGCCAGCCATAACCTCATCCATGAAACTCTTTCATCTCTCCCCCCACCCTTTTCCCCTTAAAGAGTTTTGTTGTTCTCAAATTATGGGGTTCCACCAAATATGCTGATATTTCCCTCTTGTTTCTTAGTGATTCTGTTTGGTTAGAATCTTGCTGGCACTCACTGGCTGAGTTTGCTATTAGAAGGAGTGATACTATCTAGGAATGTTTCAGTAAATGCAATTGACAGCCTTCTAGAATTTTAAACATTTCTTCCTCTCTTTTTAAGTGCGTATTATTGTATAGTTTAAAATGCTGCCCTACTATGCTGAAAATGATAGTTTTGGTAAAGCATTACCAGGGCCGGTTCCAAGGGGCAGTCAGGTGGGGCACTGGCCCGAGGGCCCCTGAGACTATAGGAGCCCCTGGGGGGGCCCTCTGCTCCCCTTCCGTGATTCGCGGCAGGATCGCTGCCGCGGATTGCAGGGCAAGAGCTTCAGGGCTCTGCCATTCCCTTCGTTAACTTACCTTGTTCTGCGGTTGCGCACACAGCGGTGCCCTTAAGAAAGATGGCGACTGAGGTTTTCCTAAGGGGCTGAAGCCTCTGCCGCCATCTTGGCTGATAAGTTAAAGAAGGGAATGGCGGAGCCCCGAAGCTCTCACCGTATGTGAGTCGCGGAAAGGGAGCGCTGGGGCCTGGGGCAGGCTTTTGCCCAAGGGCTCCAGAGTGTCTGAGGCTGGCCCTGAGCATTACAAACTTCTTTTTTTCCAAGTCATCCTAGAACTGAAGTCCCAAAATTGAACAGTAGCAAATGTTTTACTTGCCTTAGCCTGGATCTGATTCCCCTTCTTTCTCTTGCTATATGTGTTAAGCTTCCCTCCCTCAGGCTCTGTGGATCCCTTTTAAGGATTTTTAAGAGACCAACCTAACATTTCAGACTGAGCTTTTGAAAATGTGTGCCTTCCACTGAATAGTAAATATGGAATAGTAAATTTCACTTCATGTTTCTAATGAGCAGAGCAGTCCTATTTCCTAATTGTGCCAGAGCAGGGGAGATAATCCACTGCTATGGTGGTGGGATGGTTGCTGTATCCTATACTTGCCAAGACAGGAAGCGCACACCACTTAAAAATCCCCCAAAGCCCCCCATTCAGTGACTGTCCAAATGATATGGAAGGAGCCATTGAACTCTGCTTAGTGGGGACATGCCCCTAGTGCATCTCCCTGCATTGAAACACACAGTACCCCCCCATTCCACAAGCCTCAGCAGCACTGCCAGTTCCTAGGCATCCATTCAGGCAGATGTTTGAACCCCCTAGTCCTGCTCACAATGAGTGGTGGCTGGTCCATTAGGGCATATGGGGCACTGCTGCCCCAGCCAGCCCCCACCTGCCTGCCTTCTTATTTACATACAGTCCAGGGGGTGATCCTGGCTGTTAGCTCCCTCCACATTAGTCTCAGGGCTGCCATTGTAGAAGCAGGGAGGAGGATGGGGGCTAAACTAACATTAGTTGGCTCTGTCTGTCATTGGCTTTGGCTCCATCTACCGTTGGGCTCTTTGCTTTCTGCCCCACTGGTCTCAATGGTCACCAGCCACCACTGGTCACAATCACTGTTTTGAAGTGAAAGCCTCAAAGGGGAGAAAGGAGGAGATATAACTAATTAGTATAGCATCCATATAACTCCCTGGGCATGGCACCTACAGGGAGTGTACACAGCCCTCCCTGGGAGAAGGGTTCAATATCCTCCCAGGGAGGAGAAGTCTTTCTTGCCAAACAGCCAAAACATGAGGCTGTCATGAACTTGTAAATTTGTTAACCTGGTTTTCTTGTAACATGGCTCGGATACAGGGAATTGTGGGAGTTACATCTTGGAAGGAGACAGGCCTCTGTGAGAGGAAAATGTTAAGTTTTGTTTCCAGCTGCAAGCAGTTGAGAGGCCTGAACAGAAACACCTGTTTATCTCTGCTAATCTGCTGGGAGCCTGGTACTCAAGGCCATGTGTGCCTGAGAAGGTTGAGATCAGAGATGGGAGGGGGCCTGCAAGGCACGAAAAAGCGAAGAGGCTTCGGGAATAGGATTGCATCAGAAAGCCCCCTGATTGGTTAATTCACCCTGAACCGTTGTGGTCTTTTCCTTAAGTATAGGGGCTGAGACCCATAGCTTTTGTTCCCCCTGGACATTTTACTGGATGTTCCCCTGGGGCGTCCTTGGGATACCTATATGGGGTTCCACTGCTTCTTACCAACCTGATGCTATTCTCTCTGAGGAGAGATGAGACTTACCAACAACTACCTCTTCAGTAAGTAAGAACAGGCTGGTTAGTTTATTATTTTCTGTTGTGTGTTGAACTCTCTTATGTTATACCTAAACCCCTGGTTGGGTGTGGTTTTGAGGAATTGTTTTGCTGCTACGTCTATATTAAATGTGCACGTATATTTTTAATAAAGCTACTTCTTATTAACCTGGTGTATTCATTGAGGGAGATAAGGTTGGTTCTGAATCCAGCACCTTGACCACTGACCACAAACTACCAAGAGTAAAAGCACAATGTTCTTTGGTTTTTCCAGAGGTTTCTGGACAAGGAGTGTTTGTTTGGCTCTTGTCTTTTTGAACCTTGGTTTACCTATTTCTGGGCTCTGAGTTCCCCTAGCTCAGAGTTGAATCAGTGAAGGGGTGGTGGCAGCCTATCTTCTACCTTGCAGGGTTCGTGTTGGGTTGCACAGCCTTGGCAAGGGGAATTTGGTGATTGGGTTCCAGATCAATTGCCCAAGGTGAGGGAATTGGGTCTGAAGCATGCACCCCGTGGCTCTTGGGGGCGCGAGGGCATGACAGAGGCCATTGGCAGAGAAACTGGAAATAAATCGTTATCAAATAGAATAAGCTATTTAAAGGTAAGGCACATGCAGAAAAACCCTTTACATATAATATCTAAAAACTTTATTGACATCTAGTTGTTACTGGATTTTACAAAACCTGCTGTGAGCCCTAAATGGTGTGTTTTCAGTTGCTTTTAGAATTCAGTCTTGAATACAGTACTATAAAATCTTGTGCAAGAGAAGCATTGCATGAAACAAGCATACATAGGTGACTGGCCCTAATGATGTCTTGATGAGAGATGGCTATTTAAATAGCTTTAAAAAAATTAAATCTCTCTCCAAAAAACAACCCCTCCCCCCCCAAAAAAAACCTTTTTCATGAAAGACCTTCCATGATGGGAAACAGGAATATAAAATAATACTCTTTTTGCTTTCTCTCTCATATTTGAAGTCTCTTAAATATTTGTTTTCTTGGCATTTTGATTATTTTAAATCTGAAAATGGACCAAACATGTTTGGCTGCTTTGTTTGAAGTTTGATTTATTGCATGGTCAGCAGCCTGGACCTGTGCAAGTCCCAATGAATTCAATGGGACCTATGCCCAAGGAAATGTTCATAGGATATTGCAGCCTCTTGGTTGGTGCCAATTGTTCATATGGGGGTGCTGACATAGTAGGGGTGGGTGTTCAGCTTTGTCAAGTAACTTACTGGCATTTAACCCTGCCCTGGGCTCCTTCTGGGAGGAAGGGTGGGATATAAATTTAATAAATAAATAAATGCATTTGAAAGGCTGCTACAAAAAGGGCAGTTAGGTAAGACAATAAAAGCACTGTGCTTCCTGAGATTAGCTCTGGTTTATATGACTTTTAAGCATGATAAATATACTGAATCTTGCAACTGGCCTCAAACAATGGGTTTTCACTTTCCTGTGAAGCATCAGTACTCAAAGTACAAGAGTACAGTGAAAGTTCATCATGACAAAGGCCTGTCGAAATAATTGAAGGTGAAATTAAATAACTTGTCCAGTTGTATTCATTTTGAGCTTCAGGACATGGTCTGAAAGCACATGATGCAGCAACCTTACTGGAGTTAAGCTGGTTTGGGTTTGATCAGTGTCTGGGTGGGAGACCAGGGAACCTGCCTTGGAAGAAAGATTGAATACAAATGAAATCAATTGGGTCCATGTTCCCACTGCAAATAATATGCACTTTAATCTGGCACCTTAAGGTTTTCCATATTTGTCTTGATGCTAAGAAAACTGGAAACTAATTGTTCCCTAATTGGAATTAGGCTTGGAATTTATTGCACGTATGTTGCACAGGAGCATGGACTCTGTTCTCCTGTATATTTTCTCTCCTTTTCCCTAATTTTTAAAAAATCACATAAAAACTCTAGAATTTGTGAAATTTAAACCTTTTTTCTTTTCTTTTCACATGCTTATAGACTTAACCCAGATGCATACACTTAACTTCAACAACTATTTTTACCCAGAGCTGTTCAGGTATTTCAAAGTTGGTGCTACAGTCCCACTAGTGTTATCTGAACTCCATATAAAATGACGGGGGAAAAGTAGACTTACCCCCCCCACACTGTATTCATTCTGAGCTGTCATTTTTCAGTTAAAATGGAAATTATTTTTTTTTACCTACTTCCGCTTTAATTTTGAATTGGACTTGAAGTTTTAAATTGTGTAACATATTTTAAACATTTGCTTTTGCCATCTTTAATTCTGGATGTGATTCAAACTGTTCTAGTTGTGTATAGGAAGGTTCAGTAGTAGGCTTGCATGCTCCAATATGGGACAGGCTGTAGTTTATTTAATAGTTAAAAAGAGGGGGGAGGTTCAACATGTGCCTAGAGTTGCAATGACAAGTGAACTGCCAGAATTTCCAACTTATTGAAGGCATAGAAGCCCTATTCTGTATGAAATTTGACAACCCCACTCGCTAATAGAAAGGATTAGCAGCCATTTTCTAGATGAAAGGGAAACTAAAGCTGCATATGGTTATACACAGCTTGAGTGCTGAGTCCATTTCTCAGTCCATTCTGGATATGCACTGAATCCATTTTGGTCAGACGTACAACTTCTTCCAGGGAAGTGTGGGAGCAACTAATTGTTCCACTTATGCTGAAAAACAGGAAGTAGTTCTTCCTGTTTTTCAGCAGAAGCTGACTGTACGGAGTGCTGACTGGTTAGCCAGTAGTCCTTGTGGTAATCATGAAGTCAGCCAGCTGTGCAGAGTACTTATTGTCAGACGGGCCAGCCAGTTGCACAGTTCACATACTCCAGCCTGAGCAGTATCTCCAATTTTTTAAATCTGTTTAAAAGAAAAGGGGGGCAAAGAACATTTAACTAGATGAACATGTGCCTCAGTTCTTTTTTGAATAGTTGAAAGCCTGCCTGAAGCATGGTGGGGAGGGTGAAACTAAGAGAGGAAATTAATGCTGGATTCAGAGCCAAGTATCTGTGTGTCAGTAGAGGAGTAAAGGCAGAGGAATCAAAACTTGCTCTGCAGAATGAAAAAAACCTGCACAGCTCCTTTAGTTAGGTACATCACTGTGTACCCTGAATTAACTCTTTGTAAAAGGTGGAGAAGAGAATTGAATGTTAAGAATAACAACCTTTTTTTTTCAAGAGGAATTTGACTATACTGTGTTCGTTCTTTTTACAGGCTGTTTCTAACGGATTAGGCTCTGTAGATGACATTGAAACAGGTGATAGTTTTATGTTCCTTTGATTCATAGCATTCTTTGTCTGTCTCAATGACTCAAGTACCTTTGATTTTAGGAAGTCTCAGGACATGTATGCAGGACCTCTGGCTCTTCTGCTCGGTTTGCCAGTAAGGAACATAACTGGAGTTGCAGGAAATGTTCTTGGAGGGAAAAACAAATTCTCTTTCTCTTGTGACTTCCCTCCCTGAGACAGCTTTGGGAACCTTGCACTGGCCTTGCAGCTGTTCCCTTCACCTGTGTAGGTGGGCAGAAAAAGCTAAAGTGGCCAGCACATGTGAGTGGTGGTGATGGAATCCACTGCAGGAGATGTCCAGTTTCCATGATACACATTTTGCAAGTATGCTCTAAATGCTGGGAGATATGAGCGACCCACCTGTTATAAAGAAGCCGCTGGAAGCATGACTTTAGATTGTAGTCTGTCTGAAAGACTGGCAGCTGTATTTTGAAGGCAGGAGACACTATAGACCACAGGCTTTGCATGCAGAAGGTCCCCGGTTCAATCCATGGCATTTCCAGCTCTTTTTTTTTTTAAGGATCAGCACAGGAAGCTGCCTCCTACTGAGTCAGGCCATTGGTCTGTCTAGCTCATGATTGCCTATACTGACTGGCAGCGGCTCTCCGGGTTTCAGGCAGGGTTCTCTTCCAGAACTAACTGGAGAGGATGGGGATTGAATCTGGGAACTTTTGCATGCGAAACAGATGCTCTGCCACTGAGCTACAGCCCTTCCCCAAAGTAGGTGAAGAGAGTGTAGGTGATTGGGAGGAGGGGGGGAAGAGACATGAGAGAGAGAGACCTCTCCCTGAGACTCTGGCAAGCCACTGCCACCCAGAGTAGAGAGTATTGGGCTAAATGGGCAAATGATCTGGGGTGGCATCCAGTAGCTTCTTATATTTCAGAGATGAAGATTCTCTGAGCTTTATCACTTGATTGGTTTGTGTGTGTGTGTGTGTGTGTGCGCGCTGTCATTCAGATGTGCTCCAATAATTTGCCTTGCAGACAGCTCTATGGACCTTCAGTGTGTCACTGCTCCCAATCCTGCCTCTGTTTATGTGAGCGATGGCTCTGCCTTTTCATCAACCGACTTGAACACAAAAGGCACACCAACTTCACTCCCTGCCGTCACCCTGCTCCCTTCTGCAGATGCTGCATCCGTGCCAGGGTCTGAGAGTGTCGATGACTTCACTGAAGGAGGAGTTCTTGGGGATGAACTGGACTCAATCCTGGATTCTATTGCAGATGGGTCGCAGTACCCTCTAGTAAGAAAGGATTTGCTAGGTCTATCTGTCCATCTATTCTCTGCTTTCAGTTCCTCCGTTATGGTCTTCTCTTACTTTTTTTCTTGAGCACGAGACCATTCTGTGTATTTCCCCCTCCTTTTGCTTTCTGAGTATCTGAGGGGATCTAACAGGAGAGCAGAACACATATTATACATTTCCATGTGTCAAGAACTTGCAAGTTCCCACTAGGGTCAGCTCTCAAGCCCAGGGCAATTGATCCCAGCCAGGCACTCCCTTACCCGGGCTGAGTTAAACCAACTCCAACTCTGCAAGGTAGGTAGACTGCCACCACCCCTTAAACCTGGTCACCCACTCCGGGCCAAGGGGAAACCCAAAGTGCCAGAAGTATACCTGCCAAGGATTCCAAAAGACAAGAGCCAAGAATGCACTCCTTGTCTTGGAGCCTTAAGCCAAAATACCCCACTATATGGTCGTCTGTGGCTAATTGGCGAAGGTGCTGGATTCAGAGCCAGTTTCCCCCTGAAATGAACACATGCTGGTAAATAAAGAGATAGCTTTATTAAAATAAAATATAAGTGCAAAAATGTAACAACAAAATAATTCCTTAAACCAGACACTGCTAGGGTTAGGTAAAAATACAAAAGGCAAAGAGTTCAAGTCACAACAATAACAAAAAATAACAATGCTGTCTAGCCTAACCTATACTCACGCAATATAGGTAAACCAGCATATTAACTTCATGGTTCCACATTGATAGCAGATGGGAGATGGAATCCCAATATCGGGTAGCACCAAAGAACACTGGGGAACAAAAACCCAGATTCACAGTTATAATTTGATGGGGAAAAGCCCAGCAATAGCCAGGCATTAATTTGCCAGTCAGAGGGCTTTCTGATGATGACATCTTCTGGAACTTGTGCGCCTAATGGTCACACTCTTCTCCAACCTTCCCAGGCCTGTGGCCTTGAGGTACCAGTCTCAGGCCGACAAGCAGGTGTTCTTGCTCACTGCCTAATTAACTGAGTTCAGCTATGAGAAGCAATAGTCTTGTGGCCGTAATTCAGGCAAGATGTTCTCCCCACAATTCCTTGCCACAGAACCATTTTAGTTAACAACCCCACAAACCAGGCGTTCTTGACACCATGTGGCATTGTTTATCACCTCAGGTGCAGAAAGGGGGTGTGTGCATCTAATGTTCCCAATTGTATACCTTTGGTTATGTAATTGGAAGCATGCTGCAGGGTTGTGCACTCCTGCCCACACACCCTGGACAGGGTGCAAATTGCTCTCCTCCAGTCTTAGATGCAGTTAATGTTGGATTGTGTCTGCGTTGTTGTGTGAAACAGCATACATTACGTTGTAGTTAAGTTGCTCAAGAAACCGTTCCAGAGGCATTAAATCATGTAAGAGTCTTTATTCAGACATTAAGGCCAGCGGCTTTAAGATCCCCCCCGCAGGAGAGAAGTTCTACTACGTTCAAAGTACAAAACTACTACAGACAGCTCAGCAGACAGCAGCAATAGTAAAAGCACTTTTTCCCAAGCTGTTATCTCGTTACCATGACAACCACTGTCTGGCCTTGCTTCCCAGACCATACTAGATAAGACTGCTTCTCACACTTCTCCAAAACTTGCAGGCTTCATGGAAAACAACACAAGGTAGTAATGCCTATCAGTGACAGCCCAACAGTCCCCCCTTTTCCATTAAGACTGAAATATACACATAAAACACATTTTCATAATACATAGTCAAACAGTAATACATTTCTACAATACATTGTATCATACCTTTTCAGTTCAGTACAGTTCAGAATTACATCTCAGTACATGTCAGGACATCTCTGTACATTCAGCTAGAACTTTATTCAATCAAACTTTGGTTCAACACATGTAACATAAAGTGTCTCAGGATCCATTTCAACCTGTTTATGCATTCCTGGGCTTGTAATCAATCCCACTGTAAATCTGTCAGGCGGTCTGCCTATATTCTCTCTCGTGGAGCGTCGTAAAGGAACCAGAGCTTCTGCTCTCTCTGCCCCCCCATTTGTGCTTAAGCCTGTGCTTGTACTTGGCACCGCTTGCCCAGGATCATCCATTTCCTCAGCTTTTCGTTTCTTTGATCTGCGTCTTCCAGAAATGAGCTCATTCAAAGCATCTCTGAGAGGAATTTGTGTACCTTCCACTTTAATGTCAAAATCTGGCTTAAATGTCTGTTGTGATTGTGTTCGTGTTTGTGTGTCATTTGACCCTGTAAGAATAACTGTCTCTCTTTGATCCCAAGGCTTTTCTGAGACTTCAATGCTTCTGCTCAGAATTAACTGCTGTGTTTCTGGATGCCAAACTCTGAAATATGCATTCTGAAATCCCAAAACAAAACCTTGCTGTGCTCTGGGCGCAAGCTTGCCCCTCCTTTTTCCCTGTGGAATGTGGATCCAGCACCTTGCCCCAAATTTTTGAATGTGTTGTATTTTAGGCTTTCTGCCAGTCAGTTTCTCATAAGGAGACATTCCAAGTGCACTATGTAACAGCCTGTTGTGAATGTAATTCGCATAAAGAATTGCCTCTCCCCAGAAAGAATTCCCTAAACTGCAATCCAGCAGCATGGCTCTCATTGCTTCCCCAAGCACCCTATTTTTTCTCTCAGCAGTTCCATTGGAAAACGGGCTGTGTGGAGCAGTGAAATTCTGGTTTATTCCCTTACTCTCCAGAAAGTCACTCAATGCTTTACTCGTAAATTCCCCACCTTGGTCTGAGCGTATAGCCCCCACCGTAACACCGTGTCGAGTTTCGATTCTCTTAATGAACAGTTTCAGCTTCTGCTCAGCTTCACTTTTATGCTTTAACAGAAAAACATGACAAAATCTTGAAAAATCATCTACCAATACCATGTAGAATTTCGCACCTCCTCGTGAAGCATTTATTGGCCCTGCTAAATCAACATGTACTAGCTGGTAGGGAGCTGTTGTGGTTCTCTCAGCCTCCCGGTTTATTGGTGCAATAGTCATTTTAGCTTGATTACAAGAATCACAATCCATTAACTGACCACAGTCTTTCAAACGCATGCCTTCACTGTGCAAAGGGGTTTTCTTTATCTTGTCAAGGTTTACATGCCCCAGCCTTTGATGCCATTCATGGACGCAGCCCTGATGTACCTGTGCCTCAGCGTTTAACACAGCACACCCTGCTTGACTGCTCTTTATTACAAACTCTGAATCATCATTAAGGCTTCCCTGCATGCACACTTCAGCTCCCCTCATTATAAAACATTGGTCTTTGTGGAACAACACTGAATAATTACAACTTACCAGTTTGCTAACTGATAAAATATTATGAGCCAAGTCCGGGACGAGCAAACAGTCTGTCATAATGCCAAGCTTGTCAAATTTAATCAGACCACATGCTTTTACGGAATTCCGTGATCCATCAGCAAGTAAAACAAAATCCTGCTCATCAGTAGACGTGTAAAACAGACTCCTGTCCTTAATTAGAATATGGCTTGCTCCGCTGTCGAGCAACCAGTTCACAGGTCGTAAATCTTGAGAGTTCTGTTTACAAACAAAGTTCACACTGCCTTGCTTCAAGCCTCCGTCCCTGGAGTTTCGCTTGACTGGACAATCGCGCTGGAGATGTCGACGGTCTCCGCACACAAAACAAGCCTTCAGCCTCTGTTGCTGCTCCTGTTTATTATCCTTCGGCACGGCATTTTTCACCTCCTGCCTCCGGACAGCTTCCAAAGACTCAGTTCTTTTCGCCTCCTGTCTCCGCTGCCATTCTTGGGTCAGTTTTTCCTCAATAAACGCAACGTTCAAACCTCCGTCAGGCATGGCTTCAAAAGCCATGACCATATTATTCCACGTTCCATCGAGTGAAGCCAGGATCAGATAGGTCTTCTGAAGTTCAGAATGTTCGACGCCTCGGTCTGTCAACTCAGCAAACAGGCGTCTGAATTCCGTGAGATGCTCACTCATGTCGCACTCACCCGTGAAGCACATTTGATACAGCTTCCGTGCCAAACACAATCTAGATCCCGCAGTCTGTTGAACGTCCCACATCTGTTTGGCGTTTGTAACATCTCTCACGTGTAGCAGTTGAGAGTCAGATAGAGTCAGAAGTATAAAAGCCTGCGCCCGCTCATCATTCCTAATCCAAGCCGCTGAAAGGGGTGCAGGGGGTGTACCTTCAATAGCTTCCCATAAATCTTCTTTTATCAGCAAAGCCCTCATCCTCGGCTTCCAGCTGCCATAATTCTTCTCATTAAGTCTTTCCATCGGCAAGCCTCCCCCAGACAGGTTTACAGCCATGTTGCTCACCTCCTTCTGGTGCAATCAATCAAGCTGCCCTCTCTGGAACTCAGTCTGCCGTTCAGACCAGCAACTTACTCCCGTGTAATGCGCTGTGGTTCGGAACCATCCTCTGCTACCACTGTTGGATTGTGTCTGCGTTGTTGTGTGAAACAGCATACATTACGTTGTAGTTAAGTTGCTCAAGAAACCGTTCCAGAGGCATTAAATCATGTAAGAGTCTTTATTCAGACATTAAGGCCAGCGGCTTTAAGATCCCCCCCGCAGGAGAGAAGTTCTACTACGTTCAAAGTACAAAACTACTACAGACAGCTCAGCAGACAGCAGCAATAGTAAAAGCACTTTTTCCCAAGCTGTTATCTCGTTACCATGACAGCCACTGTCTGGCCTTGCTTCCCAGACCATACTAGATAAGGCTGCTTCTCACACTTCTCCAAAACTTGCAGGCTTCATGGAAAACAACACAAGGTAGTAATGCCTATCAGTGACAGCCCAACAGTTAAGTGATCCAGGGACATCAATACTGACCATGGTTAAAGTTGCCCAGGGTTCTCTCTCCACCCCCCACCTTCAAATCCTGGTTACGAGAAAACCTGGGTATCAAGGAAGGGGAAGTTCATAGCTTAATGGCAGAGCATGTGCTTTGCATGCAAAAAATCCAGGGTTCAGTCCAGTTAAAAGAATCTTGGGTAGCAGTGCTAGAACAGACTCTTGCCTGCATTAGGTTTTAGAGAGCCACTGCCAGTCGGAGTAGACAGTACTTTGCTAAATGTACCAATGATCTCACCAGAGCTTGGAAAAGTTAATTTTTTGAACTACAACTCCCATCAGCCCCAGCCAGCATTGCCACTGGATTGGGCTGATGGGAGTTGTAGTTCAAAAAAGTAACTTTTCCAAGCTCTGAATCTCACTCAATATTATGCAGCATTATATGTACATCTGGGGCCATTTGGTTGTCCCTGGCTCTGTCCTTCTAGCAGCTTCTGTAAAAAGCAAGCAGGATGAAGCTTCTGGCAGGCTAGTCGACAACTCTTTCATATGCTCCTTGTCTTGCTCTGCTTTGATTCTCCCTGAACCTCCTTCTCTATCCCACTGGATCTGCTTGTCTGTTGCATGCCTACCCCCCCTCCACAATCCAGTTAATGCCACCAATGTCCTGGTTTGCCCTTGATACCTGGTTAGTCTTAACAGTGGTTAGCTTTGCCACTATAATGCTGAACAGCAGGGGGGGCGAGATTTCCTTTTCAGAAGAGAGAGTCTGTGTGAATCTGTATCCAGGCACTGGCTGGTATTGTTGCCATAATAGGGAAAGTTACTGTAAACTAGTCTTGATTCCGACTGTCATAGTGCCCTGTACTACCTGACTTGTGTGTCTACTGCATTTTATCTCTTCCCCTCTAATTGTAACGTGTTATCTTTCCCACTGAAGTCTTTGGTCCAGGGTGCCATCCCTGCCAGTCTGTCTAGCGAGATGCCCCAGTTGATCCCCGTGTTTCCAGGGGGTACTCCGCTGCTTCCTCCTGTGGTGACAGCCAGCATTCCAGTCTCTACGCCACTCCCTCCTGCCTCCTTTGGCCTTGTGATGGATGCCACAAAGCAGCTCTCCTCATCATCTGTGTTGGATGCCTTTGAATCGCCTGTAGGTGGCAGTGGCAGCTCCCCTTTGGACTCACTGGATTCGCTAGACTTGCTCCCATACACAGAGTCCCGGCTTGACGTGTTGGATGCTTTTGGAACCAATAGGGGATCACTGGATGCGTTGGATTCCTTTACTATTGGTAGGTGTAGGGCCCATTTTGCATTGTCTTGTGAGTCAGGAAGGATAATGCAGCATAGCTTCTAGGCATATCCCTGCCAGGAATTAGCTACCCGAGGTTCATATTACATGCTCCTCTGCTGCCATATAACTCTCTTCTTCCTGCTACTCTTCCACTCAAGGCAGTCTTTGACCCTGTATCCTATCTCCATATCAGATTGTAAACTTTTCTTTTTTCTTTTTTAAATAGGCAGGACATGCGGGTTTTAATAAATAAATGAATAAATAAAAGTGTCTGTACAGTGCCCAACGTGGTTAATACTATATCTTAAATAGCAGCAGTATTAGTAGATTGTTGAATTATAGATTAAGAGAAAGTTACAAAGAATTACAGGTTAATGCTGGGAAAATTAACATGGAAGGGAATGAAGAGATGGAGGTATGCTTCAGTACAGTCTAACTCTAAAGCAAACGTTAAAAAAACCTTTCCCTAACAGTGGTACCTAACAAACTAGAAAATCATTTTCCTCTTATTGAGAGCTGCCTTTCTGGAGTAATTTGAAACTTAAGACTGGAGAGACAGCTCACAGGGATATTCCCCCATGCAGACCCCATTGCAATGAATGGGGGCTGTAAAACAACATTACAATGAATTTTTTTCCTAACTCTTTTTTTAATCACTGAAAGTATTTGCATAGAGTGCTGAAAGAATGTGGAACTTGATTTTTGCTACCTGTTGGGAATTTCAGAAAAGAGAAGATACTTGTATAAGGTAGTGCTCCTGTAGTTGGCAGCAGTGCTTTTAACAATGGCCAGATATCTTAGTTTCTCTCATGTTTTTCTTCCATTGTTAAGAGGAAATGAGCACACACGAATCACAGCAACCTGCTGGTATCCAGAAATCGCGACTTATGGTAAGTAGTTCTCTCTCTCAAATGGGAGATAGAAGGGAATAGGTCTTCACTTGCACCATCAGAGCAACCTTTAGTACCCAGATTTCATCCAACCTATTACTAAATTGACATAATAGGACAGCCACCCCAAACTACTACTTTCCTATCCTGCCTAGAATTCATGGGAACATTCAAGATTGTATTTTGGATTGAACACAAAAGTTTGGAAACGCAACTCTTTGCAGAGTTGTGGTAGAGAGTAATCCTCCTTGCATGTAGAGTCATGATTGAGAAGGGCTAAAGTCTGTCTGTCTTGACTTGTTCATTTTGAAGTGAAGATTGCCCTGGATTTTCCCTATGCACCCTTGTAGGGTAGTGACAGACTGTTTGGGACTGTGTTAATGAACTTGGGAACAGCATGGAAGGGAATGGATTATCTCTGTGCTGCAAGGAGAGCAGTGTTTGTTTTAATTAAATCTTGCTACAGGTGCTGAGAGTTCCTTCTCTGCTATCTGTTGGGTGTTGAGAAAAAGTAATGACCTCTTTTGAGCAACTTACTTCTGCTGGCTTGCTTGTTTGGGAATTGAAGAATTGAAGAACCTCTGGAGAGGGGTGCATTTGGTTGTCATTGAGATTTACAAAGGTTTGTTTTTATTGTTTTTCCAGGTAAACCATAGTGGGCCAAGTCATACAACAGGACCCAAAGTAGTAGAGTTGCTGATGTCTCAGCCAGACTCGATGATGCCTAACACAGCCCTTCTTGTGAAGAATCCTCTGGCATCCACTCACATCTTCAAACAAGCTTGCCGCATCTGCTATCCCAAAACAGGTCATCTGCTGCTCATGGTGACATGGGCCAAATGTCATTGGCAAAGATGAGCTCTTGTTAATCTTGTCCTCCCCTTGTAGGACCCAAGGCTGGTGATTATACCTATCGAGAAGGTCTGGAACACAAGTGCAAGCGGGATGTACTTTTGGGCAGACGGCGCAACTCGGAAAATAAAACCTGGAAGAGAATCCGACCACGCCCAACCAAGACCAACTTTGTGGGATCGTATTATCTGTGCAAAGGTAAATTGAAAGAGACAGATGCACTAGGGTGGGGACTCCTTCAGAGAGGAAAAGGGTTCTGTGCAATATGGGGTAGGAAAAGGTAGGGGGCTTTTGTATTGACTTACCCTCTCCTTCATGAACGTGTACACACTTTTTCATTATTAATTACCAGGATGTATACTTTGCCCTTCAATCAAATTCCCACAAGTTTTTAAAAATTCAATAATAAAACAAGCTAAAAACATACGAAAATACACAAAAAGCCACAAAAAGGGCAGCATAAACCCCCCAAACACCACTAGCCAAGATCAAACAGATCAAATTTAAAAGCCTGAGAAAATCAAATGGTCTTTGACTTGTGCCAAAATGGGTAAGTAACAGGCCAGCCTGTCTGGGGAACGCATCCTGTAGTTGGAACACTGCCGCTGATGAGGCCCTTTCCCCAGTAACCACCTGCCATACCTCAGAAGGCAGAATTATTCATACATTAACACGGACATGTATGAACAAGGATGTGAAGACAAGGTGATTTCTTTTAAAGTCTCTCAGGTGAGTGTCAGGATACGAGAGGGGTTGTAAAGTCTCCAGTACTGTTTGTAGGAGCTATGCCAGTAATTTTCAAAATGTATTCCAGGGAACTATGGCTTCTTCAGAAACTTATCAGGGTACCTCTGTGAGAAGATTAGTGATGGCAGGCAGGATTCCCTGAACAGCAGCATACTTGCTGCTAGTCATCTTTCCCTGCAATATGCAGCTGCAGGAGAGAGTGTTGAGGCTGTCATGTCCTGCGCAGTGATGGTGAGACCCTGTAGTGTGAGCACTCTCGGAATCTTAAGCAGATATAAAGAGGATCAGTTTGAAGATAATATGCTGAGTGAGAAGATAGTTTACAAGGAGTAGAAATACTTGGGAAAAGTCAAAACTTGATTTGCACATGCATGTGGTTGTTGCACTAGTTCCTACTGATGGTGAAGGAAAGGAGATTGTGTCTCCTTCAAACACTAACTCACTAATGCGTTCTGTGGTACTGGCTGTGTTCATGCTTGCCTTTTCAAAAATTTTACATTCTGTTTATTGTAACTGCTTCACTTTGTAACATCTGCAAGCTCAGCAGTTCATTTTAGATATAACTAGTCCTGTTTTCCCTCTGCCTGTGCCTGTAAGATCAACATTGAGGCAATTCCATATCACTTTACTATAATTTAAGTAAGTAAGTGTGGATGAGGTTCCATGACACTCAGCTCCATTGTATCTAACTAGAAGGACATAAGTAGTTACTCTGGGCACTTGCAACTGTTGTGCTCATCCTTTAATTATGGCTCCCTTGGAATGCTTAATGGTGATTCCCCTGGGAGCTTGGAAGTACAGCTATTTTTCTACAGAAATAATGAACTTGGTCTTAACATCAGACTACTGGTAAAATGCAAAACTCCCATGTGATGGGGATTCTTCATTGGGCGCTCCGCTGACTAACATGCAGTCTGTTTACTTAGTTGTCATGGTGGAATCTTAATTCTGTAATGCTTGACAGGATACCTCTCCATATGGAGTCTCCTGTGCCACTTCTTTCTGCATCACCAAGTCCAGACTTGCTTGGCCAACAAGGTCTGAATAAATTAATCTCTAGTAAACATGACCTGGAACTTGAGTTATTATGATGAAGGATTATACCAACCTTCTCCAGCCTGCTGCTGTCCAGATGTTATTGTTAGTTGGTGTGGTCCATCAACATTCAGGGGGCATCCAGTTGGGAAAGGCTGGGTTACACCAAGATTTGACATTTTGAACTTAGTTTCTTTTTAACTGCTTGTGAACTTGGAGTTGGGGGGAGAGAAGGAAACAAAATAAGGGGCAGCAAGAGAGCTTGGTTCTGATCCTAGCCTCCACTCCGTGTGTGGTGGTGTGATGTTTGTTGCTTTGTAGATATGCTTAACAAGCAGGACTGTAAGTACGGGGATAACTGCACCTTCGCGTACCACCAGGAGGAGATCGACGTGTGGACAGAGGAGCGGAAGGGAACTCTTAATCGCGACCTCCTCTTTGACCCCTTGGGTGGGATCAAGCGGGGCAGCCTGACCATTGCCAAGATCTTGAAGGAACACCAGGGCATATTCACCTTCCTCTGTGAGGTACGGAGTAGAAGGCATGCAAGATGTCCTTCTACTGCATTCTTCTCCTTATCTATTCTAATTGCAGAACTGGACTATTGGGCTATTCCATCCAGAATACCATCCAGTGCTGACTTTAGTCATTTTTTTGGTTTTCAGATAAACCACCAAAATATTGCTTGCTCTTTCACACACTTTCTCTCCATACTGGGTTGCAGCTCAGTACATTGTTTTAAAGAGACCCAGGAAAATGGCACCTCTCTGGAATCCACTGCCTAGTCTACTGCAGTTACTTTGTACATAGCTTTGTGGCCAGCCTAAAGGCAGCCTGCAGAAGATTCTGCGAGCGTTGAACTACTGGAATTGAAAACAACACTGAGAAATGGTATATAATTAGGATAAGCATCTTGTTTTCTGTAAGGAGCATTGCAGAAAGCCACTGTGTTTTAGTGAATGGGGTGTTGTGCTTGGTCCTGCAAGATCTGGGCTCATGGACTTATTGAGTGGACTTGGGGAGATTGCAACCTCCTAGCCTCAATTCCTCATCTGTAATTATAATGACCTATATTTACAGGTATTCTGGGAGAATGATTTAGAAGCAAAGGAAGTTGCCTTGTACTGACTCAAGATTGTTGATCCCTCTAGCCCAGTATTGTTGACCCTAACTGGCAGCAGCTGTCCAGGGTTTCAGACAGGACTCTTTCAAATTTCAGGCCTTTAGGCAAAGGAGGCAATGTACTAAACTGCTATAGAAAGTCTTGTTTTAAAAAAATAATTTGTAGGGACTGAAGAGTCTGAAACCTTTTTCTAAATGTGTGCTTGCAGATCTGTTTTGATAGCAAACCCCGGATAATCAGCAAAGGGACCAAGGACTCACCAGCAGTGTGCTCCAACCTAGCTGCAAAACACAGCTTTTATGATAACAAGTAAGTGGGCTAGACTTGTCACAGAACATAGGAAGCTTCCTTATATCTAGTCAGAGCATTAGTCCATCTAGCTTAGTATAGTTTACACAGACAAGCAGCAGCACTCCAGGGTTTCAGACAGGGCTGTCTCCCAGCCCCACCTGGAGATGCTGGGGACTGAACCTCTAATCTTCTGCATGCAAAGCATATACTCTACCACTGAGCTACAGCTAATTGTTTGGCTAGTAATGCCCAATCCCCACCCAATATGGGAATAAGTTTGGCCTATCTGGTAGTATTATGCTAAGACTCACTAGTTCCGTATTCATGTATTACCTTTAGCAGAGTGGAAACAGTTGCCAGATGGTTGTGCTGTGGCTGCTGGAATTGTCGGCTGATTGTTTAAAGCAGCATTCCACACGGTGCCGTTGTATTAACTATCACAGCTAAGCACTTCAGTTTTGGAAGAAACACTTTTGCAGTGTGTTTTCTGATGATTATGTATCTGCCATGCTTCCTGAATAATGTATGAATCAGGCCTGAAATATAAGTTTATTTTGTATACTATACTATACTATGCTGTGCTATACTAGACAAAATATTTTATATGTAGTCTGATTCATATATTACTCAGGAAGCATTGTAGATACTTTATCATCAAAACTCAGCACTTTTCTATGGTGATTTAAAATCAGCACAGTTGTTATATATCTGCTCTGCTTTTTAGCCAAAATTGGCTTCCAAAGTGATTTATAATTAAAATCCACAAAAAGATACAATATATTAGGGATTAGTGGAGGTGTTTTATGGCAGTCTCTTGACAGCTAACACTGCAGTCCAGGTTTGAGGTTCTTCCTTCTAGAGCAGGTGTGGGAAACCTTTGGCCCTCCAGTGTTTGCTGTACTACAACTCCCATCAGCCCCAGCAAGCATGGCCAATGGCCAGGGCTGATGGGAGTTGTAGATCAGCAACAACTGGAGAACTAGACGTTCTCTACTCTGCTCTGGAGGCAAGGGGAAGAAGGAACTGCAAACTCAGGCTCAGTACTATTTATATCACTGGTGTGTTTTTAAAAAGTACTTTTATGAATAAATAATCCTGTCCTTGATGCAGGTGTCTGGTTCACATAGTTCGTTCCACCTCTCTAAAATACTCCAAGATCCGCCAGTTCCAGGAGCACTTTCAGTTTGATGTGTGCCGGCATGAAGTGCGTTATGGCTGCCTGCGCGAAGATAGCTGCCATTTTGCTCACAGCTTCATAGAGCTTAAAGTTTGGTTGTTACAGCAGTACTCTGGTGAGTGTGCCACTTGGCTCAGCCTGTGGGCAGGAGAGTGGAGAGGGAGATCTGTAGCATCTATGGCTCCTGAGATTACCTCCCTGGGACTAGAGGGTTGAACCCTTGATGTATTAAATTCCTACATACATGAATTATAAGAGCTGAGAAACTTGATTTGAGCTGCTGGGTATTGTTGCACACTGCAGAGAATGTGAGCTCCAAAGTGGATCATTGGATGTCACTGCCAGCTTGGCAAGAGTGGCTGGAAATGGTGTGTGCTTGTGTGCGTGTGTGTATAAAGTGTGGTGGTGGTCTTTGGACTCTTATGACCTTTCATTGCTGCTTCTGCAGTACCTGCAGAGGAGAGGGAGGGAATCATAAAGATGAACAGAGCCATTTTCCCTCTCCCCACCTTTGGAAAGGGTACCTGCGCACCACAGCATGCTGATTTGTCCCCAAGAAGGGGAGGTCCATTTTACCTCTTGTATTCCCATCCAGCCTCCCTCTTGGACCAGGCACAAGTTGGCTGTTCCTAGTAAAGTTTTGTTGAAGTATGCATGTACGCTGAGGGAGGAGCCAGGGCTCTGTTCCAGTGCTTTGCTTTTTGCTTTATAATACGTATCAAAGAATTGTCCCCCTGGGGTCCCTTGTCCTTAGTTCCCCAAGGGGGGTCCTTTGCTTCCGAGAACAGTGCCAACTCTTCTGGGTCTCTGCTTCTCAGGCAGAAACTGTCCTTCCTTTCAGAACACTTTGATTCCTTAAAGCTAATCACCCTCAGACAGGCTACAACGAGGTACATTGGCATAACAAGGGAGATAAGTTCAGTACAGACAAAAGAATATAACAAAGGTCTATCTAAGCTAAGATCCTATACTTACAGTAGCATATGTCCTATTCTCCCAGTAGAATAGCCTGGTTCCCAAACGGCTTTCTCTGTCACACTTCAGGCGAGTTGAGTAGATGGGAAAAGGGAACAAAGGGTGAAGGGGCATCCTTCATTTTTATGGAGTTTATCGGTCAACGGGGGGGGGGGAGGCAAAACGCCATATTCTGCCCCTCCCGTGATCCACTCCTTTGGACGTAAGGGGGCTAGACAGCATCACCCAGGTGTCCTGATCTATAACACCCCCTCTTCCTGACTTTTGATCTCAGGAAGCTGATAAGAGATAGCAGCTAAGGTTTACTTGCATCTTCTTGCAAGGTTGCAAATTGTCTGTCTGACACTGAGCTGCGGATCTCCCCCAGTAGGGAGTCCTAGGGAACCACAGGCTCCCAGAATTCTCTCTGCTTGACCCATTTCAACTTGACCAAAGTTAGCTATTCTTGACAGTAGGTATACTTAGGATTGTGGCCAGAATCCTATTCATACATTTTTACTTGTTAGCAGATCCCATTGAACTCTGTAGGACTTGCTTATGAGCATGCTTAAGACTGTTTAGTGCTGTTAAAAACCATGCTACAGAGGAGGCAAACCTCACCCAGTCACCAGCCAGTTTGACGAAGGGAGAACCCTTTTCCAGTATTAAACCATTTAACTTTAAAATTTCAGGTGGAAGATTTATCTTTTTATACATGGAGGGTGGGGCAACTCTCTTACCTCTTTAATATATGTCTATTTTCTCCAATATCCAGTTTAGTCTAGTGGGTTGTCAGTGTCCAGTGAGATATAGTGATGGAGCTCGGGTAAATTCCTGGAAAAGAAGCATCTACATCTCAGGAACATTGGTTGCCTTGTTAGTGGCTTTAGCATGCTATTGTGTTGACAAGGGATATTTTGTTTGTGAGAACCATCTTTAAGCAGGACCTATTGATGAAATTACTTGAATGTTGAAGTCTGTTGGTTCATTGCTTTTTAAACAATGCTAAAAGTAAAACCATTTTTTAATATCTGAGAAGATTCTAGAGTTAGGAAGATCTTAATATTAAGTTTGTTTTATTATCCCAGGGATGACCCATGAGGATATTGTACAAGAATCTAAAAAGTACTGGCAACAGATGGAGGCACATGCCAACAAGGCTAACAACAATATGGTAAGGAGCTTCAAAGTTCCAATGTTATGGTTGTGTTTTATGAGAACACACATGCATTGATCATTGGCAGCCTTTGATCAATGGGAGATAGCCTTAGGAACTCTAATTTCAGGAGGGTGTACCTTCTGTACTTGTGTACATAAAAAATACATGAAGCTTCCTTAATCATCCACACAGAATCCTGTTCCGGGAAAACTGTGCATAGTTAAAACTCTGGAATTTGCTACTACAAGATGTAATGGCCACCAACCTACGGTAGCTATAAGGGGGATAACACAAATTCATGGAAGATACAGTTATCTGTGGCTACTAGTCATGATGGTTATGGTACCTCCAATACCAGAGGCAGTATGCCTCTGAATATGTTGCTGAAGAACAGCAGGAGAGGGCTAATGTCGTGCATGTGGGCTTCTCAGAGACATCTGGTTGGCCTCTGGTCTGCTCTAGCAAGGGTCTCTTTCTCTGTGTTCTTTTAAGTGCTTTATAGAGATTAAGCGGATACTATCTATATAGTGGTCCCTTAGGAAATGAGTGAGAGAGCCAGTGTGGTGTAGTGGTTAAGGTGTTGGACTACGACCTGGGAGACCAGGGTTCGGATCCCCACATAGCCATGAAACTCACTGGGTGACCTTGGGCCAGTCACTGCCTCTCAGCCTCATGAAAACCCTGTTAATAGGGTCGCCATAAGTCAGAATCAACTTGAAAGCAGTACATTTACATTTAGGAAAGGAGTGAAATTGGGTCTTACTCTAGTATATT
The DNA here is from genome assembly GCF_030035675.1 of Rhineura floridana. Lineage (NCBI taxonomy): Eukaryota > Metazoa > Chordata > Lepidosauria > Squamata > Rhineuridae > Rhineura > Rhineura floridana. The sequence goes on from NC_084487.1 coordinate 47,091,637, forward strand.
CATATGATCAAATAGTGTACGTATTTTACCCCTTCCTTGCTTTAAACTCTTCTCTCTCCCTCATTCAGAATAATATGGGGGTTAAAGCATGTTAAGGAGTTTGTTAAATTGAAATAATTGTTTATGTGAAAACAAGTCATATGTTCTTCTGAACAATTAAGCCATGAGGTAGCTTCCAAGGAAGGGGGGAGAGGATGTTTATGGGCTGTCATTGTGAAAGGCTTTTCATGCTGCAGTGGAGAGAGAAGGCATCTCAGGTGGAGATCATGATAGTAGGAGTGGTTGGCATGGTAAAAGGTGTGGCAGCATTGTACAACTGGCTTCTGGATGCCAAGCATCTCTGCTGCCTTCCAAGAGGGGGAAGTGCAGGGAGCTCAGTGCAAGGCGGGCACGGCACCGGAGCCAATCCTACACTCCTGCCACTGTGCCCACACTGCATGGAGCTCCTCCCCCTCTCAGTAAGCAGCTTGGTGTCCAGAAACCAGCTGCGTGATGCTTTTGCTGCCATGGCAACCCCTATTGGATCCTGAGGTTTATTGCAGCTATTACTCTCTCCCTTCTCCCCTTCCCACCTTGTACCTTCAGCTGATTGTGCGTGCTGGTATCCGGTGTGAAGCTGTCTCGGTGCAGCACTTTCATTTGTTTTTGTTTCGTTTTGGTTATTACTTTTAACGAAAAAGAAATTATGCCCAGAAAGCCAAAAAGGACAAAAACAGGGACAAAGCAAAATCCATAGACCACATACCTGTAGGCTGATATTCAAAACCAAAATGGCACAGCTTTTTAAGTACTGCTGTGTAATTATAACCTGTTGCTCTTCTCCTGGGTGGCATTTTGGAGTCCTGCACAAGTGCCTAGCTAGTGAGTAACAAAAGGAGCCCAACCCTGGCCCTGGATTAAAACAGCTTTTGGACTAGAACACTAAGTTCTTTGCCCTTTAATAACTTTTGGAAGGTGTGGCTGATAAGAGGAGAGCATGGGCGGGGAGGGGAGACTGTAACTCTTCCCATAATTTAAAAGTCGGTGGATGAAAATACTAAATGATGTTGCCTACCACTAGGACCCTGTTCACGTGTAACATTCAATGAGTGTACAATCTGTGTACAGTTGAGCTGTACACTCGTACAGTTATTCACATATAACATTCAACGAGTGTCCAGACTATGTACCTGGTTACACAGGTAGTACACTACTGGGCTCCTGCTGGGAGGAAGGGTGGGATATCAATCAATCAATCAAAGTAGTTGGGCTATACCCTCGTACAGTTATTCACATGTAACATTCAATGAGTGTATAGTCTCCGTTATATATACATTTGCTGCCAGGAAAAAAAAATAGCTTCAATGACACTTATTAAATGCACTATTAAAGCAATTCCCTCTTACTGGCAACAAGGCAAGGCATGCTGGGTCTGTTACACTTCCTGAATGTAAATGTAAACCAAACTTTTTTTTTTTTTTAAACCTAACAATTTAGACAGCCCATGCCTAACTCTGGCTTCCCTGACAGGGATCACTCCACTTACCTGTGATTAAACCCCATTGAAGGAAATGGGATTTACTTCTGAGTAGATATTTTTAGAATCACAGTAGGAGCCCTCAGAAGTTGCCCCCCTTATCTTCCCTCACTAGGTTTCTGCTTCCCTGTGCCTCTTTTTGCCTTCTCTCAGAACAGCAATTTCCCCTTGTCTAAGACCACAAGAGGCTTGAACTCCACTTAAGTTTGTAAAACAAACTTAATTTGTTAGAATTAACCATTTAGACAGTCCATTCCTCGCTCTAGCTTCCCGGACAGAATCCGGGAGGAGGCATCCAGAAAGCATGAGGAGCACATGCAGCTTATGAGGCCATATCAAAGGTTAGAAAGCAGCTGGTCAAGGAGGATTTCCCCATGGTTAGGGTTCAAGGGAGAAGGTGATCTTAAACTGCTCACACTCTCCTTACCTGAAGCTGCAGCCTTCCAAGGCTGGATGACTTCCCTTCTGATACTTGCTAACGTAATATTTTGGAGTACATTCGAACCAAGGATTCTGAAGTGAGAAATAAAACATTCAATTCCTTCTGGACCCTTGTTCTCTCTGAGAAACTGACTCATTCAGTCAGGCAAGCAAGGTGCTAATCTAAGACAGGGATTTGAGATGGGGTGGTTTCCTGTCCTTTCTTAATGAATCCATTGACGTTAAGAAGCCACCGACTTCTTATGAGTTTTTGGAGAGACTCTATTCAACATAATGTTAAGCCAAGGAGGATCCTAATGGGTTGAACCTTAATTACTCATTCCCTACTTGTGTGTAACACATTTACATGAGACTTGTATTTGGTTTCCATTGTATCTTTATTTTCCTGTTGGTTTTGCCTTGGGCTGTATGATTGTTCAAATCAATAAAACAAAAATTTGAAAACACAACATTCTGTTTTTCACCATAAGAACATAAGAAGATCATTCTGGATCAGGCCAATGGCCCATCTCGTCCAGCATCCTGTTCTCACAGTGACCAGCTAGTTGCCCATGGGAAGCCTGCCAGCAGGATCTGAGTGCAATAGCACTCTGCCCTCCTGTGGTTTCCAGCAACTGGTATTTGATAGCATACTGCCTCTGACTATAGAGGCATAGCATAGTCATCATGGCTAGCAGCCACTGATAGCCTTATCTTCATGAATTTGCCTAATCCTGTTTTAAAGCCATCCAAGGTGGTGTCCATCACTGCCATCAACCATGATGGGAATTGAAGTTCAACAACAATCTGGAGGGTTGCAGTTCTCCTGTTACTGGGTGATTGATGTATGATTGTGTTGTAATACATTTAGGTTTAATTGTATGAGTGTGGATAGTTTTTATTTAATTTATAATGTATGTTGGAATATATGAATGTGGATAATTTAGGATTTAAATCTTTCTTCATTACTGCAGTTTTAAAGGAGCAGCTAGCAGTCTCCGGGGTACATCGGGTGATTTTCTTGTTTTTTGCTTTTATTATTGGAGGGTAGGCCTGCCCTTCAGGCAACAGAGATAGGGGCATGTGTAAACCTAGGGGGGATGTGATAGAGAAGGATGGGGGCCAAGCCATACCAAGTTTGGGCGGCAGGTGCTGGATTGATGTTAGTGGCAGACCACGTCAACTTAGAGGAACAAGGGATAGATGCTTAATACCCATCCCCTGTTCTGGGTCTGCCCAAAACCAGAAGTCAACTGGGGGAAGCAGGATCCTACCGACCTTCGACTGCTGCTGTGTAACGCCAGGTCTGTAATACAAAAAACATCTGTCATCCATGATATGATTCTGGATGAGTGTGCAGACCTGGTGTGTATCACGGAGACCTGGTTGGACGAAGCCTCAGCTCCCATTCTTGAGGCCATGTGTCCACCAGGTTTCCATTGCGTGCAGCAACCGAGGGTAGGAAGGCGGGGAGGGGGAGTGGCAGTCATCTATGAGGAGTCTCTGGTTTTCACCAGGCCTCCGCTCCCAAGGACCAAGTTCATTGATTGCATGTACTGGAGGTTGGGCCCGAAGGGCAGTTTGGGGATTCTGCTTGTGTACCACCCACCCCGCTGCACGGCAGACTCCCTGACCGAGGTGCTTGAGGTGGTCTCGGATGTACGAATACTGACCCCAGAACTGTTAGTGTTGGGGGACTTTAATGTGCATGCCGAGACCACTCTCATTGGAGCCCCTTGTGATTTCCTGGAAACCATGGCTTCCTGGGAACTGTGCCTTAGTAATATTGAGCCCACACATGTAGCCAGTCATGCTCTCGACCTTGTATTTGTCCTGGGAACGGAGGTGAGTGGTCTGAAGTTGGGGGCTATTTCTTCTACCCCCGTGTCATGGTCAGATCACTATCTGGTGAACTTTGATCTCTCGATGCCACACACCCTCCGCAGGGGTAAAGGACCTATTAGAATGGTCCGCCCCAGGCACCTGATGGATCCGGTTGGATTCCTGACTGCGCTTGGGGACTTGGAACCTGATGTAGGTCGCCTGGTCGAAACACTGGTGATGGAATGGAATGAGGGAATCACCAGGGCATTAGACCGGGTGGCTCCGAAACATCCTCTCCCCCTGAACAGAACCCAGACAGCACCGTGGTACACACCCCGGTTGCGCAGTCTGAGACAGGAGGTGAGACGACTAGAACGCCGGTGGCGGAAATCCCGTTCTGAGGATGTTCGAACACAGGTTAGAGCAGCAATAGCTGCCTACCAGGTGGCAATAAAGACAACAAAGAAGGATTTCTTTGCTGCCTCTATTGCATCTGCCGAGTGCTGTCCCAGGAAGCTGTTCCAGGTGGTCCGAAGCCTGGTTGGTCCAGTTGCCCAGGAACCCCTGGAACATTCTAAGGCTTCCTGTGACAAATTGGCAAGGCACTTTGCCGATAAAGTCGAACACCTAAAGAACTCGATTCCGTACGCCGTGGATGCAGTAGATGATCCAGAGTTGGCCAGCTGCAATCCGGTTCAATGGGATCAGTTCCGGCCTCTTCCTTCTGAGGATGTGGACAAGGTACTTTCAACTGTAAAGCCTACCACCTGTCTGATTGATCCTTGCCCTTCATGGTTCCTTATGAACTGCAAAGAGAAATTGGGCGAAGGGATCAGGGCGGTGGTAAATGCATCCTTGAAGGAGGGTGTAATGCCATCGGCCCTCAAGGAGGCAATTGTAAGACCTATCTTGAAAAAGTCCTCCTTGGATCCCCAAGTTTTGAACAACTTTTGCCCCATTTCGAATTTGCCATTTTTGGGCAAGATCATTGAGCGAGTGGTGGCAAATCAGCTGTCAGCACACTTGGAGGAAACGGATTATTTGGATCCATACCAATCGGGTTTCAGGACTGGACATGGTACTGAAACAGCCTTGGTCGCTCTGGTGGATGATATGAGGAGGGCATTAGATAGGGGAGAATTCACCTTTCTTGTCCTCCTGGATCTCTCAGCGGCTTTTGATACCGTTGACCACGGTATCCTGATGGATCGCCTGGGAGGTTTGGGAATAGGAGGCACTGTTTTACAGTGGTTCCGTTCCTTTCTCTCTGACAGGCATCAACAGGTAGCATTGGGGGATGAGGTTTCAGACCCTTGGCCCCTCACTTGCGGAGTGCCACAGGGTTCTATCCTCTCCCCCATGCTATTTAACATCTATCTAAAACCGCTGGGAGCCATCATCAGGAGATTTGGGCTGCGGTGTCACCAATATGCTGATGACACGCAGCTCTATGTCTCGTTTAAATCTTCACCAGAGTTGGCTGTGGAGACCTTGTCCAAGTGCCTGGAATCCGTGAGTGGATGGATGGGAAGGAACAGGCTGAAGCTCAATCCTGACAAAACCGAGGTGCTTCTCGTGGGTGACAGGGGAAGGTTGGGTATTGTTGACCTGGAACTCAGTGGGATAAGATTACCCCTGAAGGATCAGGTCCGCAGCCTTGGGGTTGTTCTTGATTCCAAGCTGTCCATGGAGGCACAGATTTCGGCAGTGAACCGGGCAGCTTGGTATCAACTACATCTTATCCGGAGGCTGCAACCCTACCTCCCTATTCATCAGCTCCCACTGGTAGTACATGCCCTGGTCACCTCTCAATTGGACTACTGCAATGCGCTCTACGTGGGGTTACCCTTGAAAACGGTCCGGAAACTACAGCTGGTACAAAATGCGGCGGCTCGTCTGCTCACAAATAGCCGCTGCCGTGACCACATTACGCCGGTGTTAGTTCATCTACACTGGCTTCCAGTTGTTTTCCGGGCCCAATTCAAGGTGTTGGTATTAACTCCCTATACGGTCTCGGCCCAGTTTACCTGAAGGAACACCTCCAGTACCACCAATTAAGCCGCCTGACCAGATCAGCCACGCAGGGCCTTCTCTCAGTACCACCAACAAAAACAGCTAGGTTGGTGGGAACTAGGGAGAGGGCATTCTCAGTGGCGGCCCCCACTCTCTGGAACTCCCTCCTGTTCGATCTTCGACATGCCCCCTCCCTGGATGCATTTCGCCGAGCATTAAAAACTTGGCTTTTTGAACAGGCCTTCGGGACCTCCGGGGTGGGCTAATCTTTATCAATATTACTGAATGCCTGTTGTTTATACACTGTTTTATGATGCTGTATTGTATTTGCTCTGTATTTTAAATTGTAATTTTACTGGAATTTAATTGTGTACGTCGCCTAGAGTGACTTCGGCCAGATAGGCGACACAAAAGTTAAATTATTATTATTATTATTATTCCTGTCTGTGAGCTAGTGGGTGTCTTGAACAAAGACAAAAATGTCCAGTTATTAAGCAATGCTGCTGTGTTAGGTACAGCTGATAGCAATGAAGAATTTTTAAAAAACATAGTGCAGGCATGTCAAGGGCATGATAATCGTGTTGCTGATACCTTGCTAATTAAACTCAGGGCTCTACAGGACACCAATGTACAGAACGTTTGTAGATTTTAAAATGGAAGAGAAATACATATATAACCAACCCCAGACAAGTTCATCACAGCTTTGTCAAAGCCCAGACACCACTCTACTAGCTTTTAGCTAACTTTCAAAGGAAGCAGCAAGAACTCTGTGCTGCTGAGGTCTAGGCCTAGTGCAACCAACAGCGGAAAGTTTACTTTTTCTTTTTCTCAAGTCTAAGCAGGTTAACCTGGCATAATGCTTATTCATCTGTGCTTCAAGCTAAATCTCTCTTGAATGGAGAGGGGGTGCAAGAACTTCCATGGAGAGAGGGACTGATGTAGAGCCACATTAGGGGAATGGATTCTGTGTCCCCTGGAACTGTGGTGAAACCACTCACTCCCTTTTTTATACATGTTTTGCTCTTATGCTATCATGGCTTAGGTTTGGAAAAACTATAAAGTACAACAGGATGACTTGCTCTCTTATAACTTTCACAGATTGCAAAAGCATCCTACATTTTTCTAACTTATGAACTAAACACATAGCTGCCCAGGAACTAATTTCATCATGTCTGAACATGTTCATTTTTGGATTTAACTGGAGCAGCTATTCCATATAGCTAGCTTCACTCTGGACTACCAATAATGCAGGTTAATGCTGAGTTGCTTATTTATTTATTTTTGCAACTAAGTGTGTGAATAATTGTGAGTGACTGGAGAAGTGTTGACTGAATTAGGGTTGGGTTACAAGAGAATAATAATCCTGTATTTTTAAGTGAAATCAGACCCAACCCACATTTGTGGAATGCTACCTTACACTGAGTCAGACCATTTGTCCATCTAGCTCACAGTTGTCCTCTCTGACTGGCAGCGACTCTCGAGGGTTTCAGACAGGGGACATTCCCATCCCTGCCTGGGAGGAGATTGCACTGGGACCGCCTGCATGCTAAGTAGATGCTCTACTACTGGGCTACAGATCTTCCCCAAAGCGTACTCAGTGGCCATAGAACACTGGAGGGGGAATGAAAACTGGAGGAAAGGAGAAATGGAAAAGAGTATCCTGAAAGAAAGCATGGCTGGAACTCTAAAAGATGCACTCCATACTATAACATTTTGTTGGTATTCTTATTTGTGTGCTCTACCACTGAGCTACTGTCTTTCCCTTTCTCCTTGTGGTGTGTCTTCTGCCTTATTTGGAATAACAAATCGAAGCATTGCTGCGCCAAAGCATTTAATCATGTAGTTGATATGTTTTAGTTGCCAACTATATATTGTTATGTTGGCCTCACAACAGTGCTGTTGCTAACCTGAAGCCCGATGGGTTTAGTTGATCCATGGAATTCTTAGGAACCTCTAATTTCCATATAACATTGACTAACTTGTTAGCAATCTGTCAGGTATGTGTCTTGCCTTTACAAATACAGTCATGTACAGTTGGTGCTTTGGCTTCTTTCTTCAATTCCTTTAACCTCTGGGAAGATGGATTTACCTGGCAAGGCTTCAGATGCCAGACCTTTGGGCTACTCACCTGAAAAGGCCTGTTTAGTCTGTGCTTGCCTCATGTTCTTGGAAGTTGCTAAAGCTGGGTAGAAGGAGCTTTTCAAGACCTTAATCAGTGTGATCTTCGTATGTACCTGACTCAGCCCCTAAATCACAGCCCTTGAATCAGTCTTCTCTTTGCATATCTTGGAGTGTACTATCTTGTTGGCCAGTAGTTGAGATCATAATGTTTTCTGGATTTTTAGGTAGTATTGTGATTTTCTTTTTTAAGGTGAAGACAGTGGTTTTGAGACAGATGGCTAAGAGATAAATTCCATCTCCTATAATGACTTAAATAGATTTATTTGGTGGAAGGGCCCTGATATTAAGACAGATGTTAGCTTTCCTCATGGTTAATTAGCTCAGTAGGAGGAATAGGTGTCTAGTAGTGAAAGGGCCTTTTTTTAAAGGTTTTGTGTTTTGTCATTGTTACTCCTTTTTGCACTGTACCTCCTGCACTGATCCAGATTAGCCCTGGTTTACCATTTGTACTTGCTGTGATCAGCAGGGGGATTGGTACTGTCCCTATGAGGCTTGTGATGGCCTGGTAAGCTTATCCAGGGTGCTTGAGACGTGAACAACACACTGATGCGATAGCTGTATCTTACTACTTCCACTATTTCAGGCTTCTTCCTGCTGTAGGCTTGGCGCATGCAAGCAGGCAGGAACCCATTTTCTGAGAAGATTTCCTTGGCCTCCATTTGACAGTTTAATTTTATTTTAACTTTGTTTTGTAAGTCTCATGAGTTTGTTTATAAAGAAAAGCCCCCCTGGGCTCGTACTGGGAGAAGGGCGGGATATAAATCAAATAATAAATAATGAAAAACAGGATATTATTTTTTCTTCAAACACTGGTAGGACTGAGGATTGTAAGTCACTACTGTGATTAATAGTCCTCTTCCTCTAGAGTTACTGAGTACCACAACCAATTGAGCCCTCCTTTTCCTCTTTTCCTCCCTGCTTTTTTTCTGGAGTGAATTCCCATATCTGAGGGCAACAGTACATGATCCACAGTCCTGAGAGACCCATCTCTTAACATATTTCAGCATCTGATGATTCTATGACTTCTCCCCCTCCCCTTCAATTTCTTTCACAAATTGTCCTTGAGTTATTAGCAGCTCTTTTCTCCCCTGCTTGTGTTACCAGTCATTCATACCTTAAAGTCACATAGTGCTGTGTATCTTCCTTAGGCAGAGAGAGTTCACATTTGGTAATAATCTGTGTCTTCAAATGGCGAGTGAGGTGTGTCTGTGTATGTATGTGTGTGTGTGTATATATATATATATTGTTGGAGGTAAATTTTTCCACAGTAATAGTCATATGTTCCCTTTACTGCACTCTTGGGGCTTGTTTACTGTCTTCTTCTGTGTTGCATTTTGTGTGTGCTTACGTTCCTGTTGGTTCAGGTGTGTGCAGTGCTTGTAACCCCTATATGGACATAGGAAGCTGCTTTATACTGAGCCAGACCATTGGTACCTCTAGCTCAGTATTGTCCACACTAACTGGTAGCAGCTCTTCAGGGGTTCAGGCATGAGTCTCTCCCAGCCCTACCTGGAGATGCCAGGATTGAACCTGGGATCTTCTGCATGCAAAGCAGATTCTCTACCACTGAGCTATGGCCTTTCCTGAAGTGTGACTGAGTCCAAGCCCAGGACTGTAAAGGAAGTCCCCCTGCCCCAAGGGGCTGGGTGCTGTTGCAATTTCAGATCTCACAGGTCAAATATAGGCTCTGGCGTGGATTGTGCAGCCCAAACTGTTGATTAGATACAATGCTGAAGAAATGACTTATACTAGCACATGAAGAAATTAAGTTCCTGTAGTGATACAATTGTAAATTCAACAGTGAAGATCATAAAAAGATTTGCTGATTTTACTATGAGTTTTGTATTGTGCCATTTCATCCTCTCTAGCACCGCATCCCACATTACTAGAAAACAGGAGCAGATGGCTTATTACATTCTTCAAGAGCATGGAAAAAGTGTGTCGTTGTATGTACATCAGAGTGTGTGTGTTTTATCTCCAATCCCTTATGTATGGTCTCCATCACCTTTTCACTTCAGAGAATGTCTGTCTGGAAGTTAGCAGCAAAGACTATTTATATAGCACCATCCATTCTAATCTGATTTTGTCATATTGCTAGGATTTATTTTTACAGTCTTGTTTTGCTGTTAGCTTTATTCTGCAATCCTCATAAAAGTGTGTGTGTGTAAAGTAACGTGCATTGTTTTAGTGAATCTAGATTGTCCGGTCTTGTAAATGAAGCAGGCTCCTCTATAAGCTTTGTTTCTCCCTCCTTCCCAATCTCAGGCTTCTACCAGGGCTCCCACATCAAACACTTTTGACCTCCAGATGAAATTTGTTTGTGGCCAGTGTTGGAGGAATGGGCAGGTGGTGGAACCAGACAAGGACCTCAAGTACTGTAGTGCCAAAGCACGCCACTGGTAGGTGCCCTTACCTGTTCTACTCTCTCTGGAATTTCTTCCCACTGTATGTTTTGTAGTGTGCTGTCTGTTATTGAAATAACTGCTGAGGTTTCCAAGGGATTTGTTGGTGTGTTTGTCTGTGTGTTTGTCTGTGTGTGTGTGTGTGTGTGTGTGTGTGTGTGTGTGTGTTTGCAGACTGTAGAAATTATCTGTGGCTGTTTTTAACTCTAGTTGTGCTAGGTGTACCTACTCTTCTGGAGGAACCTGGGTGAAAACATGAGAGTGATGGTTAAAAATGATGGATGGTTGCTGGGCCGATTACTTTTGTTCTTTACTGTTCAATGTATGTTTTAATGCAGTGTATTCCAAATTCTTGATAATGGTCAGGGGTTTGCATTTTTTTTCTTTCTGAATTTTAAAATTGGAGGTACACTTCAGTCTTTCACTAAAAATGTTTCTATCATTCCTTGATTAACTCCCAGAGCAGTGGGCAAGTGGTTGCAAGCCAGTCCCAGGGAAGGAACTGCACTTTCTAGGCAGTGTGTCAGGGATTTCCCCCATGCCTGACAGCTCTCTGCTCAGTGTAGGGTATCCAAATTAAGCCGCTTTCCTTTTCAAGTAAAGTGACTTATTATTATTGATAATAGCAAGGTGCCTTCAGACACTGCCATGGCCTTTGATGTAGCAGCTTAAGTTTTCATGGCCTAATTGTATATCTCTTGCAGCACACTAGTGTGCCCAGACGTGCAGTTTTGAGATCTCTTCGTTAATGTCCATAGATTAGACTGCCATATCTGAGATGCAGAACTAGATGATCTGTCTTAAGTAAGGCTTTTCTTATGTGCTGCTGCTTTGCACAGTTTATTTTGTTAAGGGCCCCCACCTACATGTCACAAAGCTGTCCTTTCATAGAATCATAGAATGGTAGAGTTGGAAGGGACCTATAAGGCCATTCAGTCCAACCCCATGCTCAATGTGTGTAATTCTGGATTCACCACCTCCAACTGTTCATTGGTTGTCATGAAAGCCAGACTCTGCTAATAAAGATCAATTGACTCTAAATGTGTTTTAATGGTGGGACATTTTCTTAGCATCTTTTTGGGCTTGTCCCTTCCTCACAGTTGGACCAAGGAGCACCGTGTCCTGCTTGTAATGTCCAAAGCAAAGAGAAAGTGGGTGTCTGTCCGACCATTGCCTTCCATCCGCAACTTCCCTCAGCAATACGATGTAAGTAGCAGCGCTGTTTTGCAGATGGCACTTAGCAGAAGAACATAATGAGAGCCTGCTATATCAGAACATCTAGTCCAGCACTCTGTTTTTGCAGCGTCCAACCCGTTGCCCATGGAAAGCCCAGAAGCAGAACCTTAGCACAACAGCACTCTTTCCCATTTGTGATTCCCAGAAACTGGTATACAGAGTCATACTACCTTTAACAGCAAAGGTAGAATATCACCATTCTGGCTAGTAGTCACTGATAGCCTTATCCTCCACGAACTTGTGTAATCTTCTTTTAAAGGCATCCAAGTTGGTGGCCATCACTGCCTCTTGTGGGAGTGAATCCCAGAGTTTAACTATGCACCGTATGTGAATAAGTACTTTCTTCTGTCTGTCCTGAATCTTCCAACATTCAGCTGCATTGGATGTCCATCAATTCTAGTGTTATGAGAGAGGAAGAAGAACTGTTTTGTATCTACTTTCTCCACGCCATGCATAATTCTGTACACCTCTGTCATATCTCCTCTTACTCACCTTTTCCTCTAAACTAAAAAGCCCGAAATGTTGTAATCTCTGCTTATAGAGAGGTTGCCTTTCCTTTTATCCTTCAGCTCTGTATGCAGTGAGAAGGGAACCAGAACGCAGATGCTGGAGAAATAGGTGCTTCATAGGCAAGAGAATGACAGAGTTGTTGTTAGACCAAACAAAAAAAGAATTTGCTGGCTGAAGGCCAAGATTAGTCAGTGGTGCAATCCTGAGAGAATAGTTTGATGCCTGTTGAAATCAGCCATGAAGATTTGGTGTTTGATTAATAGCTTTGTCTCATGAAAGACAGGTTGGCTCTGGACTGGAGTTACAGTATTTCACTTCAGGTCGCCTTCCCCTAATTCAGGCGTGTGTGTGTGTGTGAAAAGAAGCTTGTGATATTCCTGAGTTTGTTTACCATCAGAAAAGGTACAGCACCGGTTTCTGGGGCATGAAGATAAATTGATTTCCAGGTCCATTCAAGGATGTGTTTTTAGAAAGCACTCTTCTTTCAAAGAGAAATAACAAAAGGAACGCTAACAATGACAACCGTCACAGGTGAACATGTGACAACACTTTGTTGTATCCCTCTTTTTTTCTTAAGGGATGGGAGGATTCAAAATAACCACATCTTTGGCAAGTAATAATACATGCATGCATTCACACATGTATGTTCAGACTCTCGGCCAGTGGTGGGGAACCTTTTCTGACTGGTGGGCTGGATCAATATCTCCCCAACTCCTGTCGGGCCAAATTGGACAGGTCGGTGAGGCCGCCCACCTGTCAATCACCTGATGTCATAGTGACATCAGGTAATGCTGTGCTTTGAAGCCCTGATTGTCAGGACTTCAAAGTGCAATGGAGGGGGCTGCTCTAAAGCCCTTTGCTGCTTACAAAGGGCTTTGAAACAGCTGTGCTATTCCTTTAAACCTCAGTGTGTGGCTTGCTCAGTCCCAGCACTGCTCTTTGAACCTTTGTGCTGTCAGAAGAGAAAAAAGGCTGTATTTAAAAGGCAGGGAGCAGGTACACGCTTTGGGAAGCAGTATGGCTGACAAAATGCTTATTTGTGCATCCTCCTAGGGGGCACATGCAGCCAAACTGAACAGATATTAAGTGCCACTTGGCATGCTCCTCCCAGAGGGAGGGAAGAAATACGTCCTTTGCAAACTTATTTTTTGCCATCAAAGGGATGGCAAAACACTTATTTAAATGCAGGCTTCTCCCCCACCCAGGAGGGAAAAAGAAACCTGCATGTACAGTAACAGGCTTTATTTGGCTGCCTGTGCCTATTCCTTACTGGGAACAGGCCTAGTCAGCCAGACTGAGCAGAATTTAACCTCCATTCATCAGCAGAAAAGCAGGGGTTAAATCCTGCTGCACTGTTGGAAAGAGGCACCCGCATTTAATGCAGAATTTCCTGCCCTCCTGCCCATCACCTGATGTCAACTGATTCACAGGTGGCATGGTTTGGGGAAAGTGTCTTCACAGGCCAAAATGGCAGGCTTCTTCTGGGAGGAAGAGCAGGATAGAAATTTACTAAATAAATAATAAGATTGTCCTGTGGGCTAGAGCTTCCCCACACTTGCTCTAGGCTTTCCACGTACCCCTGGAGTTAAAATGGTTCTCCTTTTAGGATTTTTTCCTACAAACATGCTCCATTGCCTTTTAAAAACTTTTATTCTGCTGTGAAGGGAAGAAGAATTTTACTGCTGTATTCTTGATTATTAAGGGCATGAATGAGGAACTTTTGGCCCTCCTGATGTTGTTGGGACTCTAACATCAGCCAGTAGTCAAGGGTGATGGGAGTTATAGTTCAGCTACATCTGGAGACCACAGGTTCCCCAGCCCTGACTAAGAGGGCGGTTCTTGTTTTGTTTTGTTGGAAATGTTCATTAAATCTGTTTCTAATCTGAGTGTCTGTTGCCTATTTCCTTGGAGCACAAAGCCAATATCTTCTGTTTCCATGTGTGAGTAAGTGCAAGGAAGAGAGGTTTAAAAAAGTTGCTTTGGAAATCATTCCCTTATAACACATGTATGATTTTCACTGTGGATGGGGAATGGGCAGTTGTGATGTAGCCTCAGGGTGTGGTCCTTCCAGAACTGAAGAGGCTTTGTTTTTGCTAGAAGAACAGAAAAGGAAGATATGAGGGAAAGAGGAAAAGGCAGCAGTATTGCTTGGGAAGAAAAGCTTCTCTTTAGTTCTCCTCCTATGAATTTTTTTTTAGTATTTTCTTTCCAACTCTGCAATCCAGAAGGTTCTTTGAGAGGTTTACAACAAAATTAAAAACCATAGCAATAAAATAAAACAGTAAAACAAAATAAATGTCACAGCAAACAGCATAACTGGCAAAGAACAGAGTTAAAGACCAACAAAACTTAAAAGGCAAGGAAAAATAAAAAAAAAGTTTTCACTGGGTGCAAAAACACATCTAGCTCGGCACCAGGAAAATTCCTTGGGGAAAGAATTTTAAAACCAGGGTGCCACCACTGAAAAGGCTGTATCTCAAGTTGCCACCCACCTTACTTCGAATGACAGTGGGATCTGGAAAAGGGCCTTAAGATTAAGAAGATCTTAATGGCTGGGCAGGGTCAGATGGGAGAAGATTTTTAAAAGTTGAAAAGGATGTGGGTGAGCTGAAGAGAGGCCGACAGCCACCTTGTCAGAGGGTTTAGGGCTGGAGCAAGGGAGAGGGACTCCCTATCCTCAGGGCCAGCCTAAAGAGATTCAGCTTGGATGTGAGGAGGAGCACAGCCCAGCTAAGGATCACTGGAAGCTGGGAGGTGGTAGTCGGGAAAGGCTCATTTCCCTCAGCTGGAGAAGGACCAGCCCTTGAAGCAGCACTTAGAAGACTAAAAGGAAAGGCAAAGGGAAAACACGCTAAAGAATAGATAACCAAAGGGAGAAAAGGGGGAAGGACAAGCTAATGAAGTACCTAGGCTAGGTGTGGGGGACCTTTGGCCCTCCAGATGTTCAGCAACAAGGTCATTGGCCATGCTTGCTGGGGATAATGGGAGTTGTAGTTCAGCAAAATCTGGAGGGCCAAATGTTCATCACCCCTGGCCTAGGCTGTCCTGAAGCATGCTACTTACCTGCAGCAACATGGAAAGAAGATAAAGCTGTCCTTACTTATTCGAAAGGAAGTCTGTGGTGCTGGCAATCCTGCTAAGAGACAGGTGTGGAGGAGCCCATGACTCCAGTCCCTATGATATGACAACTAACATGGTATTCTGCACAACAGTTGCTTTTTTGGGGGGCGGGGGAACTGTGCCATCCACACTAATCCTGCTAGACAATGCACAACCATTCTGATTAGTAGTGATAAGTATGAAGAGATTGTTGTGGGAATTCTTGGTGAAGGGCTTTTGAGTATCAGGTGCACAACAAATCGGTGCATTTTGTATCAGCAAGCGACATAGAGACTGCACCAATTGCCAGCCTTAACACAGTCCAGAATTCTGGCAGAAAGTACAGGATTAATTTCACAGTAGTCCTTGCAGAATGACAGTGGGTTCTTGAATAACCTCCATAAGCCCCAGTGTATCAGTCTTCATTTGTTTGCTTGGTGCATTCAACATGCATACAATAATGAAAACCAGAATAAATTCATACCAATATATTAAGTGAAAATTAAAATCTTAAAACTCATAGAAACAGGATATCTGTACCCATAAAACAGCCTTCAATTATTAAAAATCAACCACCTATATGCTGAGTGTGTGTGTGTATTTATCACTTTTCTAAAAGAAAATTGTCAGTCTGTAAAGAGGGGGGGGTGTACCTGTGACCCTCCAGATATTGTTAGACTCCAACTCCCATCAACCCCAGCCAGCATGACCAATGGGCAGGAACGATGGGACTTGGAGTTCAGGAACATATGGAGGACCAGAGGTTTACCACCCCTACTGTAAAGCTTTTTTGGGGAGAGAGTTCTATTCTGAGGGTGCCACAGCTGAAAAGGCCCTGTTCATCTTCCTCAATCTCGCTTTGCATAAAGCAAGGATTGGGGAACTTGTGCCCTTTCAGATGTTGTCAAATTACAGTTATCATCCCTGACTGTTGGCCAAGCTGGCTGGAACTGATGGACATTGGTGCTGAATTGGGGAAGGCTGAGGACCATATGCTCCCCATCCCTGAGAAAAGAGTGGAGCAAGGCCTTGTCTGAAGATATTGGTGCATGGTGGGCTCTTATAGTAGGTCTTTGCAGTTGAAAGAGAAGAGAATATGTTAGGAAACATCATCTTTTGTTCTTTTAAAAAGCCCTTCATTTCTTCAAGACCACCATCACTTGTTCTGATCGGAAGGACAAATGTAGGTGTTGTTTTGCTATGTGGACACAGTTGGAATGAATTTATAAAACTTGCTTGCCCCCTTTTTGTATAACTTGGCATCTTTGCTGGCTACTCCATCTTTCTTATTTTTACTTTTTATGAGATTAGATGAGGGCTTTTTGTTTTGTTTTTAGGATTGTGTGTGTTTTTCTATCTCTTCACAGCTATGCATTCATGCCCAAAATGGCAGGAAGTGCCAGTATGTTGGAAACTGCTCTTTCGCCCACAGCCCTGAAGAGAGAGAGATGTGGACCTTCATGAAAGAAAATAAGAGTGAGTGGAATGTATGTGTGGGAGCAAGAGAACCTCTCTTCCATTCTAGCCCCTCCCCTCCATTTTTAGGGAATCCAGCCTTGAGAGTATGGCCTAGTACAGGTGTAAGCCTGGTTCCCTGCATAGCACAGTTTGCAAACTGAGGACCAGCCTTGTCAAGCTCACTCCTCCTTCCCTCACAAGAGCAATTCTGCCTTCCTTCCCTGTGCTAAATAAAGTCTTGCATTATGTGGACACCGACACATTCAATAACTGATTTGCCGAGTTCAAGGAGGTGAGCTTGGAACTCTAAGGGAGGTGTTCCTTCAGCAATGAAGCAGCTTAGACTGAGAGTTCATATAGGAGCTGGAGACTCCATCCCTTACTGGCTCTCTGCCAGGTCGATTCAGACAGGGGATTACACATACATATCCCACCTTCTGAATGGCCTCACACATGCTAGCCAGGCCCATCAGTGATGACCCTGAAGCTCCTGCCTTGCTTCTGTCTCCTTTGTTGTAGCCCTGGATTTTTTTTTTGCGGGGGAGGAGGTCCAGAACCATGCAGGAAGCTAGGTTACTGGTGTTAAGACTTCTGGTCCTGGGGAATGAATGTCTGTTTGCTGCCAGTGAAATTTGTTGGGGTATCCTGCTCCCCTTATGAAGAGACTCCAGGTTTGGGTAGAGCTAGAGTTTAATAGGATTAAAACCATGGCTTGGAATTGGTTTGTAAAGTGTAGTTTAATGGGACTCTGGTTTAATGCAAGGAAGGGGTAGGGGAGATGATTCCAGAGAGCAGAGGAGGGAGGGGCACGTGCATGAAGTTGACTCCCAATTTGCAAATCATAGTTTACAGGTGCCTGCCTTAAATCTGAACCAGGTCAGTGTGGGTTGGAATTCTGTTCCCAAATGTCACACACATGTATAGCTGCATGCTATTCCAGATTTGGCTCTCTCATCTGACTTTGAGTGATCTGATCCAGCTGTTCCTGTACTAGGAATTAAATGCAGACCTACTATTGCATCCTAATGCTTGACACTAGACTTGTGAGATCATCTTCATAATGCACACAGAAAATCATGTTCACATATGAATTAAAAATGCTTTTGGGTGTGCTCCTATTAAAATCTCAGTTCAGTGTGCAGTACTGACAGAGTTGTTTTTTGGAAACTGAGGAAGCCATTTTATCCAGAGCCAGAAGAAAGGAGATGGGATGAATAGTAGGATAAATGTTGGTCAATGGCATCAGGTCTAGAGGAGACTACACTCCTACTAATTCATTTGATGCAATAGGTTGGAATCCCAAAGGAATGAATCAACAGTCTCTTCTAATGTTGCAGTAATGACATGTGCTCAATTTTGGTCTGCATCCTTGTCTCTTTTTAGTACACTATGCGAAAATGCATATTTCTATAATTCAAGATTCTGAGTTATCCTCTGGTGTTTTGGGGGGGGGGTTGGTTGGAAATGGACCATAAGCCTCAATCAGGTCTCCTTGAGTGCTTTTTCAGCTGTTAAAATAAGGATGGAGAACCTTTTTCAGCCTAAGGGTCTCTTTTGCTTCTGGACAACCTTCTGGTGGCCACATTCCAGTGGCGGGGGGGAAGGCAGGTGAAGCAACAAATATACGTTTTACCTTGTATAGTAGGCTAGTGTCTACATGCACTCACACACATCTTTCTATTCTCCATCTAGACCAGGGAGAGGCATTATAAGTTCATGGACAAATCCCAGCTTTGCAAAATCACTGGACAAGTTTGCAGAGTGGGGTTGGGGAGGAGGGATGTGGCTAGGGAAGGGGAGTGATGTGGGGAGAGTCCCAAGAGGCTGATAGAGAGGCTTGGAGAGCTATATTTGGCCCCCAGGCCTGAGGTTCCCCACCCCTGCCTTAAAAAAACAAGTGCTTCTGAAAGTCCTTTCAGCTGGGGAGGGGCTTTAGCTCAACAACAGAGCACGTGTTTTTTATACAAAAGACTCCCAGATTTAAACCCGGGCATATCCAGATAAGGGTTGGGAAAAGACCCCTGTCTGAAACTCTGGAGAGCCCTGACAATACAGGGACAATACTGAACTAGATGGACTGTTGGTCTGACTTCGGTATAAGGTAGCTTCCAATGGAAAGCTTTCTTCTTCAGAAGAAATTTGATTGTGCTTGATATGTTGGAAAGGAAGCACTGGATAATCAAACTGATATTTCATTGCAGTTTTGGATATGCAGCAGACATATGACATGTGGCTGAAAAAACATAATCCTGGGAAGCCAGACGAGGGGACACCTTTGACATCACGGGAAGCGGAGAAGCAGATCCAGATGCCCACCGACTATGCTGACATGGTAACATCTGTCTCTTTTCTGATCGTGGCTGATGGCCTGTTGGATGAAATGTTCTTGCTGCGGAAGTTTCTGCTGTTTTTCTGCTAAGTTTCTTTATAAATTGTTGGATTGGTGTTTTTTTTAAAGTGTTGTTTTGTATGTTATGCCTTTTTCGGCTTTAACCTTTTTGTAAGTTGCTTAGAGACTTTTTTGTAGTAAGCAACTAATATGTTGCTTTTGTAGTAAGCAACAAATAAGGTAAATAAATACTTTTTTAAAGAAGAACCTTTCTGAAGAAAGTGCACCTTTAAAAAGAGAGAGAGAGAGAGAGAGAGAGAGAGAGAGAGAGAGGCCACTTCATAAATTGCATGTATTTTGCTAGAATGAAGTTCAAGGTTCTGGTTGTAGTATATAAAGCCCTAAGCAGCTTGGGCCCCCTCTAGGGTGCACACCTTAATGTAGTGAGGGGGGTTGAGAGTGTCGAAGAAGCTGAGAGCAATGCCGTCAGGAGTCTAGACCAAGAGACTAGACTCCTAGCAGAGGCACTCAAGGCAGAATGGTCAAATCTGAGATACCAGACTAAGATGCATCCAGACTCAAAGGAAGGCAGTGGTTAACCACCTCTGAATATCTCTTACCACGAAAACCCTATGAACAGAGTATCCAAAATGCAAAGCGAGATAGTGCTGGAAAATGAGACCCCCAGGTCAGAAGGCACTCACCGAACTACTGCGGAAGAACAAAGGACAAGTTCGGGTAGCGCTGTGACTAACGACACAACTGGGTCAAAGCCAAAAGGAAGCTCAGAGGCTGATGTGCACAGATGCAAAAGGAGAGTCCGGAGTTGTATGAAATAGAAATTGTCAAGCAAGAAATAGAACGTATCAACATTACAATACTTGGCATGAGTGAATTAAAATGGACGGGAATGGGAGATTTTCAATCAGGCAACTGCAAAATATTTTATGCAGGAAATGAGAAATGAAGAAGAAATGGGGTTGCTTTAATAGTGAGAAGTGATGTAGCAAAAGCAATTAGGAGCTATACTCCAAGTCTATGCTCCAACGGCAAATGCAGAAGAAGAGGAATTGGAAAGATTTCACACAGAACTACAGGAAGAAATTGATCACATGCCAAAACAAGATGTGCTGATAATCTTGGGGGACTGGAATGCAAAAGTAGGGAACAGAGAAGAACTAGGAATTCTGTTGGGAAATGAGGCCTAGGATGAAGCCAATAATTTGCTTCTTGCAAACACATTTTTTTAGCAACCAAAAAGATTACTGTACACTTGGACATCACCAAACGGTCAATATAGGAATCAAATTGATTCTATAATTGGTAGCAGAAGATGGAGAAGTTCCATACTTTCTGCGAAAACAAGACCAGGAGCAGACTGCGGTATAGATTATGAACTGGTAATATCGAAAATCAGAGTAAAGAAGAACAACAAAGCAATCATAATGCCAAAATACAATTTAAATAACATCCCAGAAGAATATAAAGATCAAATAAGGAACAGATTTGAGGCTTTAAACTTAGTTAGAGAACCAGAAGAACTATGGAGTGAAGTTAGAGACATGATCAGGGAAGAATGCAAAAAGGCAATAACTCTAGTTAAAAAGAGAGAAAGACCTCAATGGATGACTGAAGAAACTCTTAAAATGGTTAAAGAGAGAAGGAAAGCAAAAGCAAAAGGAGATAGAACCACAGTCAGAACCCTAAATGCAACAATACAGCGACTAGTACGTAGGGACAAAGAGAACTATTACAATAGTTACTGTATAGAAATAGAAGAGGACACAAAAAGGGTAGAACAAAGCCCTATTCCGAAAGATTAGAGAAATCGAAGGGAAATTTAAACCAAGAGTAGGGATGTTGAATAATCAACAGGGGAATACACTGACTGACTGAAATGAAATAAATGAACATGGAAGCAATACACTGAAGAACTCTATAAAAGAGATGCCAGGATGACAGATTCATTCATGGAGGAACCATATGATGAAGAACCAGAAATTTTAGAATGTGAGGAAAGCTGCTCTTAAAATACTTGGAAGAAACAAATCACCAGGAACAGATGGCATACCAATAGAGTTGCTACAAGCTACTGAGACTGAATCTGTCCAAATTTTGACAAAATCTGTCAAGAAATATGGAAAACTAAACAATGTCCCACAGACTGGAAGCGTTCCACATACATCCCAATTCCAAAGCAAGGGGATCCCAGGGAATGCAGTAATTATCAAACTATTGCCTTAATTTCCCATGCAAGCAAAGTAATGCTCAAGATTCTACATTTACATTTACATTTAGAAAGGGAAGAGGCACCAGAGATCATATCGCAAACATACATTGGATAATGGAACGGAGCAAGGAATTTCAGAAGACAGTCGCTCTGCTTTATAGATTACAGCAAAGGCTTTGACTGTGTAGATCTTGGGAAACTATGGAATGCTTTAAAAGAAATGGGGGTGCCGCAGCATCTGATTGTCCTGACGCACAACCTATACTCTGGACAAAGGCTACTGTAAGGACAGAATATGGAGAAAACAATTGGTTCCCAATCGGAAAATTGTTCAATCTATACAGTATGCAGAACATATCATACGAAAAGCGCAATTGGACCAAGATGTAGGTGTGAAAATTCGAGGGAGAAATATCAATAATTTAAGATATGCAGACGATACCATACTGCTAGCAGAAACCAGTAATGATTTGAAACGAATGCTGATGAACGTTAAAGAGGAAAGCACAAAAGCAGGACTACAGCTGAACGTCAAAAAGACCAAAGTAATGACAACAGAAGACATGTAGCTTTAAAGTTGACAATGAGGACATTGAACTTGTCAAGGATTAACAGTACCTTGGCACAGTCATTAACCAAAATGAGTAGAGAAAGAGGAAGACAAACAAGAGATGGATTGATTCCATAAAGGAAGCCACAGACCTGAACTTACAAGATCTGAACAGGGTGGTTTATAACAGATGCTATTGGAGGTGGCTGATTCATAGGATCGCCATAAGTTGTAATTGACTTGAAGGCATAGAACAACAACAACAAAGCAGCTTGGGACCAGGATACCTGAAAGATCATCTTATATACCTAGTCGATCACTGTACTCTGCAGGTGAGGGCCTCCTGAAGATACCATTTGATCAGGAGGCACCTACCTTTGGGAATTACCTCCCCCTGAATATTAGACAGGCACCATCTCTGTTATCTTTTTGGCGCCTGCTGAAGATCTTCCTCTTTCAACAAGCCTTTTAAGTAGAGACCTTATCCTAGTCTGCGTGTGTGTTGGAATTACTTTTTTAGATGTTTTAAAGCTTTGTTTTTAATGTTTTGTTTTAAAGTCGTTTGTTTTTAAGATGTTTTGGAATAAGTAAGTAAGTGTTGTGAAGCCCCAATCCATGTATGAGTACTGAAATATACACAATTACAACAATACCTTCTAAAGTGGCTTCACGGAATGATCATTGTTGACCTGGGTCATTCTGTCTTTATTTTGTTTAATTCTTCATAAGCTGAGCAAGCTTTTTTAAAAAAAAGTTGGTTTACTACTAGAAAACACATTGTACTGTTCCATCAGGCCACATATGAGTTGCACTATGGCGTGAAAACATTGTTATGAGTTAGTTCTGCTCTGATGATACAGGGAAAATGACTCAGCTGGTTTTTCTCAATCAAATTTGCTCTGTTGAAGAGTCTGGTACAAGTAGACTTTAAAGAAGTGTGCCTCCTGTAAGGGTTCAGCCTTATTTTCTCAGGCTCTTGCTTCTGCCCACACAAGAAACCAGAGTGTCTTTGGCAGTGGCAAAACCAATAACAATGAATTTATTTTTATTTACAGTGTCTTGCAAAAGTAATCAGACCCTTGACCAGTGCTGTCATATTACTGAATTACAAATTGTACATTGTAATTTCATTTTGTATGATATTTTATTTTGAAACACTGAAAATCAATTATTGTAATGTGACTTTGGTTTTATGTTGGGAAATGTTTGTAGGAAACTTAAAAAACTGAAATACATTGTTTGCCTAAGTATTCAACCCCTGAGCACAGTTGGATCAATCATCAGGAAGTGGAAGCTGCATCACACCACCAAGGCATGGCCAAGAAAAGGCTGTCCCTCAAAACAGTGCTCGAACAAGAAGGAGACTTGTGAGAGAAGGCACAGAGAGGCCAACAATCACTTTGAAGGAGCTACAGAGTTCAGTTGCTGGGAGTGGAGTAATGGTACATCAGTCAACCATATCAAGAGCTCTGCACTGGCCTGTATGGGAGGGTGGCAAGAAAGAAGCCGTTACTCAAAAAGTACCATCTGAAAGCATGTCTGGAGTTTGCCAGAAAGCATGAGAGTGCCCCAGCTGAGCTGTGGGCAAAGGTTTTATGATCAGATGAGACCAAGATAGTTTTTTGGCCCAAACTCAAAGCACTATGTGAGGCGCAAACCTAACACTGCCCATGCCTCAAGACACACCATCCCTACAGTGAAGTGTGGTGGTGGGGATGCTTCTCATCAGCAGGAATTGGGCATCTTGTTAAAATTGAAGGAAGAATTCATAGGGCAAAATACAGGGAAATACTGCAAGATAACCTGCTTCAGTCCACTAAAAAACTGAAGTTTGGGAGGAAATTCACTTTTCAGCAGGACAGTGATCCCCAGCACAAGGCTAAAGCAACATTGGAGTGGCTCAAGAACAAAAAGGTGAATATCCTGCAGTGGCCCAGTCAAAGTCCTGATCTCAATCCCATTAAGAATCTTTGAAAATTGCGGTGCACAAGCGACGTCCAGCCAACCTGAATGCCCTGGAGCGAATCTGCCAAGAAGAATGGGCCAAAATCCCTCTGACACTGTGTGCAAAGCTGGTACATACTTACACCAAAAGACTTAAAGCTGTTATTGCAGCGAAAGATGGCTCTACCAAATATTAATGTGTGGGGGTTGAATACTTATGCAAGCAACATGTTTCAGTTTTTTATGTTTCTTACAAACATTTCCCAACATAAAACCAATGTCACCTTACAATAATTGATTTTGAGTTTCAGTGTTTCCAAATAAAATACCATACAGAACAAAATTATTTATTTTATTATTATTTTATTACGGGCCTTTAGTATAGTGACACCAACCTTTTGGAATTCCCTCCCCTTAAATATTAGACAGGCACGATCTCTGTTATCTTTTCAGTGCCTACTGAAGACCTTCCTCTTTCAACAAGCCTCTTAAGTAGAGACCTTTTCCCAGTCTGCATCTGTGTTGGAATTGTTTTTTAAGATATTTTTAAACCTTTTTTAATGTTGTTAAAACTTTTTTAAAGATGTTGTGTTTTAATATGTTAAAGTCTGTTATGATGTTTTAAAGTGTTTTTAGTGCTTTCGTTTGCTGCCCTGGGCTCCTACTGGGAGAAAGGGCGGGATATAAATAAAATAATAATAATAAAAAATCAGTGTACCATCTGTAATTCAGTAATATGAGAGCATTGGTCATGGGTCTGATTATTTTTGCAAGGCACTGTATTTGAGCCATTTATATACAGTGTTAATCACTGGAATTTTTATATCATGGGAGAGTAGGTTTTATTGAACACTAGGGGGTTGGGAGAGCCCTTTCTAACCATTTTAAGGAGTAGATCATTACAGCCAAATGAAATTACAGAATTGTATTCTCCTGTTACCTGTTGGTTAGATGGGTTACCATTGCTGGCTTTGTGGAAAAAACAGCAACAGCAAGAAGCAATGGCAACAGCACCTTCAGTCAGAGAAGCATAAAGAAAAAGTCTTCACATCTGAGAATGACTCCAGCTGCTGGAATTACCGTTTCCCAATGGGGGAGTTCCGGCTATGTGAAAGGTACTGGGCACAAAACTCCTTTCTCATCTGGTTACATATATTGTAAATATGTAGCTCCAGGTTAATAAAGAGAACAGCCTATATTAAGAGTCCATGGCTTTACTATTGTTCAATTTTTCCCTCCCCTTCCCCATTATCCATCTAGCTTGCATACTATTTTGTGATGTTTTGGTTGGTCTTGCAAAGGTATTGCCCTAACCTGGATTTGGATTTTTCTTATGGGCCAGCACAGCTACTTTCTACTTGTTCAGTTAAATGCTTATTGCTAATGCTCTCTAGAACAAAACTAATGACTCTGGTGTCTTTGCATGAATGTCCTGACATGCCACTAAAATTCTAAATTTAAAGCTTAAGTACCGTAAGTGTATGTAGGTACAATGTGGTGGTGGTGTTTCTTGCAAGCTATAGGTAGAATCTCATTGTGTTTTTTCTTGGGACCTCATCAGCCAAAAGATTTTGTGGCCATCTGGTGTGCCAAATCAGTATGCTGGTGCCCACAATTGATATGAGAACTGTGTTAATCCTTGTTACTCCAGGTGAACTGGTAGGGTGGATACGTATGGTACAGTAACTCCTGCCCTAAACCTCAATGCTAGGTCAGTTCCTTCCTTCTGGATCTATTTAATCCTCACTGCTGGAAGCATCATATTCACATGTAAATTGTAATTCAAGAACCGTAGCTTAAAACATACTGTGCATGAGCTGCATACTGGTGCACATTGTGTTTCTCCTGCTTCGCTGCTCCCCTGGTAAACAGGTAAACAAACAGGAATGGGATACCTTAGCATTGATTCCAAACCCAAGAGTGTGGCTTACTTTGTCCTCACAAGCCAGGAATCATAAGCTAACAACAAACCATGGTCTAACCCTGTCTAGTGAACCTGGCTTGCTAGGAAGAAGCAAACCATGACCCCACATGTAGCCATAACACTACATTATTCTCTTCCTGGCTTGTTCACTCCTTCTTTGGTGCGAGAAGCTAAAGTGGGAGCAAATGGACTGTGTGCAGCAAATGCACAGTATGTTTTTTTTAAAGCCAAGGTTCTTAGCTTATTACTGTATGTGAATACGGACGCTGTCTAGAAGCACCGTTAAAAGGGGGACTTGAGGAAAGCAGCCTATATGAAACAGTTACTTTATGTCTTTCCTTTTTTGTATCTGTAATACTGTTGAAATAACTATCCAGGGTTGCTTTTGAAAGGTATTGTGCTGCAGACAGTTTTGTTACTTAAGACTGGAACATCTGGAAGTCTTTAGCACTGATGTCCATTTTAAAATATGATAATGTTTTTATTAGCAGGCGTCCAAATCTCCAGATCTATGGTTTTCATTAAAATTGCAGGTAGTCGTGTTAGTCTGTTAAGAAAATAATCTGAATGGCAATGATTGGCTGCTAGCTTTTACATTGTCACCAGGAGAGTAGCCCTTGCTTGTTCATCTCAGTGTGTCTTGATACACCTTGAGGTCTTTTGCAGCAGACATGCCCTACCCTAATTCAAATGTGCATAACGCCATCCTCTCTTCCATCTGGATATGATTTTGTTGCTAACTTGAGCTTTCATCTTAGCCAGCGGTATCTCTCTCCCTCTCTCTTCTGCCCTTTGTTTGTTTGTTTTTGCTTAACGTCCAGGCTGTAAAATAAGGCTGTGGAACTTGAAAACTAGCTTGCTACTTTGTGACTTTTTAGTTGGTCCTAATAAAACAGGAGAGCCAGCGTGGCGTAGTGATTAAGGTGTTGGACTACAACCTGGGATACCAGGGTTTGAATCCCCACACAGCCATGAAGCTCACTGGGTGTCCTTGGGCCAGTCACTGACTCTCAGCCTCAGAGGAAGGCAGTGGTAAACCACCTCTGAATATTGCTTAACATGAAAACCCTTTTCATGGGGTTGCCATAAGTTGGAATCGACTTGAAGGCAGTCCATTTCCATTTTTCAGTAAAAGAGGAGTGGCGAAGCTGTGGTCTTTCAGATGTTGCTGGACTCCAATTCCCATCATCCTAAACAATTGACCATGCTGGCTGGGGATGATATGAGTTGGAGTCTCTCATCTGGAGGGCAACAGATGATCTCTGTAATAAAAGGTACTATGATCCTATTACCATTTCTAGTTTTATTGTTTTCATGTTGCTCATTTGCAGCTGTTTGTTGCATTGATATGATATTGTTGCTAATTGTTCCAGTATGCGCTCGTAAATTGCCTGGGTTGTTTACTGAATATCTATCCCTGTTTTGCCCTGAGCCCCAACCATGTTTAGTGGGAAAATCCCTCTGTAGTTTAAGCTTAGTTTTCTAACTTCAGATACTGAAAAACTGAAGGTAGTAGAAAGGGTGCTGTTCCTGTTTGAAAATAAGAATGAAAAATCCCACAGTCTCTTAAGTCATGTGTTGTCCTCCTACAGATTCCAGAAGACAAAATCCTGCCCTGAAGGGGAGAAATGTCGCTTTGCTCATGGCCAAGATGAGTTGACAGAGTGGCTGGATCGGAGGGAAGTAATGAAGCAGAAACTGGCCAAAGCCCGCAAGGATATGCTGCTCTGCCCCACAGATGATGATTTTGGCAAATACAACTTCCTATTATGGGATAGCGTATAATTTACTGAAGGTGGTGAAAAAACAAATGTTCTGAACTGGAAATGAGAAGGGAAAAGGAGCAGGGCAGTGACAAAGAGCCTGATAATTGTTCCACAAATCTTTCTTTGATTGTAAGATAATCAAGATGATTTATTGTGTTTAATGGGATTATGAATTGATTCATCTATAGCCAGTGAACATGATGCTCCTAGAGTTTTGCCATTCTATCTTCTCCCCTACCCGTTTTTAAAAACATTATTTTTCAATCTACCACCACTAGCCTCCTTTTAAACTTCAAAAAGATACTGATTTGCAGTATTTGGTGCATAAAAGAGAGGATGCTTCTTGTTTTGGTTCCCTAACCCCCAAATCCTTTATTCAGGCTGCCTGGTTTTTGAGATTGCAGTGTCATGCAAATGAACATAGAGAAACAGTGGAGAAGTGACAAGGAAGTAGAGTTTTGTTCACTGTAGGTGTCTGTGTAGTGCTGTGTGCCTCTTCTCCACAGACACCCAAACCATTGTGTAGATAGTCTCAAAAAAAGAAGAAAAGTAATT
The DNA here is from genome assembly GCF_030035675.1 of Rhineura floridana. NCBI lineage: Eukaryota > Metazoa > Chordata > Lepidosauria > Squamata > Rhineuridae > Rhineura > Rhineura floridana. The sequence continues at coordinate 47,119,594 of NC_084487.1, forward strand.
TTAAACGTCCCTAATTCAGTCTACAGTTAAAGTTTAGAAATTACTCTGGTGGTTGCTGTAGGTAACAATAAAATAAGATGATGATGATCTTTTTCTCCTTGTATTCTGGATTAAATCTTACCTCCTACTTGCTGCCCCCTCCAATCCTTCTCAGGTGAGGGAGGACAGTAAATTTCTAATCTAGCTAGAAAGATTATCAGTATGTTGTCTTTGGAGGCAGAGGCAGCATTGTATTCCCCCTGCCCCCCATATTGTGTATTATGTTATCCAAAAAGCAAATTGAGAACAGATTGTGTTGGACCTGGAACGTATGTAAAGCAGAACCATGAAGATTCTTCTTCCTATAGTTGCAGCAATTGCACTAGACAGTCTTTACTTTTCCATAGAGACACTTAATACCGTGATGCTCTTACCATTGTATTTTGAGGATTGACGTGCGCTTAAGACAAAACATTTGCCTGTTGTGTAGAAAGCCTATTTAGTTGTTATAGAAAGTGAGTCAGTGGCACCTTAGTGGTGCCCTCTGTATTGGATGGAGATTTGCATATGCAAAGACCAAAAAGTAGCAATAGCGGAAATGGACAGAAATTATATAAAAGAATGTGAAACTGTCATCCAGTAGTTTAGATTTAAAAGTTTGCCATTTAGAGAGCAGCATTTTAGAAATCTGATTGCATCAGAGTGAAGTTTGAAATCTTCCTTTGACAAGTAAGTAGCGTGGTGCTAGTCAGATGATAAAAAAATGCAACCATACTTGAAATCAAAGATAGAATTGAACATGAAGCGAAAAGTTTAAAATGTTTCCAAAAGAGAAGCTGGTTTAATCAAGATTGTAAAGAAGGGGAATAAAATCTTCCTTGCATCTGAATGTATAGTTTCAAAAATTAATAGAAGTTAGTATTTACATAAAGCCTCAAGCAATAAGAAAATATTAAATGAACTTTCTCTCCCCTCTCTAACAGAGGACAAGGTTCCTAGAAGACAGTAAGTTTGTTTGTATGTCAATACTATTTAATATACCTTTTGAAGTGAACTTCCAGAGGCTATAATCCAAAGCATTATTACTAAGAATTGAGTTCCATTGAACTCAATGGGGCTTGCTTTGGGGGTTACGGTGTTCAACATTGGGCTGTAAAAGTCTGCAAAAATGGTGGGAACATTTTTGGATGGTTGTTCTATGAAATGGGGACTAAAGAAGAAGAAATTGTGCTCTAATGTTATGACACATGGCATTATGTGAGGGATGGCCACATCTAGTGCTGGTAATTCATAATGCAGATGATCCATAATGTGTGGGGGTTTTATTTTTTGCAAGCCAAAATGCTCAGCATTTGTGACTGATTAAGATGGTGGAATTCTCTTTGGGGGTCTAGGAGGGAATGCGCTAGTATGTATGATACAGACTATTATTACAAGCTGGATGATTACGCTGTGTGATCTGAATGGGAAAGTTTCATGCTGAGATGTATCTATCCAGGATTTGCAGTCTTGGTTATACCATTCATTCTGTCTTGTACAACTAAGACTTTCTGATATTTCATCAAATTTTATAACCCTTCCCTATTGAAATAATATGAATTAAGGTAACATAGGCTATCCCTACACCTATGAAAAGGCTCAAATAATTATGATAAACAAAGGAAGGTAGAGTGACCAGGGAAATATAACATCAGTAGGTTAGGGATCTCTGAAACCTCATTTTTGTGCTTCCTCCTCTTACTTTAAACTGATTATCAAATGCCCCATTACTCACTCATTTTTGTCAGTGTCTGGCCTTCACACTTATTGACCCACTTGTACATATCATAAAATCAGTTTAAGGTTATTTGCTTCTTGTGTAAGCAAAAACAGATGCTTCAGGCTTATTTTGTGATACAAAAACACATCTCTAAAGAGGAGATGTAGGTAATTTTCATTGCCATCTTCTAAAGGAAGGATGTAGCTGAAGGAAGATTTTTGTGTGTTTGACTGCCTGTGAACAGTATTCATGTACCCTGACCATTATCCATTCTGTGGCATAATCCACGAATACTTTGCTTGAAAGCTATGTTTTGAAATGAGCAGTAACAATATATTTCCCTTGTATTATTTTACTATTCTGGAATTTGAAACTAGGCCTTTCAGATCATGTTATGTGCTTTCCACTGTCCTAGATTTTGATAAAAAAGGGAGTTGGTATTTTTCTGTTGTCTTGCCAGTTTAATAGTCTTAATTAATTTGACACTGGATTAAGCAAAGCCTGAGGAATTTAACTGCAATTGAATCAGCCAAATCCCTCCCCTTGCCACACACAGGTATTTTGCTTAGTTGTCTGCTGTCTGCTTTACCATTATACTTTCAGCTTGTTGGTCCTATTTCTCAAATTACCAATAATAGTGATGGGCTGGCTTCTGGAGTTGAAATGTTAACCTATTTGGGACAGGCAGAGGAAAACACACGCAAGAAAATGGATGTTTAAATTTCTTAAACTATCTGCATCTAGAAATGTAACTATATAAGTGTATGCTCTGCCCTGACTTATGATATGTAGATTTATTTAGATTATGGGATGGGACATGTTTCCTTTCCTCATTAATACAAAAATAAACTGCTTTGCAGCCTTTCCCCCCCTCCAATCAGTACTACTTTGATGGGGAAGAAAAGGGCTTGTGGTTTATGAAGGCAGAGTTTATGGGGGTGGGAGCACATATTCCTGGGCATCGACTTTTGCTTTTTCCTGATATGATAACTTGATATGTGGTGTTGCAGTATTTTGTCACCAGACTTGTTCTAGTGTGTATATATGTAACCCTTCCATAAAACATATATACACAGGTATTAAATATATCACTCTATATAATATTATATATGTATGTGGTATCGAAGGAAACATTTTATTGAGGGTTATGGAAAAGGACTCTAGCTAGGGAATGCAGCATCTCTCAGTGAAATAAAGCTGATGTTGGGAGGGGAGGAATATTTCTTTTGGGTTAAAAAAAATCATTTGTGTTAGGAGGAGATCATTATCCCAATCAGTGATGATTTTGCCCTTTGTAAAGAACTGTAAGTCCATTCCACAGAAGTTATTTGTTAATCTAATAAATAAGGTGCTAAACAAAAGTCTCCTGGTTATTTTCTTGAGAAAAGAGACATTGTCAAGAGCAGGAGAGGTGGTACGTGTCCTTCTGTTTATCTTTTTCCCTTTGTCTTTTTTATATAGAGTATATGGGATTATTTATTTGTGTTATAACATCTCACTGTATCCATATCACTAGCAATTCTTCAGTTATTAAGGGTATAAGCCCAGTACTCCAGAACAACTGAATAAAACAAACAAATATTTCGATGACTGCTATAAATGAGCTATCAAGGGAAAGATTTTTAGAGGGCAGACACATCTAAGAATTATAATGGAATTAGGTCACTGGTTGTGTTTGTTTATTAATACAAACATTGCTTCAAAAACCTTGGCAATGTCCCTTTCTTTACATAAAAGAAAAGTATTTGTTCAATTACCATATTATAAGATGTTCAAAAAAAGTAAGTAGGGCTCCTTTCCCAGACCCTCAAAGCTGAGGGAACAGTAGATTTGAATAGAATGCTGGTTAACCAGACCTTAAATCAGGCTATCCCTCAGGAATGAAGTGATAGAAGAAAGCCAGAAAGGGGAGATGCTATATTTCTAAGCTGAGCTTGTAATAAGTTTAGAGTCCTTCAAAATGTCTTTGTATTAATATATTTTAAAAATACCACGCTTTACTATTACAAAGAAATTCATAGTACCTTTCACAAGGTCTAGTATCAAGATAATAATGTAGATGTTCTAACAACATTCTTGTTCTTAACAAGACATATTTGCTTCTTTTAGCCTTTGTAATAGAAAATAAAAGTGTGCACTTTAAACCCTCGCTATGTGTGTGGTATTATTTCTTAGCTAAGAATGTTAAGATGTATTTATTTATTTATTATTTGATTTATATCCTGCCCCTCCTCCCAGCAGGAGCCCAGGGCGGCATCTGTTTGCCCAGATGGCGCATCTGTTTCTCAGCCATCTGGGCAGTAGGGTTGGTATGATGCATGAGCAAAGGAGATTCATCTGTGGTACAGGATATATCTTTCTCTTTGAACTACCTCTGGTTTTAAATATTTTGCAGCACCAAATCTCTGACACACAGTTCCTGTTATGTCACAGATGTGGACTGGGATGAATCACTGGAGGAGGGGTCAAGCAGTCGAATGGACTTAGAGGGTGCCCCGACCCCTGCCTTTGACACCACAGCCCCCGCAACTCCAGGCCCCCCTGAGGGAGCTCGGCCTGACCCATCAGATGCTTCCCAGCCAGGTTCACCTTCACTTCCCATGCCTAAACTGACAATTAGCAGCCCCACTCCATTGGAGGGGGAAGATGAGAGACTGGCCAAGGCTCCACCTTTGCCCTGCACTCGGAGGCTCTTGAGGCGGGAAATTCAACAGACCCAGCTAAGGAGAAGTCTCCGTTTGTATGTGCGCTCCCAACCTACGTAAGCAAACTCGGGGGGGGGGGGGACAGTTGTCTTGGAGTTGCAAAGTCATGCTTAGCTAGTACCAGAGAGGGATGCTGAGTACCTAAGAAAAGTAGATAGTTACATGAGGCACTCTGCACTACAGTTGTCTATTACTTTAATAAAAAGAGAAAACACCACTGTTCAGTCTTGAGTCTCTCAACTTTGGGCAGAACATATAATTTTGTACGTATTTGAGAATAGCATTTTAATGCCCCCTACCTGTCTTTTTTTTTAATCACAGGAAGGCCTCTCTTATTTCTTCCATCACTATGGGCATTTGCTCATTTTCTCCCGCCCACTGTCAGGGTTGGTGGAAAAGCTTTGTCAATTCAGTCACTAATTGTATTTTCTTCCCTCTCACCTTTTAAAGGGGCACCTTGTGTATACACCAATGCTAAAACCCATAGCAATACTAGAATTTTAAAAACTGACAAGGCATCAGTAAACTTAAGACTTTCCTCTGTTTTACAGACAACAGGTGAAGGAGGAATGGTGAAGGACATGAGGGTGAGGCAGGGGCAGTAATACAGAAAGGATGTTGCAAGCTGCCAGACTGGATTGTTCTGAGCCCAGTCACAAGACAATAAGGGCCAGCATCCAGGGTAAGCCAATGGAGGGTTTTTCTTTTCCTACACTAGCTGGAGTAGTCCAGATTATGAAAGGTGGGAATTTATATTAACTTGAAGTGAGGGACAATTTTCACATGATTAGTGCTGGGAAATGCTTGTGTGATTGTAGCTAACATCAGGGCTTTAGTTGTGGAGGCTGCAATGAAGAGAACCGCAGCAGGCTTAACTCGGGGATATTCCAGCTGTCTCCTCTGCCTTCATTTTTTTAGTCTTTTCTGTTTGACTGAGATATAAGAGGATATTGCCTGCACATTTTTCACCCAATGGCTCAGCATATAGTAAGCCTGTTCACAGCTTATCAGTGCTTTGACCAATAATGCAGAGACAAACATATAGGATAGGAATTTAAATTTTATTAAATTTACATTTTATTATGAGTGCAAATACATCCAAATACTTGTGAAATGGCAAAACCCTAGCATGATAGCCATTTCCAGACATTGAGTATTTGTTGATAATTAATTCATATGTTGGAGTGGAGGGAGTGGCAGACTCTAACCCCCAGCTTACATGTGTTCATGAAAATATCTATAGAGGGCCGCTGCATAAGCCTGCCACCCACCCACCCAATTCCCTTTGTGCATTAATTAGGCTTAGATATTGAATGATTGAATAGGAGTAGTGACTTAACAATGTCCCACTAACAGTACAAAATTTCTGGCTAAGGCATGGGGTGGTAGTTGGTCAGATCCTTGCGGGAAAGATGGGATATAATTTAAAAATAAATTGAATTGCTCCTGCCAGCAGTGTCAGATTCTGTCTCCATGTGATGAAGAGCAAGAAGCCTTACTGGAAGAGGATAAATAGTTGCTCACAGCTTTTTTGCAGAATGTTATAGCATTCTTCTATGCTTCATTTTGGCAAAAAAGAAAAAGAAAAAACCCTTTGTGACTCACCCTGGACGACAACACACACATATGAATTTCAAACAATTAAAATGTTTCTAAGTTGTAGGTTAAGACAGCTGTGCCTCAATAACATCTTTGAAACCAAACACCTAAGGCCCAGATCCACCCTTCCCCCTGCTTAAAAGCAAAACAACCAACACTTCAGTGGCTCCAGCACCTTGAACAGCTTGAAAGTTTGAACTAAAACCCGGAGCAGATTCCACTGCCCCACTGACATGGAGCTGCCGCTGCAACAGTTCCTCAAACTGCATCAACAGAGAACAGGAGTAACCCCACTTGAGGGCATCTGCCCCAACGGTTCCAATCTCACTTTGCTGCTGCAGCTCTTCATAAGAGTCTCAGGCAGAGTGGGGAGGGAACAAACAGAAAAATTGACTCCTACCGGTTCCAAAGACTGTCTCTCCCCTGCAGGTAGATGGGTGCTGTAGCACTAGCTTTACACAACAGGTGAGCATACAGCCAGCGAGGGAGCTAGAAAGAGAGCACAGAGTGAAAGTTCACAAAATGGCTTGGTGTTGTCTTGCAGAGGAAAGGAACTGAACTTGTTACTTTGTGTTTTGTTTTTAAATTGGAACTTGTGTCTCATGATTATACCAGTCATTGCTCATCAAGGTGAGGAAAGTACACAGCCACTTTTTAAAAAGAGCAAGGGAACTAAAAGCCCACACTATGGCGTGGGCGTGGGAAGTGGTGGTTGCTTGTTGCTTATATTAGGATGTCACATGCACTGTTGAATAATTGTGACCATGCAATTGCATTCCACGCACTGCTCATAATAGTGGCTAGTGAAGTTAGGCAAAGACATTGTTGAGCTTCTATTGGCAGGGGAACATTCAAAGTATAAAAGTATAAGTATAAAAACTGACAAATCACCGGGCCCGGATGGCATCCACCCGAGAGTTCTCAAAGAACTCAAATGTGAAATTGCTGATCTGCTAACTAAAATATGTAACTTGTCCCTTGGGTCCTCCTCTGTGCCTGAGGACTGGAAAGTGGCAAATGTAACACCAATCTTCAAAAAGGGATCCAGAGGGGATCCCGGAAATTACAGGCCAGTTAGCTTAACTTCTGTCCCTGGAAAACTGGTAGAAAGTACTATTAAAGCTAGATTAACTAAGCACATAGAAGAACAAGCCTTGCTGAAGCAGAGCCAGCATGGCTTCTGCAAGGGAAAGTCCTGTCTCAGTAACCTATTAGAATTCTTTGAGAGTGTCAACAAGCATATAGATAGAGGTGATCCAGTGGACATAGTGTACTTAGACTTTCAAAAAGCGTTTGACAAGGTACCTCACCAAAGGCTTCTGAGGAAGCTTAGCAGTCATGGAATAAGAGGAGAGGTCCTCTTGTGGATAAGGAATTGGTTAAGAAGCAGAAAGCAGAGAGTAGGAATAAACGGACAGTTCTCCCAATGGAGGGCTGTAGAAAGTGGAGTCCCTCAAGGATCGGTATTGGGACCTGTACTTTTCAACTTGTTCATTAATGACCTAGAATTAGGAGTGAGCAGTGAAGTGGCCAAGTTTGCTGACGACACTAAATTGTTCAGGGTTGTTAAAACAAAAAGGGATTGCGAAGAGCTCCAAAAAGACCTCTCCAAACTGAGTGAATGGGCAGAAAAATGGCAAATGCAATTCAATATAAACAAGTGTAAAATTATGCATGTTGGAGCAAAAAATCTGAATTTGACATATACGCTCATGGGGTCTGAACTGGCGGTGACCGACCAGGAGAGAGACCTCGGGGTTGTAGTGGACAGCACGATGAAAATGTCGACCCAGTGTGCGGCAGCTGTGAAAAAGGCAAATTCCATGCTAGCGATAATTAGGAAAGGTATTGAAAATAAAACAGCCGATATCATAATCCCATTGTATAAATCTATGGTGCGGCCGCATTTGGAATACTGTGTACAGTTCTGGTCGCCTCATCTCAAAAAGGATATTCTAGAGTTGGAAAAGGTTCAGAAGAGGGCAACCAGAATGATCAAGGGGATGGAGCGACTCCCTTACGAGGAAAGGTTGCAGCATTTGGGGCTTTTTAGTTTAGAGAAAAGGCGGGTCAGAGGAGACATGATAGAAGTGTATAAAATTATGCATGGCATTGAGAAAGTGGATACAGAAAAGTTCTTCTCCCTCTCTCATAATACTAGAACTCGTGGACATTCAAAGAAGCTGAATGTTGGAAGATTCAGGACAGACAAAAGGAAGTACTTCTTTACTCAGCGCATAGTTAAACTATGGAATTTGCTCCCACAAGATGCAGTAATGGCCACCAGCTTGGACGGCTTTAAAAGAAGATTAGACAAATTCATGGAGAACAGGGCTATCAATGGCTACTAGCCATGATGGCTGTGCTCTGCCACCCTAGTCAGAGGCAGCATGCTTCTGAAAACCAGTTGCCGGAAGCCTCAGGAGGGGAGAGTGTTCTTGCACTCGGGTCCTGCTTGCGGGCTTCCCCCAGGCACCTGGTTGGCCACTGTGAGAACAGGATGCTGGACTAGATGGGCCACTGGCCTGATCCAGCAGGCTCTTCTTATGTTCTTATGTTATGTAAAGTCCCAGTGTCCATGGCCCTGGTCCTCCTTTTTTCAGCACACAAAGAACCACAACCACTGGACTGTTTGGCTTATTATTTATTGGGGACAGGGAGTTACATCGCACCCATACTTCTCCCAGTGAACACACAGTTCCTGTGGGCCCTAGGCTGAGGCTTCACCCTTCACCTTGCCAACCCCTCAAGTTCCTTGCTAACCACTCACTACATGCTCAGAGGCATGTTATCAAATTCTTCCAAGCTAACCAGGAAGTGGATTGGACTGTGAAAGACCAACCCACGTTGTGTTTGCATTTTTACAAATTTGTAGGGCAGTCCAATATCTCAGAGAGGAGATTAGGTCCCCTGCTCCCCTAGTGCATTCCTATAGCTGCCCAGTTTCCCTGCTTTTCAAAGCTTGATAGAAATATTTGTTGGCTATAGGTACATTCTTAAACTGCAAGGGTTGCTTTGCCTATTAGTTAATTTCTCTGCTTTTTAATCCGGGAGGTAAGAAATGGGATCCTGTGCACGTTTGCTGAGACTGGATTAATCATTTGCATGCTTATTGAGTTCAATGAGATTTACTCCCCTGCAATCATGCTTAGGATAGGTGAAACTGACCATGGGAGGGGGGAGAGCAGGTTTGATCATTTGCCTGCTTATTGAGTTCAGTGGGATTTACTCCTGTGCAATCATAGGATGGATAGGTGAAACTGACAATGGGGGGGAGAAGGAAGAGGGGAGAGGAGGGAAAGCAGAGGATGAGGGGAGAGGGAAGGAGAGGAGAGGAACAGGGAGATGGAAAAGGCAGGTCTGATCATTTGTATGTTTATTGAGTTCAGTGGGATTTATTCCCTTGCAATCATGCTTAGGATAGGTAAAACTGACCATGGAGGAGGAAGAGGAGAAGGGAGGGAGGAGGGGTAGGAGGGGAAAAGGAAGGGAGAGGGAGGAGGGGAGGGCAGGTTTGATCATTTACATGCTTTTTTAGTTCAGTGGGATTTACTCCTGTGCAATCATGCTTAGGATAGCTGAAACTGACCTTGGGGAGGGGCAGAGAGGGGGGAAGGGGGAGAGAGGGGAGGGGAAGGGGAGAAAGGGGAAGGAGAGAAAGGGGAGGAGACTGGGTGGACAGGCACTGGGCAGAGGCAAAGCCTCTTTCCAAAAGGAAAACATTTTGAGCAGTATCAATGTTTTTCAGGGTTTCCCCCACCTTTTAAATCTATAGCAGGCACATCTCCCACCCAAATTTAAACCAAAGCAGTCACTGGCCACATCCACACCAGACCTTTATTTCACTTTACACAACCATGGCTTCCCCCAAAGAATCCTGGGAAGTGTAGTTTGTGAAGGGTGCTGAGAGTTGCTAGGAGACGCCCTGCTCCCCTCACAGAGCTACAATCCCCTGAAGAGGGGCTGACTGTTAAAACACTCTGGCCACTTTAGCTTTGTCAGGGGAATAGGAATCTCCTAACAACTCTCAGCACCCTTCCCAAACTACACTTCTCAGGATTCTTTGGGGGAAGCCATGACTGTCGAAAGTGAAATAAAGGTCTGGTGTGGGTGTGGCCACCTGATTAGCCAAACCAAAAAGTTGTGAGTCTGGTTTTTAGAACACTGACAGTTGGTTCTTACTGAGCATACCTGCACTTATCACTGACTCCAATGTTAAATTTCTTAAATTAAAAATCAGCCAGGCATTTTTTAAACTTTTAAACTGCAGAAGATGGTCAGAGTATGGGGCAAGGTCAGAAATAAGATTAAAGGTACTTTGTGAACATGGCTGATTTTTAATTAATTTCAACAAATTATGAGACCACTGACAAGAAAAAAGTCCAATAGGGGACTGGATTTTTTCTCTTGTTTTACACTTTGAAGTCTCAATTCTCTCTGAGTGTTTTGTGTATCACCATTAAAACTTAGAGGGTTATTAAGCAAGCATTTCTGAGTTCAGGACTATACGTTTTGTAAGTTTTTGTTTTGAAATGAGCTTATGGGAAGCAGCAGAAGGGAGGCATGGGAGGTATTTTCAATTTAACACTGCAGAATGTGAAAAATCCATGCTGGCTACAGTATATAACCACTCTAGAGTATATATGGCTATATAATTACATGATGATAAGTTAGACAGACTTGCAGTGTGGAGCATTATATTAGGCAGGGCTTCTTAACCTTCAGGGGTCTGTGAGCTGGGTGCAAAAGTAATCAATTTCCAATGCAATAAAATAAATTGTATGCAAAATTTTGTGTTTATGTGCATTTTTCTGAAGAGAGGGTCCATAGCTTTCATCATATTTTCAAAGGGGTTGGTGACCAAAAAAAGTTAACAACTGATATAAGGAGATATTAAGAACACTAAAAAAAACCAGAATTCAATATAGAAGAAGAACAGAGACTATCTAAGGTCCTTAAAGTGTTACCTTTTAAAGCAGAGACAGGAGCCTCTGGCCCTCCAGTTGCTGTTGAAATCCTCCCATCAGACCCAAGGCCCAGCCAGCATGGGCAGTGGTCAAGCATGATGGGAGTCCAGCAACATCTGGGGAAACAGGTTCTCCACTCCTGCATTAAAGGTATTGCAAGACATACCTGTCTGAAGATACAGCCCCCAAACCAAACTGTCCAGTCCTGGCAAGGAGGAGCCCATGGTGGAAGCTAGAGGGAAGCAAGTCAGACAGTGATCTAGAGCAGGTAGCTGAAGCAGGGGCACTAACAGGCAGGGAGCATAAATCCATTTGAAGAAACCCAAGCCGAAAGCATGAGTGGCAAGAAAGATAGGACCTTCAAAACCATGGTCAGATCCCAGCCAAGTTGTTGGGTTCCAACAAGTGTTGGGCACAACTAAGACTTTGTATAGGTCCTAAGCCCAACTACTACTCAGTGGCCTACCCACTTGCTGGAGATGGAAATCTTTTAAAGGGCAGATCTAGAGTCTATCATTTTATCACTGTTCCATCATCTCTTGCCAGGCACAGTGCTGGCACTGGTGAGCAGGTTTAATGTGGGGCCCCTGGGGGCAAAGATGCTGATTTATTTCTTGATAGGGTCCATCTCAGAGACTGCAGTCCCTGGGGTCCTGGGTTACAGGTCTTAGATTCTAATGGTCCCTAGTTGCTGGATCTGAGCTTAGTGTCAATATGATTTACTTCCACTACTATGGACTCAGCCAGGACCTCTGCTTTGGTGTCCAAGTCACTCCTGGAAATATGGGTCATGACACAAAATATTTTCCACATATATTTTGTTCTGAGTCAAATTGGATATTAACCATTCCCATGAATTATATTTGTAGACAAGAGAGCAACTTGCATGAGAACTTGACCCATTCGTTTAAATTTGGTCTAGCAGGTTAGTTCCACCCAGCATGGGCAATGGCCAGGAATTATGAGAGTTGTAGTCCAGCAACATTTAGAATGGCACAACTTCTCTGCCCCTATCCTACAGACTTTGATCCCCTCTAGTGTCAAGTATGGCTCTAATTCCTAATGCTATGTGCCTTGACACTGATAAGAATCACCTAAAGTTGCCAATTAATTTTAGCCGTTTGCCATCAGTTTGAAAAACTGTGTTAGGGATCATGTACTTAAAGCACGTAAATAGAATTAGCAATTTTATACCAAGGGACAGGTAGCAAAAATTTGAAATCAGTTGTGTGATCTGTGAACATCGAGTCCAATGGAGATCATGTCATAAAGCCTGCTTAAAACGGTGATCATTTCAACTGGTTCAGTCAGGTATCCCATCCTCCAGTCAAGCTTTTATCTCTCTCTCTCTCCATCCAGAAGCAATGCTAACAAGCCTCAGCTCTTCCTTGGCAGCCCTCACACAAAACCTTCCCACACACTGTTTTCAGCCTGGAGGCCTTATCACCTGTAAGATCCCTGCACAATGCATGTAACCAAATCGCCTGCCGCAGTCACCCCCTTCACACTTGTGGGTGTGCCAAACTAATTAGCCTTGCTTCAAAGCTGAAGTCAGCTGTCGCCTAAAGAGAATAAGATGAACATCCTGATGGCTCATGTGAGAGCTGGATCTGACACTGTTGAGTTGGCACACGCCTGTCCCAGAGCTTGGAAGATTACTTTTAAAAAGGAATAAATTACAACTACTGTTACATGGCCCCCAAAAGGAATAAATTACCATTACAATTAAAATTGTTTTGAAATGAATTTATTACTTTACTGTTACTCAAAAGTAATAACTACAATTACACTTAAGTTACTTTTAAAAAACACGAGTGTCTACAAGGTGCTGGCCTTGGCTGCTGCACGTTAAGTCACCTAAAACAACATTAAAAATAAACACACACACAGAGGTAGTGGAATAATTATTTTTATCCATAACAGTGGTGGTCTCTCCACTCGTAAGAGAGGCGGGAAGGGAGGCAGAGGTCACTACTCAGATCTTTGCACGTCAAACCAAGTGCCACCCCCCTGACACACACACTCTCAGCCAGCAAACATAATCTATCTCACTTAACCACCTCCCGGACCCTGCCCTGCCACCAACTAAGGGACACCCACCCAAGCAAACATCTTCCCAAGGTGCAAAAAAGTTAAAACACTGCAAATGCAGCAAAGTAGTCAGGGATGGCAGTGGAGGCCACTTTCTGTGCCAAGTGCAAACACAGTATTCACACACACACATCATCTTTCACCTCCACAGTTCTTTATCTCCATTCTACTGCTGCCTCCTTCTCCTTTATCCATGTTCTTGCCCTCCGGCTCCTTTTCCCCTCCCCTCCATTCTTCACCACCACCATCCATTTTTTAAAACTATCGTTTTCTCCACTCCACCCCGTCTCACTCTCCATCTCCTCCCTCGTCGCCTCCTACCCACCCACAGAGCACGAGGAAAGAGCGATGCTGCACAGAAGTCCAGTTTGAGGCACATGATTTTCATTCATGAATCAGAGGAGCAGAATGTTTCCCCTGCTTCCCCCCCCCCCAGTAATGCCCAAAAGTAATGCTGGAAACATTACTCCACAAAAGAAATAAAATTACTCCTAGTTCTATAACAATCAAAATGTAAAGGAATTACCCACTCGTTCCTCAAAAAAGTAATGAATTACAAGTACTTGTAACGAATTACTTCCAAGCTCTGGTGAGCACACATACATTTAAAGCACCTTTCCCTCCACCCTGAAGAATCCTGAGAACTGTAGTTTACCCCTTGCAGAACTACAATTCCCAGGATTCCTTAGGGGAAGTCATATCATGTTTGTGAGTAGCAGTTGATTCCATTTGGAAGATAGATTTGTTGCAAACACGAATAAACTGTACTGCTTCTGCCTTGCAGGTTCTATTACCAGGTCATACGTTAGGTAACTAAATCAGCACTATTAAATCAGCTTTATTCAATTCACACTTGATCATCAGAGATAGAATTGTGGTTAGAGTACGTAGCTTTGTCTATATTAAGCCTAAGAACTTTGATCCCATAGGTCATCACCGCACACAAGATACTGACTATCATGTTAAAACAAACCCTGAATATCATTTATGTTGATGGAGAAATCAGAAATACAGACTAACAGGTGGCCGCTTCCCTCTAGAAGGTGGCAAATAATTTGCAAAGCCATTCCACAGTTTCAAAGAAAATTGGTAATAATGCTAATGCATTTCTTCTACCAGATCCAGAGAATAACCTCTGATTTACTGGTGCGTGTTGCATTGTGTTTTATTATTGTGGTAGATATGTTGTGCCGACTGTCAGAATTCTCCTTTGATTTGTTGCTTGTCTGCTCACACTTGACATTAAGGCTACGTACACGTCATACCTTTAAAGCACATTATTTATCCCCAAAAATCCTGGGATCTGTAGTTTGTTAAGGGTGCTGGCAACTTGTCACGCTGTGATGGGTAAACTACAATTGTATGGTTTATACACAAGCCTCAGGCCTTTCCTATCATCAAGATATTTCCCTTCACAAGTTAGGTAACCGGCCCATTTCTTTGCAGCCTCATTGGCTTAGGAGGGCCCTGTAAACCAGTCCTGGGAGCCCAGGCCAGCCCCGTCTGTCATTGGCCAGTTGAAAGGGGGTGGGGGGGTGAAGAGTGCTGGGCTGTCTCTGTCTCTGATTGGCTGTTCGTCTCTGAGACTCTCCCTGATCTTCACAGTTTAGAGTTGTTTAGCAATATAGCTCCATGCACCTCTGGAACGGCTCTTGTGACTTCTCTTAAAACCGGTTCTTTGCACTCAGATACGCTCCCGTCAAACCCACGTGGCCCTTCCTTTGGAAGTAAAAGGGATTTCTCCTCCCACCCCAGAACGGGAAATGTCCAGCTGCCACAGACTAGGAGTTCCTTCTGCCATGGATTTTCCTGAAGTGCTGAAGTCTCTTCTGGAGTACTCTTTACCCTGGACGGAATCTCTGAAAGGTAAGATACACATACGCTCGTTTCGCCCTAAAGCCAGTTTAAGAAAGGAAGGGGTAATGGCATGAAAGTTACTAGCTTGGTCTCTTCTTTCCTTTCGAGTTCGGCTACTAGGGACGCGACTCCCGCCTGAAATCGTAGTCAAGAGGAAAGACACGTGCCGACAGCCATAGTTTCTAGTGCTGCTGAACTGTCTCTGTGTATGTGTGGGGTAGAGGAGGGGGACAAGAGACAGCGAAAGAAGCTGTCAAGTGTGTGTGAGCTGATGGACCGGTTTTGATCTCTCTATTCAAGTAAACACTGGCTGGAGCCGTTCTCCTTGGTGGACGCTGATACAAGTAACTCCTGGGATTGCTATCTATTTCATTCCTCAAGGTATTGGTCGGCTATGACATGACCACCACTGTGCTTCTGTTGAGACCAACGGAGATCATTTAAAGCTGTTCGCCGGTGTTCTGTGGTATTCTGTGTATGTTTCGGAGGCATAAATTGGAAGCCTTGGGGTTGCTTCTTGCCCCCACCCCCGCATATTTTATTTCCCCCTGTTCGAAGATATTGGAAAGAGGAAAGGACTCACCAGAGGAAAGAACTGATTACTTGAAGCAAAAATTGAGTCATCCTACAGTAGGATGTAGCAAGTGCTATGATGGGGCTTGGGGGGGGGATCCGTTTGTTGATGCTTTCTTTTTCCATTGTGTAGGCATCTTTTGTTTTGTTTTTAAAATTCACTCACTGTATTCCTGGGTGCTGGCCAGGTGTATACTAAATGCGGTGGTGTATACTCTAGATGTGCTCCTGGTTACTTCATACAAGCTGGTTGTAATTTCAGGGTCCCAAACATATGAGAGAATGCAGATTTATGTGGGGCAGTATAATAAATTGATGTAACAGAATAAAGTCTCCTGAAATATATTGTTCCCAGATTATGTCAATAGGAAAGAGTGATGATGGCAAAAGTTCAGTTGGGATGTGGTACCATAATGAAAAAGGGAGTAATGGAGAATACACATTCTTCATTGTTTGGGTCCCTCTTTCTTCTGTTATTTTCTTGTTAGTCTTCTACTTCTTCCTTTATGTGCGCAACAATCTACTTGTATAAAAAGGAGCCAGATGTCTGTTCTGTGACATTCCCCCTCCTAAACTCTTTGGTACTACTGTGAAAGAATATTGGCAATGGGAGTTTCTAGCTCAGGCAAAATAATTAGTACTCACTCAGAAGGAAAAAAATTGCAGACCAGACAGTAAAGAATCAAATAATAATTATTCTTACAGTTTGTTCCTTAATTTTGGTATTCAGTTCCAAAGAGCTGAAACGACCTAGCAGATTTTGGCCAACGTAAAGTGGAGCAGAGCAGAGGTGGTCAACCTGTAGCTCTCCAGATAATGTTAGATTCCTCTAACCCACCCCCATCATCCCCAACCAGCACGGCCGATTGTCAGAGATGCTGGGAGTTGTGGCCGAATAACATCTGGAGAGCTACAGGTAGTCCATCCCTGGTGTGGAAGAATGTATGAAGAAAAGGAAGGGATCTTTGAGGACAATAATTTACTGTCAGCTGGATGCTGTTTATCTTGGTCTTGGCTATTTTGAAGCTGGAGTCTTAGATTATGGTATCTTTGTGACTGTTTCAGGGGAACAGCTTTCAGTCTTTATTCACATCATTCCATGTAAATTAAACATAGTACCCTCACCCCCGTTATTATGCATTTGTCTCTAATGGGATGGTTAACTCTTCTTTTCTTTTTTTGCCAATGGCCTCTTTCACCCTTGGTCAACTGTCTGGGGGCTACATGCTAGCAGTAGGTGTGGCCATCCACACACTCGTATATACATGCACAGAACATATAGGCTCCCAGTTCCCTTCCTCAGTTGATCCATGCCAGTCAGCTGAGAAGGATATTAACACACCCTCTCCACTAATCAAATGATTGATGTGATGTTCTGGAAAGGAGTAATTTTCACCCCCACAAGGTTGCTCAGATTTACCTACCAGTGTGGTGTCTACTTTATTTATTTGTACTTCTGTCACCAAAATTGGTGGGGGCTTGGGAGGGACAGAAGAATTTGCATGGGGGGCTGGATCAGTTCACCAAGCTGGGAATTAATGACCCTTGCTCTATATTGTGTTTTTTTATGGTATTTTATGTTGTATTGTACTTGCATATTTTGTTATACACCATCTTGATATTTTATATGAGGAGGAGCTTATAAATATTTTTATAAACAAATAAGAAATGATTTCCCAATTGCCTGCATGGCACCATATTTTCTCCCTAATCATCCTAATAATCTAGCCAATCATCCTCTTACTTGTATTCTTTTTTGGATCAGAGCTGATCTTTCCTATATCCAATATAAAATGGAATATTCTGTCATAATTTTAATTGTGGAATAGTTATTAATCTCCCAGAATCCTCTGCTTTATTCTTTTACTGTTCATGAGTACTGCTAAAAGTTTAAGAGGACTGAAGCTGACAGACTGTAAGGAGCATCTGGTGGTTTAGTGTGCAGGATTTAATCTGCTTGGCCATGAGAATATCTAACTCCAGAGGAATCCTAAATAAAAGAGCCTAGAGTAAGTTGCCTCATCGCTAGCCCAGCAAAGCTACAAAGTCAGTTCCTATGCATTATGTTGTGTGGGTGGCAGCACTGAAAGCTTGCACAGTTCCTAATTAGTGTATATCAAGCCTGGCTATGTGCAGAACCATATGCCTGTACTGTGGCACAATATGAATCATCTGTGCACACAACATACATATAAAGTACATAATTTCCCCCAAAGAATCCTGCCAAATATAAGTTGTTAAGGGTGCTGGGACTTGTAACTCTGTAAGTGGTAAACTACAGGTCCCAGGATTATTTGCGGGAAATAATGTGCTTTTCATGTATGGTGGGTACACAGCCTTAGTTTGGAAACATTGACCCTATCAGTGATTCTGCTATGCCAAAAGGTGACTCACTTAGTGAACTGAGGCCTGATTTAAATAAGCTGTCAAGCAAGTAAGAACTTCCTTGTGAGGTATCCCATACACTTGGTGCTTAAACTAGGTTGGTGTGCCTTAAGGTGCGGTGTTAGCATGCTAGTGAACAGGTACCTCACTGGAGTGTTAGCACTGCATGCACAGCAGCTGAGGGGATGGCTAAAATGAGATGATGGATGTGGAATGCCTGCCACACAGGTACATTCTTTTTGCTCTGGGCATGTAAGAGGGCTACTTTCTGTTTCTGTGCATTACTGACCTCTACTGGATAAATGTTTTATGAATATTGACTAGTTGGTAAAGCTTCAAGTAAAAGTTTGGAGATAGATTGAGTCTGGGCAAATTGCCAAGGGGAGGATGCTGAAGAGAAGTGGTGGTCTGAGAAGTTTGCCAAATGGAATGTTCTTTACATTTGGGGCAGCCACTATAAAGTGCATTTGTTCCTTTGTTGTTGTTACAGTTTCATGACCTATTGTACCAAACAGGCTTCTGCTTGTTTCCTGCAGTTCCACTAGGACCCTTTACATTCATTGTCTTGTTTTTTTCCCTTTTATCTCTGTCCTAGGCCACATTCACATTGTATATTTATTCCACTATTATTCCATTTTAAACAGTCATGGTTTCCCCCAAAGAATTCTGGGAAGTGTAGTTTGTGAAGGATATTGAGAGTTGTTAGGAAAGCCATAGTGTCCTTCAAGGCTGGCAATCCCAGAGTTCTCTGGGGAAAAGGACTGACTGTTTAACTACTCTGGTAATTGTAGCTGTGTAAGGATAATAGGGGTCTCCTAGCAACTCTCAGCACCCTTCACAAACTACAGTTCCCAGGATTCTTTGGGGGAAACCATGACTGTTTAAAGTGGAATAATAGTGGAATAAATGTACAGTGTGAATGTGGTCCTACTGTTCCTTGTAAAGGAGCCTAGGGTGGCAAACAAACAGCGCATAAAACAAAAACATATTAGAAACTATTACAAGAGATGCAGACTGGGAAGATCTCTACTTAAAAGGCTTACTGAAAGAGGAAGGTCTTCAGTAAGTGCCAAACAGACAAGATATGGCATCTGTCTAATATTAATGAGAGGGAATTCCAAATGATAGGTGCCAGTGGATTACTGCAATGAGCTCTGTGTGGGGCTGTTGTTGAGATTGGTCTGAAAGCTGCAGCTGGCATAAAATGCTGCAGCTCGACTGCTTACTGTGGCAGGATATTGCCAACATGTTACGCACTGGTGGGGGAACTGCACTGGCTACCAATTAGTTACCAGGCTAAGTTCAAGGTGCCACAACATGAAAGGCCTAATTCCTATATTGTGCAGAAGAGGCCTCCTGATAAGATGGAATCTGCAAGAGGCCCTCGCCTACAGAGTGCAGTGATTGATTGGGTATATAAGGGGTGAGAAGATACTTCTACCAAGCTGTATAGAGCTTTATACACCAAAACCAGCACCTTGAACTTAGCCTGTCTAGAGGGCCCTTTAATATTCCTATAGAAGAACATTCTGAATTAAAATGTCAAGGGATTATTATTTACGTAGCATAATCAGTCTACATGGTACTTAGATTTTCACAGGCAAAAATAGATAATGTCCCTGTTCCCAATGAGCCTACAATCTTCAGTGGACAATGGGGAACGGAGAGGCAGAAGAGGGAGAGACAAAAGTAGTTAGTGGTGGGTATAGGAAATGAACTCAAAATGTGGTTACAGTTTGGAATAGCAATAAAGGAGTTCAGCCAAAGGCCTCACAGAAAAGGTGGACTTAAGAAGGAATTTGAAGAAAAAGAGATGGTCCTGTGTGATGTTCAGGGAGGAAGTTCTGCACCCCAGAGGGGGGCAGTATGGGAGAATGGGTGGTATCATGCTAGAGCAAGCGATATTGAGGATGCATATGATCTTCTATTCCATGGAATACCTAAACTCGTAATATTTGTAGTTCGGCTAAACTAGGAAAGCATGTGAGCAGATTTTATTTCTACTCAGATCATAGATTTTGCTTTTAAAAAAAAAAAACACTTGTCATGAGCCTCTGGGCAAGCTAGAAATTAAAGTGTGGCTTATGAACATTGGAAGTATATTTGTACAGTCTGGCTGCTTTACCTATGACTAGGGATGGGGTAGAAATTCAGTTCAACTTGCATTTAGAAGTGAACTTACTTAATTCATACAATATGCAAACCAAAATGCAGCTATTATCTGAAATTCTCACTTCTCTAAAATGTAATTCTCCAGACAAATAATTTGTACAAAACTGCATTTACTAGAAGAAAATGTGCATAAAAATGCATATAATGTGAAAATAACAGAGAGAAATACATTAGGGGAAAATTGTTTGCAAAAAATGGGTATATTAGGCAAGATTGCAAAAAAAAAAAAACCCACAACAAGCTATGCATACTAGCATTAAAATGCTGATGAATGCTCATAAGTTTTTTTTTTTTAAATGCAAGCTACTGGAAAAATGAGAAACTGAGAGGAATCAAAACTGACAGTTTCACCCATCTCTAACACAGATTCTGTATTTATTTAGATTTATAACCTTACTCGTCTTAGAAGGTTCAAGGTGGGGAATGTTTGTAACCTAGTGCAGTTAGTTCCCTACAGATGCTCAGAGCAGAGCTCTGTTGGGTCTTCAGGATATACCACAGAATGTACAAGTTCTCTCTGAGGGATGGCTGGTAGGAAACTGAAGCTATCTGTAAATAGAACATATGTATATTACAATAAGAATATTCACTTTGCATCTGCCCATTGGAAGGCAAGTGGCCTACAACCATAAAAATAAAGGCCACATAGTTGCTTTTTCTATATGGCTGTGCAATGCTTGCCCCCATCTGTTGGAAGCAGCAGGTGGTTTTGGATTGCACTCCCTGTCCTATAGTTTCTGAAAAGTCTCCAGGAAACATGTAGGGTCACATAAGGCTGCAATTGTATATTTCTTGGACTTGGAGTAAGTTCTACTGAGCTAAATTGGGCTTACTTCTGAGTAGACATGTATAGGATTGCTCTGTAAATTATTTTAAAGCCCATGTTCCTGCCAAATAGCACTTAAACCAGCTTGCAAAAAGCAAGTGCACATAATATAAAAACAAGTTAAAATAGAATACCACAGTTTAGAAAAATATATATTTAAACACTAGGTATACATTAAAATCAACATTATAGTCTAGACCTAGAAGTTTGGTGAAGAGAGGTTTGCTGGCCCAAGTGAATGGGCCTGTCACATCTTATTAGCGGGAGTTCCATAACACTAATGCTAGTGAAAAAACTCTGCTCTGCCTTAACAGGAGAGCAATGGCACCTAAATGCAAGATTTTAATTCCTAAAAGGACAGAGTGGAAGGCATTCCTACCTCTAGAAATTTAGGTCTGCAGACTTTTACACATGGTCTGACGTCTGAGATGAATTGTACTTGCACACTTGCTGCTAGTGTGCCTTCAAGACTGGTACATTTCAGAATTTGATTTCTGGATATGAATTTTTGTATTCCAGCGATACCTCAACTGAATCTAACTCTTTCATGCCGTGTCATCTCCTTATGTGAACTGAATTATTATGATAAGAATTATTCACTTCAAGGCTCATTTGGGTTTTAGAACCGCGGGCGCGCGCAGTATGAAAAGCAGTAGGCATCTCAGCTGGGCCGCCAACGCCTGGGGCGGTGAGGGGGTGGGGCCCCCATGCTAATGAAGCACTCACCCCTCCACTGCACGTGCCGGGTCTGTGTTAAGGGTTGTCTCTAGCGGCCACCCTGCTAAGCCGACTTGCCCAGCCCCGCCTTTCGGGTGGCATAACCAATCACAGGGCGTAGAATGTGTGGGTGGGGAAGATGGGCTCATGAATAATAAGTTATTGGGGCCCACGAAGAGACCACTCTCTGAAGGAGCGCATGCGCACTTTTGTATTGGGTGGCGGTGATTTCCACTCTCCGCTCGCTTTCCTGGGCGCCCCCTTAGCCACCTTCGTTTGTTGGTTCGCTCACCTCTGTGGACCCTGACGGGGGTCTCGGACTCCGCCAGTCGACCACTAAACGCGAATAGTATGTCCAGCAGTGCCGCGCACCAGGAAGCGGGAGCAGCAGCCGCAACGGGGACCGCGGGAGGCGCGCAACAAGAGCGGGGCCTGTCGGGCGCCTTCCCCATGGTGCTGAAGAAGCTGATGGAAAATCCGCCGCGGGACGCGCGCCTCGGTGAGGGTGGCGGCGGGACAGCCGGCGGCTCTAGCATTGACGGCCGCTGCGGAACGAGCGAGCCTGAGGGTTGGAGGGGAAAGAGGAGCGAAGGGAAGGCACGGCAGGTCGCGTCCATTTTGCCGGGCGCTGGCGCCCTGGTTTGTCCTTCGTCGTTTCTCCGAGGGGGGGGGGAAGCAGAGCGCGGCAGGTTCATTGCGTGCGATCCTGGTTGCTTATTTATTTAAGTGCCTTAGATGAGTAGTATTAGCGCGACCTATTTCAGTGCCGCAGGGCGATCCTGTGTACGCTTACCTGGGAGTAAGTCCCATTGGGCACAACGAGACTTCCTTCTGAGTAAACATATGTTGGATATCATTGCAAGAGTAGCTTTAGGAGCAAAATAGTGTTTCCTGCCATATTGGGGCCGATTTTATCTCCTTTTCCAGATACAACAGTTGTAGCTGCCAAACTACACATGAAAAGGACACGCACTCACACCCTTCCCTGCCCCCCCTTCCCAGTCCAGAGAAATACTCTGAAAACAGGTGGGGATTTCAGTAGAGCTTCAAGCGAATATCGTTTGTATATATTTAAGGTTGAACTGCAAGGGGAAAAGGCAGTGTAGTTCAGAAGTTGTTTGTTTTTGTTGTTTTTATGCTTCATAATAAACCGGAGATGGAGGTGCTCCTGATTAAAATAGTCATACATGGTGTGAAACGGCCCTTCCCAAGTGTTAAGCCTGGATACATATTTCTTCATCAGCATTCCATGATGGATGTGAATGAAAATCCTATTTTGTAGATGTGGCGGGAATGGAGATTTCATTCAGTGATTTGCTTCCAGTTTACCGTTTCCACAATCTCCCAGCTGAATCAGGATGGATGGTAGATTTTGTGTACTACCATTTAATTTCCCCCTTTTAAAAAATAGTTTGAAATAACAAGTCATATTTTTGCTCATGGTGGGTGACAAGAAAATTGGCAACAAACTGTTTGCTAACCTCAGTAGCAAATGTTAGCCTTCAGTTTTGGACATACAGCACTCAGCTTGGATAACTGAAGCCCTGGGTTTTTTTGTTTTTTGTTTTGGTTTTTTTGGCAAAGTTCCCTAGTTTTATGCAGTCTCCATCTCTGGAAGAAAGTTCCCTCCGTGTACAGAGGGCTGGAGTGCTGTAGATTTGATATCTCAAAATTAATGGCCACTTAAGGGTGTGATTTTGTTTGTTGCTTGAGGAATGCAATGTGGTTTGGTTAAGACTGTATGGGAATGTTGTTCTTTTCTCACTTGGGATACTTATTCTCCATATGGATGAAATAAGAACTGCATTTTTGGAAAGGCCTGTGATTCTTTGCTTTGATCTCTGAACTTCTATGGTTTATTACATTTTATTTATACTGTAAAGAAACAATATTATTATTATTATTTATTAAATTTATATTCTTCCCTTCCTCCCAGTAGGAGCCCAGGGCAGCAAACAAAAACACTAATATGTGGTGCTGAAATCCAACTAAGCAACAATGTTGGGAGCATTGGAAATTGCCTTACACTAAGAGGCCATTAGAGAGATCTAGCTGAGCTAGATGGACCAAACTGACTGTCAGCAACTCTCCCTGTGGTT
This sequence comes from Rhineura floridana, assembly GCF_030035675.1. Classification (NCBI taxonomy): domain Eukaryota; kingdom Metazoa; phylum Chordata; class Lepidosauria; order Squamata; family Rhineuridae; genus Rhineura; species Rhineura floridana. The sequence continues at coordinate 47,143,323 of NC_084487.1, forward strand.
TTAGACGGGTCTCTTCTAGACCTGACTGGAGATGCCAGGGATTGAACCTGGGACTTTCTGCATTCAAAGTAGATTGCTGTAGCACTGAGCTACAGCCTTTCCCTTATTCTTAACATTTGTTTTTTATGATTGATAGTTAATGTAGTAGAACATTTTACATCTATGTAGGTTTTCAAAGACGTACTGATTTTCTTTCCTCTTTTATTTGTGGTCAGTGAAAACAAGGAAAAGCACAAAAACAAGAACAATATATACATGCTATTGCAGGCTAAATAATATGTAGGGTAAAGTAAGTACAAACTATCTCCCCCGCCCCCTGAGCCAACAAGAAGTGCCCAGAAGGAGGAATGCATTACTAGTGAAGACTGTCCAGAGGATCCTGTGTTTATATATGATATTAAGGAAAACCACGGTATCTTACTTAATTATCTCTCTCACTGGCTAATTTTAATGTTATACGTTATGGCCATGCTACTGGGCACAGTTTCATAGAAAATATCCAAGGTGGGTTTTTTTGTCCTTTCCCCTCAGTTAGCTTACAGAATTAAACTGCTTGCTTTTATATTTACACAAGATCTGTAATCATAAAAACAAATTGGGGACACTTAATGCTCTGGGCAGATGTGTGTGTGCATGTGCCAACCTTTCTATAAATGAAGATAATTCCCCTGTCCCTGTTTTCTCCAGCGGAAGAAATGGAACTTCAACTTAAAGCATCCAGGGATCCCACCTTGTTGCTTAGAGGGGGTAAAGGAATTCAGACAGTTCTGAGCCTCTTCTTACTATCTTTTCAAACCTCTCCAAGTCTTCTGTAGCATGGTAGAAGTTTGAAAACAGCAAGGGGAGGTTCTTTCTTCACAGAAATGCATCTCTTGTTGTTTTTGCTCCCCCTTCTCCAATAACAATGTACATCAAAGCTTCCTCCTGCTGCAGGAAACTCTTGGGGGAAGTTTGAAAAAACAGCAAGAAGAGACTAAAGACTGATTTGATCCCCACTCCCACAACCCACAACCGGGCAAGTAACATGATCAGATCCCTGAATTCTTTAAGCAGATGTTGAATGTCTGTTGGAGAAGGCTGGGGGAGAGGAATTGCCTTAAGTTATAGAAAGATTGGCATACTCACCTCACCACTCAGAGCACTAAGCAGCCCCAAATATTTGTTTTTATTATTGCAATCTTGTGCAAATCTGTTCATGCGAGGAGCAAATGGAAGTAGGGTTGTGGCAATAGATACCACCCATTGAAATGTTGCCACATATGTGACAAACTGCCCCCCCCCAAAAAAAAAGATGCGCTAAGGAGCTTCTACATCAGCAGTGACTGGAGATCATAGAATCATAGAAGAGTAGACTTGGAAGGGATCAATAAGGCCATTGAGTCCAACCCCCTGCTCAATGCAGGAATCCAAATTAAAGCATAGGGTACCTGACAGGTGGCTGTCCAGCTGCCTCTTGAATGCCTCCATTGTTGGAGAGTCCACCACCTCCCTAGGTAATTGATTCCATTGTCTTATAGCTCTAACAGTTAGGAAGTTTTTCCTGATGTTCAGCCGAAATCTGACTTCCTGTAACTTGAGCCCATTATTCCATGTCCTACACTCTGGTTTGATCGGGAAGAGATCCTGGCCCTCCTCTGACAACCTTTCAAGTACCTGAAGAGTGCTATTGTATCTCCCATTGAGCTTCAAGACTGAGTGGAGATTTGAACCATGGTCTCCCAGGTCACAGTCCAACACCCTAACTATTACGCCACACTGATAATGATGGTGAAAAACCTCCGAGCATGAACAGCATTGAGTCCACAACAGACTGCCATGTGGAAGGATCTATATTCTTAGAAACCATTCCTCTGAAGTGTATCCTAGATCTATCTTCCAAAGCCTCACAATTTCTTGCCTGGCCACCACTAATAAAAATTGGATGAGATCCTTGTACAGAGCCTGTCTATGTATGCCATCAAACATTGAGAAAAGTTCCACCCCCTTTTATTGATTTTGGGCTACAATCCTATACCGTGTGTGTGTGTATGTACTGCCTTCAAGTCGATTCCGACTTATGGCGACCCTATGAATAGGGTTTTCATGAGGCTGAGAGGCAGTGACTGGCCCAAGGTCACCCAGTGAGCTTCATGGCTATGTGGGGATTTGAATCGTGGTCTCCCAGGTTGTAGTCCAACACCTTAACCACTACGCCAAACTGGCTGTCTATACAATGTGTAAACCATATTAAATTCATTAAGGCTTATTTCTGAGTAAACATGCTGCGGATTGCACCGTTAAATGTATGTTGATAATGTACAAATTTCTAAAAAGTAACATGACTGAAGTAGCAGAAATGTTAGAAGGTTTATCTTTCTGTGATTTGCTAATATTTATGTGACAATCATGTCTGCCACATCCTCACTGGTGACTAGCAGTAAACATATAAAAAAGAAATGTACATCTCCAAACATGCAGTGCACATGAGTCAGCCAGTTGTGGCTTCTTAGAGTGGGTTTACCATAGTACTGAAAAAAGACAAAGTAAACAGTTTACTTTGTGTTTTAGAGGTATCACTCAGAGTTGCTTGTAGTCCTCTTGAAAAGAGGTGTGGGGTGGAGCTTGATTTTGAACATGAAGTGTATAATTATATCCTAAAGGTACACACCAGCTTTCATTCTGATAGCTCACACTCCATGTCCGATATTCCATTTGCACATAATTGCTACCCTCACTTGAAAAGGGATATGGCAATTAAGCCAGATTTTCTTATCTTGAATGGTGCTATCTAGGCACTGGGTAGACTTAGAATTGCTTAGCTGCAGCATATGCCTTCAGATTGCATCTTGTTATTGTTTAGTGATTGAGCAATGTACATGTGTGAAACAGTCCTAATTGTTAAGCATAGTTCTCCATAATATTTAAAGCATCATTTTGTTTTATATTTAGATAAAGAGAAGAAGGAAAAACTTGAGGAAGATGAAGCAGCAGCTGCTAGTACAATGGCAGTCTCTGCCTCCCTTATGCCTCCTATCTGGGACAAAACAATTCCTTATGATGGGGAGTCTTTCCATCTGGAGTACATGGATCTTGATGAGTTTCTGTTGGAGAATGGAATCCCTTCCAGTCCTACTCGCCTGGATTTGAATCAGAACCCACTCTTGCCTGTGGCTGACCTGGAAGGAAAAGAACCTGCTAGTGCTTCTGCTGCTGCCTCCCCACCCTCATCATCTTCCACAGTGGTTTTCCAGCCATCAGAAACTACCACAAGTGAAGGTATGTGTAATGCTGATAGGGCAGGCCAGGAATGTCATACAAAATTTTGCTTGATGGGTTTGGGATAGTTTAGATCTCAAGACAACAGACATTGTTTGTGTGACTTGGGTTGCTTAAATATTTGGGCTCATTGCAATCAGCTGGAAGTAGAATTAAATTGGTGATTCCTCGTGGTACTTAATATATGGCTATGGTATCCAATAATGCCCATCTTCATGCCCAAGTTCCTACTACAATACTCGGTTCCTATTTGTTTAAGCAGTTATACACTACCATCATTGTACAGTAAAAAGGTCAGGGTAATGTACAGAACATATCAAAACAACTATATACAAAAAAAGTACATTAAAATAGAAAGCTATTCCAGAGGTCAGGTACCATACAAAAAAAGGCCTGCATTCTGGTTGCCACCAGAAGTACCTGCACAGGCGCAGAACAACCAGGAAGTCCTTATCTGCGGATCTCTCTGAACAGGCAGCCCTGTATGGGAGAAGGCACTTTCTCAAGTAACAATCCCAAATCGCTTAGGACTTTATACATCAGTAACAACACCTTGAAACAGGCCTGATAGCATTGCTTGTAAGCTTCCCACAGGCATTTGTTAGAAAAGAATGCTGAGTTAGATAGACCCCTGGTTGGACCATCAGTATGATCTTGCTTGTTGATTATGATCAACTACAGAGGCCCTTGCTGAGTGCATACCAGTATGGTCAATTAGACTGAGAGTATAAGGTGGTGGCCTTGTAGTTTTGGAATTCTCTTCCTATGGCACTACAAAAGGCCCCTTCTGCACAGGGTTTTAAACATGCCTTGAAGGAATGTTTTGTTCCAGCCTATATTTAACATTCTTTTTTGTGCTGATGATTCTTGAGACTTGATGTTTCCTTATGATTCTAGATTCCTATCATTTCATCATTCAAATGTATCTTGGTTGGATCTCCTTTAGCTGTACGCTGCCTAGTGAGAGCCATACCTTAAATGGCAGCATATCAATACTTCAAATAAATAAATAAAATCGACTGCCAGTGCAGTTCCCTGAGGGAAGGCGTAATATGCTCATAGTAGGCTGCCCCAGTCAGCAACCCAGTTGCCGAATTCTGCACCAGCTACTCTCCCCACTGCATCGCCCAAAATGGAACAACAATAATTAAGAACTACTTAAGGGGCAATTCATTTATACCCCATTCCCAATGAACAGGAAAGAGTTACAGGGAAGAAGATACAAGGAGGAACCCCCTAATTAAAGGAACAGTAGGCAGGCATGGCCTCAATATCTTGTTGCCAGTCCACACTGGACCATCTAGCAATTGTATGTCAATACTTTTTTCCACTTTTCCTTGTTGCAAGTCAAGTCTTGGGGTGGGGAGATAATGTAGTGTAACAGGTTGGCAACAATGCCATTTGGGATTCTCTGTCAATTGCAATTTCAGACTAAACAGCTACAATGGAAGCCATGGTGCTTCAAGTGAAGTATTCTTTCTCTTCTCCCCCCCCCCATGTTTTGAAGCTGCATGGCAGGTTATTGTTGCTTTTATCTGTCCCTTGTGTACTGCTTCTGTGTCATTGCTGTAAGAATCTAGTACAGAGGGTTTTGCTCTGTGCACTTAACTTCTTAATTGTTGTGTTATTCATATTAGCCACTGGGCTTCAGACCTAAAGATAAAGGAGGAAAAAATGTTATTTATTTATTTATTTTATTATACTTGTATACCGCCACATAGCCGAAGCTCTCTGGGCGGTTTACAGTAACTAAAACATTAAAACAAATACAATTTAAAACAGATCTTATAAAAACGATTTAAAACACAATTTAAAAATTTAAACAGTATAAAACACATGCTAAAAATGCCTGGGAGAAGAGGAAAGTCTTGACCTGGCGCCGAAAAGATAACAGTGTTTGCGCCAGGCGCACCTCATCAAATGGATCATTCCATAATTTGGGGGACACCACTGAGAAGGCCCTCTCCCTTGTTGCCATCCTCTAAGCTTCCGTTGGAGTAGGCACCCAGAGGAGGGCCTTTGATCTTGAACGTAGTGTACGGGTGGGTTGGTATCGGGAGAGGCGTTCCATCAGGTATTGTGGTCCCAAGCCGTGTAAGGCTTTGTAGGTCAAAACCAGCACCTTGAATCGAGCTTGGAAACATACAGGCAGCCAGTGCAAGTGGGCCAGAATCGGTTTTATATGTTCGGACCGTCTGGTCCCTGTTACCAATCTTTGATTGTTTCCATCTCTCCTTTCCTGTGGCTCATTTACAGCCAGGTGGTCTAAGAGCCCAGTAACAAGTTCTTTTCCTTCCTGTGGTTATCGTGATCCATCTTTCCAATTGCAAAGAATTTGTGCCCCTTGTTAAGTGGCATTGCTGTCTCTGTAGCTTTCTAATGCCAGACATAGACCTCTGATCAGATAGTTGTTTTGTTGTTGTTGTTTAGGTTCTCCACCATATTTCAGGAGCTTGTTCTTTAATTTTTACTTCTATTTTGGTTCATCTTCCCTTCCTCCTTTGACGGGGGTCATCCCCCCCCCCCCGGAAAAGCTGAACAGACTATACTGAGTCCTGTGGTTTATAGGATGCTAGTGGCTGATAATCCTCTTGGGGTATATACTGGCATATAAATTCATAGCTTTAGTTCTTACCTGGCCTGTTATATATCTATGGAGCCCATTAGCATGCCAGTAGCACCAACTCACATACTGCCTCTCAGAAAGTCACTTAAGACTGTCACTTAAGACAGTTTTCATGGACTGCTCCCGCTAGACATGCTGAAAATTCTGAAAATACTTCGGCATATCTGTGCCTTCTTTAAAGTAAACGTACACAAAAGTATTTTCAAGGTAACAACTTCTCATAATGGAAGTAACTTTTGGGTGCCCATCCATGAAAGAAAATAATGTGGGAACTAGTCCTCCATTACATTAATTGCATTTCAGAAGCCTTTGCACATGAACATACCCTAACACTGTGATGGAAGTGCAAGTCTCTTCGAAGAGTAAAGTGGGCTGTGCTTTCAAATAGAGTATGCTTTGTTACGAAGCCAATGTCAGTTTCTGCTTCTTGATGTGTATTTTTTGTGACAGATAGGTTAATAAATGGTTGCTAGGAGATGTATATGAAGCAAAAACTACTTCAGTGTGTGGGGCAGTTTTCCATTCAAGTAAGCACCACAGAGAAGGAATGTATCTTTATTTTGACTTTCAAAAAGCTGACTCTTGGCATGCCAGAATTCTACCTAACTTTGAAATCAAGTACTTTGCAGGACTGTATCTGTGTTGTGAGATTAAATTCTAGGACAAGTTTTTCAGAAAGTTTTGTTGAACTTTCACTGGAAAAAGAGTGCAGGTCAGGCAAGCCATCTCTATACAAGATAGGAAATACAGAGCCACTATCTGAAAAAGTGCAGAGTTCCAGTAATGATTGTCACAGCTAAACTTAAGAACATAAGAACATAAGAAGAGCCTGCTGGATCAGGCCAGTGGCCCATCTAGTCCAGCATCCTGTTCTCACAGTGGCCAACCAGGTGCCTGGGGGAAGCCCGCAAGCAGGACCCGAGTGCAAGAACACTCTCCCTTCCTGAGGCTTCCAGCAACTGGTTTTCAGAAGCATGCTGCCTCTGACTAGGGTGGCAGAGCACAGCCATCACGGCTAGTAGCCATTGATAGCCCTGACCTCCATGAATTTGTCTAATCTTCTTTTAAAGCCGTCCAAGCTGGTGGCCATTACTGCATCTTGTGGGAGCAAATTCCATAGTTTAACTATGCGCTGAGTAAAGAAGTACTTCCTTTTGTCTGTCCTGAATCTTCCAACATTCAGCTTCTTTGAATGTCCACGAGTTCTAGTATTATGAGAGAGGGAGAAGAACTTTTCTCTATCCACTTTCTCAATGCCATGCATAATTTTATACACTTCTATCATGTCTCCTCTGACCCGCCTTTTCTCTAAACTAAAAAGCCCCAAATGCTGCAACCTTTCCTCGTAAGGGAGTCGCTCCATCCCCTTGATCATTCTGGTTGCCCTCTTCTGAACCTTTTCCAACTCTAGAATATCCTTTTTGAGATGAGGCGACCAGAACTGTACACAGTATTCCAAATGCGGCCGCACCATAGATTTATACAATGGCATTATGATATCGGCTGTTTTATTTTCAATACCTTTCCTAATTATCGCTAGCATGGAATTTGCCTTTTTCACAGCTGCCGCACACTGGGTCGACATTTTCATCGTGCTGTCCACTACAACCCCGAGGTCTCTCTCCTGGTCGGTCACCGCCAGTTCAGACCCCATGAGCGTATATGTCAAATTCAGATTTTTTGCTCCAATATGCATAATTTTACACTTGTTTATATTGAATTGCATTTGCCATTTTTCCGCCCATTCACTCAGTTTGGAGAGGTCTTTTTGGAGCTCTTCGCAATCCCTTTTTGTTTTAACAACCCTGAACAATTTAATGTCGTCAGCAAACTTGGCCACTTCACTGCTCACTCCTAATTCTAGGTCATTAATGAACAAGTTGAAAAGTACAGGTCCCAATACTGATCCTTGAGGGACTCCACTTTCTACAGCCCTCCATTGGGAGAACTGTCCGTTTATTCCTACTCTCTGCTTTCTGCTTCTTAACCAATTCCTTATCCACAAGAGGACCTCTCCTCTTATTCCATGACTGCTAAGCTTCCTCAGAAGCCTTTGGTGAGGTACCTTGTCAAACACTTTTTGAAAGTCTAAGTACACTATGTCCACTGGATCACCTCTATCTATATGCTTGTTGACACTCTCAAAGAATTCTAATAGGTTACTGAGACAGGACTTTCCCTTGCAGAAGCCATGCTGGCTCTGCTTCAGCAAGGCTTGTTCTTCTATGTGCTTAGTTAATCTAGCTTTAATAATACTTTCTACCAGTTTTCCAGGGACAGAAGTTAAGCTAACTGGCCTGTAATTTCCGGGATCCCCTCTGGATCCCTTTTTGAAGATTGGTGTTACATTTGCCACTTTCCAGTCCTCAGGCACGGAGGAGGACCCGAGGGACAAGTTACATATTTTAGTTAGGAGATCAGCAATTTCACATTTGAGTTCTTTGAGAACTCTCGGGTGGATGCCATCCGGGCCCGGTGATTTGTCAGTTTTTATATTGTCCATTAAGCCTAGAACTTCCTCTCTCGTTACCACTATTTGTCTCAGTTCCTCAGAATCCCTTCCTGCAAATGTTAGTTCAGGTTCAGGGATCTGCCCTATATCTTCCACTGTGAAGACAGATGCAAAGAATTCATTTAGCTTCTCTGCAATCTCCTTATCGTTCTTTAGTACACCTTTGACTCCCTTATCATCCAAGGGTCCAATCGCCTCCCTAGATGGTCTCCTGCTTTGAATGTATTTATAGAATTTTTTGTTGTTGGTTTTTATGTTCTTAGCAATGTGCTCCTCAAATTCTTTTTTAGCATCCCTTATTGTCTTCTTGCATTTCTTTTGCCAGAGTTTGTGTTCTTTTTTATTTTCTTCATTCGGACAAGACTTCCATTTTCTGAAGGAAGACTTTTTGCCTCTAAGAGCTTCCTTGACTTTGCTCGTTAACCATGCTGGCATCTTCTTGGCCCTGGCGGTACCTTTTCTGATCTGCGGTATGCACTCCAGTTGAGCTTCTAATATAGTGTTTTTAAACAACTTCCAAGCATTTTCGAGTGATGTGGCCCTCTGGACTTTGTTTTTCAGCTTTCTTTTTACCAATCCCCTCATTTTTGTGAAGTTTCCTCTTTTGAAGTCAAATGTGACCGTGTTGGATTTTCTTGGCAATTGGCCAGTTACATGTATGTTTAATTTAATAGCACTGTGGTCACTGCTCCCAATCGGTTCAACAACACTTACATCTCGCACCAGGTCCCGGTCCCCACTGAGGATTAAGTCCAGGGTTGCCGTCCCTCTGCTCGGTTCCATGACCAACTGATCTAGGGAATAGTCATTTAGAATATCTAGAAACTTTGCTTCTTTGTCATGACTGGAACACATATGCAGCCAGTCTATGTCTGGGTAGTTGAAGTCACCCATTACTACCACATTTCCTAGTTTGGATGCTTCCTCAATTTCATATCTCATCTCAAGGTCTCCCTGAGCATTTTGATTAGGGGACCGATAGATCGTTCCCAGTATTAGGTCCCTCCTGGGGCATGGTATCACCACCCACAACGATTCTGTGGAGGAGTCTGCCTCTTTGGGGGTTTCGAGCTTGCTGGATTCAATGCCTTCTTTCACGTATAGAGTGACTCCGCCACCAATACGTCCTTCCCTGTCCTTCCGATATAGTTTATATCCAGGGATAACCGTATCCCACTGGTTTTCTCCATTCCACCAGGTCTCCGTTATGCTCACTATATCAATGCTCTCCTCTAAGACCAAGCACTCCAGTTCTCCCATCTTGGTTCGGAGGCTCCTAGCATTAGCGTACAGGCACTTGTAAGCAGTGTCTCTCTTCAAGTGTCTTTGGCACTTGTGGTTAGGCCTGTGGTAATTTTGCTCTTCTGAATTTATATCCTGTGCCCCTGCTCTCACAATGCCTACTTCTAGGCCTACCCCTTTTAACATTTCATCATTTCTTTGGTTTTTATCCCAAGGGGGGAGGTTTATTCCGAGCCAGACCTTTCTCAGCTCCTGTCGGGTTTCCCCCCTCAGTCAGTTTAAAAGCTGCTCTGCTACCTTTTTAATTTTAAGTGCCAGCAGTCTGGTTCCATTCTGGTTCAAGTGGAGCCCGTCCCTTTTGTACAGGCCCGGCTTGTCCCAAAATGTTCCCCAGTGCCTAACAAATCCAAACCCTTCCACCCGACACCATCGTCTCATCCATGCATTGAGACTGCGAAGCTGGGCCTGTCTGGCTGGTCCTGCGCGTGGAACCGGTAGCATTTCAGAGAAAGCCACCTTGGAGGTCCTGGCTTTCAGCATCCTACCTAGGAACCTAAATTTTGCTTCCAGGACCTCACGGCTGCATTTCCCCATGTCGTTGGTGCCAACGTGCACCACGAACACTGAGTCGTTCCCAGCACTGTCTACCAAACTATCTAAACGACGGGCGATATCCGCAACCTTCGCACCAGGCAGGCAAAACACCTTGCGGTCTACACGCCCATCACACACCCCACTGTCTATGTTCCTAATGATCGAATCACCCACTACAAGGATCCCTCTACCCCCTGGAGATATATCCTCGGCACGAGAGGATAGCTGCTCATCCCCCAAGGAATGGGTCCCTTCTAAGGGATCGTTTCCCTCTTCCTCAACTGGATGCTGTCCTTCCCTGAGACCATCGTTCTCCATGATAGCAGGAGAGCTATCATCGTTGGAGTGGGACACAGCTATAACGTCCCTGAAGGCCTCCTTCACACACCTCTCTGCCTCTCTCAGCATTTCCAGGTCAGCCACCTTGGCCTCAAGGAAATGAAGTCGTTCCCGGAGAGCCAGGAGCTCATTGCACCGAGAGCACACCCACGACTGCTGTCCAACAGGCAGATAGTCGTACATGCTGCAGGCTGTGCAAAACACTGGAAAGCCCCCACACGCCTGCTGGCTTCTTACCTGCATAGTTTTGTTTGAGGTTTATTACGTCAATAGGTTGGAGACTGTGGTTTAGTTGAGGTCAGGGAACAGAAGGGCAGAGTGGGGGGCCCTGGCCTCCTCGCCCTGCTGCCGAACTCGCTCTGCTGCTTAACTCGCCTTGACGCTTTGTCAGCTGGGGCCTTGACGCTTTGTCAGCTGGGGCCTTGACGCTTTGTCAGCTGGGGCTCCCTCTAGCATCCTTTCACAAGTCCACTGAGCTCTCTTTCTCCACACATCATTGTTCAGACAGGGAGGAACAGCAAAATGACAAAATAGAGCACCTTAATACCGGCACATCTGGCTGGCTGTGTTGGCAAACAAGGAAAAGAGGAAAAATCATTTTTCTAGAAATCGTGACCTTGTTAGCAGCTGTCATGTACAGGGTTAATCTTATTTGATACATGGAGAAGATTAAACTTGTTCCTGAAAGGAAGAATCTTTACACTCTTCCCATAGGTGTTATTGCATTCAAGCTGGTACACAAAGATTGTGGCAGGATACATGTGAAGATTGCAGACACTGGCTTCTGGGAATGACCCTATCCATGCCAGATTCAGAACACATTTTTAATGGATTGTTAATAGAATGTTCAGTGGGATTAACAGTCTCCTCCCCATCAGACGTGTGCACCCATACCTGTTTTTTTTTTGTATGGGACTTGCATATATAGTGACCTCCAACTGGGCTGAGGCAATCCTGGGGCTTGAACTTAGAAAAAGGGGCATACTTCTTTGCCTTAAATTGGATCTCTTCCCAGCTCTTTCTGCAAGTATTGGGGCTTCTGGATGGGTTGAAATGTATGTACTAACTCCTGTCACAACAGTACAGGGCTTAAGGCTCCTTAATAGAGATTTTTTTCTCCTCAGATTTCTCTTTCAAAATTACTCTGCTGTTCTGGTTCATATTCTTTTCTGCAAAGCCTTTGACAGAGCCCCTTAGTCTCTTGGTTACCCTCCTGTAACTAAGGTCAAGTGCATGTAATGAAAATAGCATATTCTTCCCTTGCCTTCATTTCCATTATGCCTAGAAATAGACCGTAAGTCCTTGGAATTAAGACCTGTCATTTCCCCCTTTGTAAAGTAGCTATACAGGGAGGATGCTAAATAAATATTGGTCATTGCAGCAATGTGCTGCTTTTGACCTTTTGATCCTTGTTACTATTTTCCTCATGCTGACTCACTTTTGCAATTTCTTCTTTCTCTGCCAGAATCCTCACCAGATAATGAGAGACTGACTCCCAGCCCTATTGATCCAGACTGTGTTGAAGTTGATGTGAATTTCAACCCTGATCCTGCTGATTTAGTGCTGTCCAGTGTACCTGGAGGTGAGCTCTTCAATCCTCGAAAGCACAGGTTTGCTGAAGAGGACCTAAAACCACAGCCCATGATTAAAAAAGCCAAGAAAGTCTTTGTTCCAGAAGATCAAAAGGTAACAGGCTGGTTTTTATCAGTGTTGGAATATGAGTTTAATTATAATGTCTGCATGCATTACTTTAGAATATATTATTGCTTAGATGGTAGTCAATAATCAAAAGGTTCTTAGGAGCTGGTTTGTTCACAACGCTGCTGTTCTGGTTCATAGTACTGGTATTTCCCACAGCTGACTCCTTTTGACCCATTGTGGAGGTGTTTTGGTTCAGATGTGAGAGCAACGTGTTATGGTGTGTGTATGAACGATATATATGTACACACGTGCACACTGTTTACAAAGTGTATATATATATTTGAAAGTCATCAGCATTTGGTCAAGCATACTTTGTTTCAGTTATGTCTAACAAAGCAAAATTGCATCCCACAAAAGCCTATTATATTCGTAAATCCAGCTGCTGAAGTGGATGGTAGCCATTGGAACTATTCTAAGATGTGTTCCGTCTGTTGACCAGGACTAATCAATCTAGCCACTGTTTCCTGGGCCAAATTTCTCAGTAATCTTCAAAGACAGCTGCGTATATGAGACACTGCCGTAGTTAACCTAGAAGTTACCAGAGCATGGTTAATGGTAGCCAGGAGGGATTGCAGCAAGTCACTATAGCCACAGCTGGTCATGAGAGGAAGTCGTATCATAGGCTGCTTATCTGGCTGCTTTTGATTATTCTGATTTTCCCCCCCAGGATGAAAGATATTGGACAAGGCGGAAGAAGAACAACGTGGCAGCGAAGCGATCTCGTGATGCTCGACGCTTGAAAGAGAACCAGATCACAATCAGAGCTGCCTTTCTGGAGAAGGAGAATACAGCCCTGAGGACCGAGGTGGCAGAGCTGCGAAAGGAAGTGGGAAAATGCAAGAACATTGTCTCTAAATATGAGAGCAGATATGGACCCTTGTAAGCAAACCCTTTCCCCTTATTTTGTCCCTTGGATCACTTGACTTTCTGTAGAGACTCTCAGAAATAATGTTTGTGGAACAGTTGTTCTATAACCCTAAACAAGATCTACTTCTGCTGACACAACTTGGTCAGGTGCTTTCTGATCTTTGTGTTGCAATATGCCAATTTTTAATATTTAAAAACAGAAACAATATAATATATCTTGAGAACATATTGTTGCTAATCAAATAACATTAATTTGACGAATTAAGGAATAAACTCATCTAGATTTCTAAACGGACAGGTTTTTACTTGCTATTCTGATGTTTGGAATGGAAGGGAAATAGTGCAAAAATATTTTCTTTGAAACAATGTGGAAGAAATCATGCTGGGAGGATTATGAAATAATTGCTTCCTTCCCCGAGTTATAAAGTACATACTAATCTTACACTTCAGATGATTCTAACAGTTGTCTCTTACTTTGAGAACAGATATGAATCTTTTTTCCAGTCTTGGACCTTTTAATACTATAGGGTCAAAAATAAGGATTAGACTGCAATCCTAACCATGTCTTCTCACAAGTAAGCCCTATTGAATTCAGTGGGGCTTGCTTCCAGGTAAATAGGGTTAGGACTGTGCATCTGTCCAAACCATACTGCTGTGGCTGCATTACTTCTGAAACTTATCATAAATACCCTTGCCTCTTGTAAAATGGAAGCATTTTCTATGAGCTAACTGACTTGCATTTTATTATTTTCATTTGAGACCATTTGTCTCTAAATCACTTGTATTAGTTTTTTTAACTAATATGAGTGACTGATGAAAGATTAATCAGATTTTCTTACGTTACAGGTTCATTTGATTGAAATCGATTCCTACACTTCATTCTTTAAAGTAATATTTTTTCTTAAAAAGTAACAAGTTATAGTATTTGTGACTTACGGTGTAAGGGTAATATGAGTAATGGAATAGCTTGCTTTGGAGCCATCAAAGTGATGCATCGCTACAGGTTTAGCTCTGATCTCTTGACCAGTATGGGCAGAGGCACATTACCTTGAAGTGAATTATTTAATATCATTATCTCTTGCATTGCCTTGCATCTGGTTTCACTGACAGCTGTATGTCTTGTGTCTCAAGCATGTTTTAGCTCTTTTCTTGAAAAGAACATAGCTGATAATATTCTCCTCCAGCTAAAGCAGCATATATATGTGTAATACTGGGGTCTTTCTCCAAGGCTGTTGGTTGCAAGGATAAGTAAGCATGTCAATGGTACAGAAGTAAATGGATACCTTCAATTTTATTGGAGCCAGTTTAGGTCTATAGAATGCACATGGTGAGTTGTTGGTTCAAAAGCCACCCCCACATACAAAATTCCCCATCATATGAGAGACTTAATGCATCAAGGAGAGAAGGAACCCTGAATGCTTGAGTTGGCTTTCAGGCATAATAAAGGTCAAGTCAGTGGTGTAAAAACCAACAGGATTGGGATGGATCAACAGTTAGAAAAGCTCTAACATGGCTCTTTAATAGAAATGGAAAACAGTCTAATTATGTGCAATTAAAATAAATTTCCTAGAATTGTTGTTCCCCTTCATGATACCCTTGACTCAGTGGAGTGACTTTACTGGAAGTGCTAGTTTAATGCTCCCCAAATAGCCTTGTTCCTTTATAAGGAGGAATTGGTGATATCCCTGGGAGCAAATGTAACAAGGTGCTGTCTTACAAATATATAGTCATAATCTTGCTTTGCTTTGTTTAAAGTGACTTATCCGATTCCGAGTGATGCAACTTTAAAGACTCTTAAAATCTCAAAGAAACTAAAAACTACACATGAAACCATCTGTCGTCAGAGTGAATAGTGAAAGATGTGAGGTATTCTACACAAACAACTGATGATGACCCTTCTTTCATGCAAGTACCTCATCTGAACTACCTAAGGGCTGAGAATGGTGAAAAGGTCAAGGTTCCTAATGCTACGCTTCTCTTTGTACTGCTGTTTTTCCTGTAACCACAACCTGCAGTACAGTTATTAACTCTTTTCAGTTACACTTGATGCTTGAGTTCAGTTTGAATAAGTAGTGGTGATCCTTTGAGGGCAGAAAGGGGCAAGTTTTAACTGAATATGACTTAAACTATAATTTAAGATTTCTCTCTGTTTTTTTATCTGTTCTGGGCTTTAGAATGGATATCAATATTGCAACTAAATTCTGTTAATCTATCATCTTGTACTATAGGAACAGAAACAGCATATGTGAAAAATAGACTAAAAAGAAATATGTTTTGGTGAAATATACAACCAATATATCAATTGAAATAGCAAGTACCCCAAGATGCACTATATCTTAAAAAAATGCTAGCAAGTTAGATGCACCTTATTTTCTCAGTTGATAAAAGTTCACAGTCAGTTTCTGAAATTAGCATTTTTTCTTAAGCTTGCTGACCTCTGATAATAGTGTTGTAAATTGTGATAGCAGGCCAATGCATTTTCACAATCTACTCTTTGTAATAATCCTTAGAAAACCCTATTTCTTTATTTTCATAAACATACTCATGTAATGTAATAAATAGTGGGGAGTGTGATAAAATTACAGGTGCAAAACTAGGGTGACTCAGTTATTTGCTCAGTTACTCACTTTATCTGCTCTGTTGCCTACCTTTCAGATGGAGGAAGATATGCCCAACATCTAGTTTTCTTTATCTTATTGAACAAATTATATGACATTCTTTGGAGTCTCCTGTCAGAATTGGGGTATCCTTCTTATTGCCCCAACTGCATAAAAACTTAATGCTGATTTTGACTTCTTCCACCTGGTCCTCTAAAGTATCAGAAATCAAATTAGCAACCTTTATGTTGTCTTCCCTGACTACTTTCTCTTAAAGATTTTTGGATTTCACTTGAGTGCCTAACAGTATGATGAACATTGGACTCAGAAATCTGAGACATCAGAGCACAGTCGCTTATCCTTCAAATACATGCTTATAAGGTAACAGAAACTGTTGCTAGGCCTTATAGATAGCAAAGTGGGTTATGGAAATGGGGAACTTCTAAACCCTAAATGTGATCTACATGAAATTTGTATCTTGTGTCAAAAATAGATATATGTGGATGTATTTTATTAACCATTACTCTTTTAATCAAGGATATTTGAGAAGCCTTTAGAGGTTAGGTGTCTCGCTCTTTGATATGCTTGAGGAACGGAGGAGTTATTGAGAGAAACATACTGCTCAGCAGACACATATTTCTAGAGGTTTAGCCAAATAGTTCCCAAACTGGGTAAAACCCACACCAATTTTTCATAGAAGCTTTATAACTGGATTTGCAGATTTCCAATTCAACAGCATAGCACACGCTCATGGCACATTTGGATGTTTGAGCAAGTCGCTTCTCTCATCTAGATTAGGCTCCCCACAGACAGGGAGAGCACGTGCATACACTTCACTTTTCCAAGCGATCTAAAAGTCAGATCCAGAAGAATTAATCTGAGCCTTGAAAAGAGCATAGAGCTGAAAGAGAAAGTGGGAAAGAGTGTTACTCTTCCAACTTTCTCCTTCAGCTTTACGTGCTTCTCATGAGAGAAGAAGGTAACTACCTATACCAGTTTATAACCTAAAGGGCATGAAGTGAGGTGGGGCTCAAAGCTTTTACAGAAACTATGGGAAGACCTCAAGGATACTGTTGCATCTTCAGGTGCCACATTGGACACTCTGGCATAGCGAAAGAGGCTTAAAGAGATCTCTTTCAGATTCAGAAGTTGAAACTGACAGGAAAGTCCCAACACAACTATACTGGTAGATTATCCTTTGAAAAACACTGATCTAGTTTGCTGTTTTCAAAGCATCATCCTAACAAAGTCAATAAATACCCTGCCCTACTTGAAAATAGATGTTCATTATTTCTAATTAATACATCAATATGCATACTGTTTAATAACATTGATTGTGGACTTTATAGAATAGTCTCTCAAATCTTGGACAAAATTGGTATAAAGACTAAATATACCAAAAGAAAAAAATAATCATACTGGAAATGTAGTACAAATTTAAATGATGTGCTGCATACTTATATGCACTCAGAGCCAGATTTCCAATACCTGTGCTTACTATGGACTGCCTTCAAGACGATCCCAACTTACGGCGACCCTATCAATAGGGTTTTCATGGTAAGCAGTATTCTGAGGTGGTTTACGATTGTCTTCCTCTGAGGCTGAGAGGCAGTGACTGGCCCAAGGACACCCAGTGAGCTTAATTGGCTGTGTGGGGATTCGAACCCTGGTCTCTCAGGTCGTAGTCCAACACTCTAACCACTACACCACACTGGCTCTCATGCTTACTATTGGAAATGTAATGTATGTCTCTTCATGTTAGCTGTTAACAACTTAAGTTCTCCATCCATATTCTTTATGGATGTTACAGCTCAGCAACAACATAATGAAATACAATCTTTCTTAGGTCTGCATATATAAAGCTGTTGGCATTATGTTGCACTGTATTCTATAGCACAGTGTTAAAACAATTGAAATAGCGTATAAATTCCCACATTTAATCTGCTTTGGTTAGTCACTTGGAAGACTTCCACATGTTATACTTAGCTACCAAATAATGCAACTGACATGTGTATCTTTTTATAGAAAGGCAGCATCACACTCTCTGAATGGAATAGTTAGAACTTTTTACTTCACCCAGCAGAAAACAAGACATGGAGGGCATAATGCTGTGTTACAACTTTGCATTTCTTTAAAATGCATTATTTGTTGTGTGAAGTGGATATGTATCATGAAGCATAACCAGGCCTGCCAGCTTCGTCGTCTTATAGCTCCATCTTGGCAGCCAAAGGCACAGTCCAACACAGAAGAGGCTGGCGGGAAGGGAAGGCAGCAGAAGGGGCCACTACATCCCACCTCTGTTCAGGAGCACAGGGAGGGGAGCATTCTGGCTGAGCCAACAAAGCTTGACAGAAGGAAAAGAAATTCATGTTTCCTTCTGCCACGCTTCTGGCGTAGTATCTGCCAGCACTAAGGGCTGCAGGACGGAGCTGCAGGGGGCAAGGATGCGACATAAGTCCCCCCTCCCTTCAGTTCCACTTCTGACACACACACACCCCGAACGCCTGGTTTTTTTGGCCTTGGCTGTGCCGGCCAGACCTCTGCTGCTCCCAGGTGGCGGTGGAATTCCCTAGCTGTGCTGCAGCTGCACCCAGATGGGGGATTTCTGCCAGCACAGCAGAGCTGTGCCAATACCCTCCCTCCTTCCCCACAGCTACTCTGCATCCTGATTCCCCTGGCCTAGCGTAACTAGGACAAGGATGGTGCCCCAAGTTATGGTGATAACAATAGAGAAGAACATTCTTAATTTGCACTAATGTTTAACGTTTGTCTAAAGAAGTAGTGCAGGATGCAAGCAGTAAGTATGCAAACTCTTCTACGTACTACTATTTAATTATATAATGGAATGACCAGATTACATTAATGTGTGATCTGTAGGATTAATAACTTGGTAGGAACAGTTTGAGGGCAACAGTAAGTTCTGTATGAATACACAGTTGGTAGCCACATGCCACAGAAAAGCCATGGGATAACTTTTAAATTTATTCTAAATATTAGGGAGAAGAAAATTCTTCACAAGCCAGTAATATTCTGTATAATAGAAGTTTTGCTATGGTAATCTTAATGCACATGGTCATCCCTTGATAGAAAATAAAATATCCACTCTTAACAGGGAGCCCACAACAATCCACATATGAAATTAAATAATTCGTATTTTAAAAATAATTTCAGAGCTGATCTTCATGTTCCTAAATATTTTGTTTCACTTGAACAGACATAACATAGGCATTTAACCTCTGTTTATTGGTTTTTAATAATTATTCATTGATGTGAAGTTTTCACTTTGCAACTAGAGCACTGGGTTAGGTTTAAAGGACAATTTGTGGCTCTTTGTGATCTCTGTGCAGGTTTTATGTGAAACTGTGATGGAGTTTTCCCTTTCTTGTTACTTTTGTATCACTCATTTATGAAATAATGGAGGCATTTACTTAATGCTGTGGATACTGAAGCCTTTATAAGTTTTGATATTAAACCTGTGATACTAATCTTGGTTGCTGTTTTGTGTAACTGTTAAATTCTCAGTGTCCTTGCAGGTGGGTTTTTTTAAAGCTTTGATTGGCATTTCTCCTTTCTGTGCTATATTGTGCTATGCTGCCTGGAATAACCAAGTATTCTAGATGTAGAACTTGCTTCAGGTACTACCTAGAGCACAGTCGTTCTGTCAAGTGTTAAGATAACAGGTGCAGTGAAAGAGAGCCAGCAGCCAAAACTCACAGAGATTGCCAATTTGTTAGAACAAATGTATTTTGAATAGTTAGAGGTACCGAAAGCTGGATGTTGTTATTTTTACAAAATTCCACACTTCTGGGCCATAAGCTCCTGATTGTTCAAATAAATCTTCTCCCCCACATCCAAGAGTTTGAGGATGTTTAGCAGAGAGATTCTCATGTTGAGGCTGATTCACCCACTAAGGGAGCTATACAAAATTGAATTGTTTCAACTTCTGCAGTAACAAAAATCATACAAATCTAAACTTTTACTAAGGAAAAAGGTGTATTATCTGTCTTGCTTTATACATGCCTCTGCTTTCCTGGAGAAATGTGTATACTGAGCTCACTAGTCTTCACAAACTCTTCAGCTGAAGAGCTACTTAATGTATTTTATATGTATTCCGTTTTAGGTCTATGCTTTTAAAGACTCGCCTAAATTTATATGAAGTGCAAATATGATAACTATGTGTTTGCAAACATATACAGCAGGGTCCTGCTTCTTGGCGCCCCACTTTCTGGCGTTCTGCTAATACGGCGCCAGCAGGGTGATCAGCTGGAGCTCCCTACACTCCAGCTGATCACGCCGGAGGAGGGGAAGACCTTCTCTTCTTCCCTGCTCGAGCTGATCATGCCGGAGGAGGGGAAGATCAGCTGTAGCGTGCTACAGCTGATCTTCTCCTCTTCCGGCATGATCAGACTCTCACTCGAGCGATCACGCCTGAGGAGGGGGAGATCTGATCTTCTCCTCCTCTGCTGCGATCAGTGGGTTAGGTTCCAGACCCCTGCGCTACAGCTGATCCGCTTTTCTGTGGTTTTTGCTTTTCGGCGGGGGTCTGGAACCTAACCTGCCATACATAGATACACTAACAATATATTTATATCCTGCATTTACATCAGGCTTCCAGTGGTCTCCCTTTCAAAGAATTGATCAGGTCCATACCTGCTTGGCTTCAGCAATGCTGCAGCCTCAGTTATCCCCAGACCATTCATAATATCTCATAAGTACACACACTGCCAGGCAGCCTTGATTGACTGTACGTCCTTATTGAGGAGCAAATGGAGTTTACCTCCATAAAATGTATAAACTGGCCATTTTCCTCTTGCAGCTATAATGCCGATGAATCAAAAATTCTTAACTGATTACTTTTTTTAGTGCTTTATATAGATAAAATTTATTAGAATTTTCAAAAGGCACAAAACTGTTGGCACATTACATTAACAATGAGAAAGTATGATCAATAATGGTTGAAACATCATGTCACAGTCCCAACAAGAAAAGAAAATAGGCTATACCCACTTACAAAACCATGAATGAATTAGCATAAAAAGAGAACCAAGAACCAAGACCCCCTCCCAAAAAACCTCAAACCTCCCTACCCCTGACCTCCTTTCATCCCGTACAACGGCATTAACTGAGGAAAAATGTGGCAGAGTTACTATGATATATTAATGTAGGAAAGCAAAAAATGCCCCATGCTTGAATATCAGCACTGGGCAATCATCTGGTGATGGACATAAACCTGAGTCAGGGAAGAGACATGAAAATATAGGTTGGCGATTGCATCGTCCTGCATAGTAAAGTTGCCTGGCATTCCAGATGTTGGCGTAATGTGCTGGAGAGTCCTGACTATTCTCCCTGTGGTTTACATAAGCCATAAAAGAATACCAGTCCCTGGCAAATAGGTCTTAGAAATTCCCTGCACCTCCCTAAGCTTGGAAGTACGCTTTTCTGTGAATCCTAGGTACCACACCTTTTGGTACCAGTACTCGAGGCTGGCTCCTCTCAAATCTCTCCAGTGCTTTGCAGCTGTCAGTCTTGCTGCCATAAGGAGGTATCAAATTAATGTTTTATGTTTTAGATCTTTGTTAACATCCAAAATTTAAAAGAGCCAGTTGCAATGTCTTGTGTAAGTGTTGCGCAGTGTTGAGAAAAAAATCTAATTTCAGAAGAATTGAACATGTGCATAAGATCACCACATGTGATATGTGCCATGTGCATCAAAGCCCCTCTGACATTTGGGGGAAGGGGTGTGGTTTATTCATGATAAGTGGACCGGAGTGACATACCACCTGTGGACAATATTCAACATAGTCTTCCAGACTGGATAAAATTCTTAACTGATTACTGTCCCTTCTTCAGTTTGAAAACCAGTTACAGGGAGAAGTCAGGTGCAACATGTATAAAGCAGTGAGATTTGGTTGGAAGAAGCCTTGCCATGCTGAGTTGGAGCATACCTCCTTTTCTCCAGGGTTCACCTCTTAAAAACAAAACAATTCTGTGAGTTTGCAGCAGAAGTTGGGTGTGCATGGCATTGAGTGGATGACATCTGTGACAACACCAACACACCTCTGCCCACCTCCTTGAAATCTGTAGAGCAGTTTTGAACTTTAAAAAACATTTTCAGGATTCAACTCACTGGCGCACATCTCGTTAAGCTGAGAAGCAGGGAGGAATTCACTCTCTTCCTGTGGCTGAAAAACATACTCTTTCTACATTGCATCTCTTTTCCTTACATTTGTTACAGAACCTGTCAAAATGCTTAAGTCAATGTGACTGTATTCCTGGTAATTGCATTGCAGATATGTCCCCCCTGTGCCTTGCAGTACATCTCTCTTATGCAAAGGATAGAAGTTTATGCTGTTTTGGTTGAATTAAGCCCTACAGGGAAGATGTAATGGTGCAAAAGGGGTCACATTTCCCTAACCAGCATGCTAGGTCTAAAGTTTACTCTCACTGTGAACCTTAGACCCTAATTCTCTTGGTTTGAGTTAATTTATAATGAGAATTACTTTTGATGTGAAAGCTTGTCCTCCTGGTCATGTTTCTGATGAAATGGTATCTAATGATAGTGAGAGAATGTAAGGCTGCGGAGAGTAGGTAACCCTATTTTTCAGACCCTGTCTTCCCCCCTCCCTCCCACCTGGTCTTCTAAGGCATATGGTTCATCCTTGTGGGTCCTAGTAATGCTTTCTTGTGAACTTTATTTGAATTAATCAACAAGACAGCCTCCTAATATGGAACTGAGTCAGGTGTTTTTGTTTTGTTTTGCTGAACTGGGATAATAATGTGCTTTGAAACATCAACTGGCAAGGTGTTTAGTAGGGTCCAGAATAGCAGAAGAGTGGTGTTTTTACATTTGTGTCTAAAACATGGTGAATAACGTTATTGGAATACTGTATTTTGTATCACAAAATATGTAAATACACTTTAATCCCAGTCCTCATGGAGTAATAAGTGCTTCCATTGTAACCTCTGCAAACTTGTTACAATGTTTTAATGTAGCATGGCTTGAATATTTTTTTCTTAGAAAACTGCAGAAATCAAACAAAATTACATTGTTGTAGAGTTTTTGTTTGCGATGCTTTCTCTTTACAAAATGTTTAATAAGCCACAAAAAGCAGAGTCTCTAAGAACAGGCATGAGAGGTATTTCCATGGTCACTGAGTTTATTCATAATAGTACTCAACCAGTCTTAGTTAGAGGCAAGCCAGTCTGCCAATTACCAGTGGCTCCATGCATTACTGTAGACAAAACACACATGGTGATGTCAGAAACAAACTACTGAAATTTGACAATACAGTGCACCCTTTATCAGTCTGGAGTGAATTGTAATTCATCATACTATAAATTAGGTTTATGACATTTTAGCCATGAAAGTGCTGAACTCATACTCTATCACATTATACACACATTTTTGTACACATACTTTCCCCCATCTAATCAAATATTTTACATAATGGTTTTTTTCCTGACTGAAATGTTGATGAAGTAGCGTTTCACTGAAGGTTTAGCAGCCAACTTGGTGTTTTGAAAGCTCAGATGGGAAACTGGTAGATGAATATGGAAATAATATTTTGCCCTTTATCACCAGGTTGTATTGGGGCCCTTGCATACACCATACTTTCTTTGGTCTTTTTTTTAGCTTTGTGACATTAATGTCTTCTGTTACAACTCCACTGTTATTGGCATGGCGCTGACACAGTGAAAAACTGATCTGCTTATAAATCAGATATGGAATCCCTTTATAAAGAATATGTTCTCAGATAATCCTACAGTGTAGCTATGTGACTTTTCAGAAGTTAGAAAGACTACTCAAGAGTTTTATTGTCTTTAGCCCATTCAGTTTTATTTGGAGCAGCAGTTAGGTTTTTAGATCCATTTGTCATTATATAGGGGAAATAAAACTGAATTACAAAATGTATAATTTTTTCTGTCAAAATTAAACTTCATTTTGCTGTATAATATTTGCATTTCTCTTTGTGTCCTGTGTGTAGCAAGCAAAGTTTCTGTGTATAATGTGTACAAATTAGTCTGTAAAATGCTTTTTGATTCCTGAATTAAAGGCACTATATTAGGATTGTTAAAATATCTGGGTAAAATTATATCTTATTATCTGTTGTTTCTATAAATTATCCATGCCCATTTTTTAGTACAATTAATGGATGACTGGTGAAAGGACTTAAAATGATAATCTTATTAAGAAAAAAATCAAGGCCTACCTTGATTCTTTACTATTCTTTACTATTTCTATTACACTTTTTAAATTACAGAATTATGGGTATGAGCTCTCTGATTATGGAAACCTGAGCTGGATTGTTTGGGTATATTAAAGTCTCTCTGCTAAGTGTATTTTTTAATGCTTTTGTTTTAAAAATGTACATTTTGACTATATTGAATTATTGGTATTTTCCCTTTAAAAAATAAAGTGTGTATTCTACTAAATTGGATATAGTCACTATGACACAGCAGAATGTTATGATATGATGCAGAGCCTTCAGCTACCCCTTATTTCTGTCAGAAGTTGTTGGTGCTAATCATTTCCGAAGTCAGGCTCTAATGTGTTTCCTATTTACAACCTAGTTCTGGCCATGAATGTACACAAGGTTTATTTCATTCATATTTCTTTGTCCTCATGCTTTTATGTGGTGGGGTTCTTAGAAATATCTGAACACAATTGCCCTCCTGAGAAGGAAAAGTGTTATATCCTCCTCGAAATGTATGTGGGCAGTACAGAAGCAGGATACCACAACCTGAGTAATCCTGTCAAAAGTGCTTAACACTGTCCTAATATTTGTGGAAACACTGCCTGTATCACAAATGGCTTCTAACAGCCTTTTGAAACAAATTGGAAAAACTGATGCACCCAGACTCAGAGGAAGGCAATGGTAAACCACCTCTGAATACCTCTTACCATGAAAACCCTATGAACAGAGTGTCCAAAATGCAACATGAGATAGTGCTGGAAGATGAGACCCCCAGGTCAGATGGCACTCCACAGACAAGTACGAGTAGCGCCGTGACTAATGATGCCACTGGGTCAAAGCCGAATGGAAGCCCAGAGGCTGATGTGCACAGATGCGAAAGGAGAGCCTGGTATTGTATAACGTACACAATAGGAACATGGAATGTGAGAAGCATGAACCAGGGAAAGTTAGAAATTGTCAAGCAAGAAATGGAACGCATCAACATTACAATACTTGGCATGAGTGAATTAAAATGGATGGGAATGGGACACTTTGAATCAGGAAACTACAAAATACTTAATGCAGGAAATCAGAAATGAAGAAACGGGGTTGATTTAATAGTGAGAAGTGATGTAGCAAAAGCAATTAGGAGCTTATAGTGCAAGGTCTGAGCGAGTGATATCAATGAGACTCAACGGGAAACATTAATGTAACCATCATTGAAGTCTATGCTCCAAAGGCAAACATAGAAAGGAGGAATTGGAGAGATTTTATGCAGAACTACAGGAAGAAATTGGTCACACACCAAAACAAGATATTTTGATTATCATGGGGGACTGGAATGCAAAAGTAGGGAACAGAGAAGAACTAGGAATTGTGGGGAAATGGGGCTTAGGGGATAGAAATGAAGCAGGAGAAAGACTTATTGAATTCTGTGAAGCCAATCATTTGTTTCTTGGGAACACATTTTTTGAGCAACTAAAAATATGACTGTACACTTGGACTTCACCAATGGCTAATATAGGAATCAAATTGATTCTATAATCGGTAGCAGAAGATGGAAAAGTTCCATACTTTCTGCAAAAACAAGACCAAGAGCAGGCTGCGGTACAGATCATGAACTGGTAATACCGAAAATCAGAGTAAAGCTAAAGAAGGAGAACAAAGCAATCATAATGCCAAAATACAATTTAAATAACACCCAGAAGAATATAAAGATCAAATAAGCAACAGATTGAGGCTTTAAACTTAGAGAACCAGAAGAACTATGGAGTGAAGTCAGAGACATTATCAGGGAGGATTGCAAAAAGGCAATACCTCTTGTTAAAAAGAGAGAAAGACCTCAATGGATGACTGAAGAAACTCTTAAAATGGTTAAAGAGAGAAGGAAAGCAATAGGAGACAGAAACACATTCAGAACCCTAAGTGCAATAATACAACGACTAGTACATAGGGACAAAGAACTTTTACAATAGTTATTGCAAAGAAATAGTGTAGGACAAAAAAAAAAGGGTAGAACAAGAGCCCTATTCCAAAAGATTAGAGAAATGAAAAGGAAATTCAAACCAAGAGTAGGAATGTTGAATAATAAACGGGAACACACTGACTGACCAAGATAAAATATAAGGAATATGGAAGCAGTACAATGAAGAACTCTATAAAAGAGATGCAAGGATGACAGATTCATTCATGGAGGAACCATATGATGAAGTACCAGAAATTTTAGAATGTGAGGTGAAAGCTGCTCTTAAAATACTTGGAAGAAACAACTCACCAGGAACAGATGGCATACCAATGGAGTTGCTACAATTTACTGCAGCCTTTCCCAACCAGTGTGCCTCCAGATGTTGTTGGACCACAACTCCCACCAGCCTCAGCCAGCATTGCCAATGGTCAGGAAGATGGGAGTTGTGGTCCAACAATATCTGGAGGCACACTGGTTGGGAAAGGCTGAGTTACTGAGACTGGCTCTGTCCAAAAACAATGGCCCACAGACTGGAAGCATTCAATTTATATCCCAATTGCAAAGAAAGGGGATCCCAGGAAATGCAGTAATTATTGAACCTTAATATCCCATGCAAGTAAAGTAATGCTCAAGGTTTTGCAACAAAGGCTCTTACCATATATGGAGTGAGAAATGCAAGATGTCCAAGCTGGATTTAGAAAGGGAAGAGGTACAAGAGATCATATCGCAAACATACATTGGATAATGGAACAGATCAAGGAATTTGAGAAGAAAATCACCCTGTGCTTTATAGATTACAGCAAAGGCTTTGGTTGTGTAGATCATGGAAAACTATGCAATGCTTTCAAAGAAATGCGGGTGCCACAGCATCTGATTATCTTGATGCACAACCTGTATTCCGGATAAGAGGCTACTGTAAGGACAGAATATGGAGAAACCAATTGCTTCCCAGTCAGAAAGGTTGTGAGACAGGGTTGTATTTTATCAATATTTGTTTAATCTATATGCAGAACATATCAATCGTAAAGTGGGATTGGACCAAGATGAAGGGTGTGAAAATTGGATGGAGAAATATTAATAATTTCAGATATGCAGACGATAAGAACATAAGAAGAGCCTGCTGGATCAGCCCAGTGGCCCATCTAGTCCAGCATCCTGTTCTCACAGTGGCCAACCAGGTGCCTGGGGGAAGCCCACAAGTAGGACCCGAGTGCAAGAACACTCTCCCCTCCTGAGGCTTCTGGCAACTGGTTTTCAGAAGCATGCTGCCTCTGACTAGGGTGGCAGAGCACAGCCATCATGGCTAGTAGCCATTGATAGCCCTGTCCTCCATGAATTTGTCTAATCTTCTTTTAAAGCCATCCAAGCTGGTGGCCATTACTGCATCTTGTGGGAGCAAATTCCATAGTTTAACTATGGATAACTTACTAGTAGCTAAGACCAGTAATGATTTGAAACGAATGCTGATGAAAGTTTAAGAGGAAAGCACAAAAGCAGGACTACAGCTGAATGTCAAGAAGACTAAAGTAAAGACAACAGAAGATTTATGTAACTTTTTAAGTTGACAATGAGGACATAGAACTTGTCAAGAATTATCAATACCTTAGCACAGTCATAGTAAAAAAAATAGAAGGCTAAGACTAGGGAGGGCACCTATGAGAGAACTAGAAAAGGTCCTCAAATGCAAAGATGTATCACTGAACACTAAAGTCAGAATCATTCGGAACATGGTATTCCTGATCTCTATGTCTGGATGCCAAAGCTGGACAGTGAAAAAAGTGGTTAAGAGAAAAAATCCACTGATTTGAAATGTGGTGCTGAAGGAAGCTTTGTGGATACCATGGGCCGCGAAAAAGACAAATAATTGGGTGTTAGAACAAATTAAACCAGAACTATCACTAGAAGCTAAAATGGTGAAACTGAGGTTATCATACTTTGGGACACATAATGAGAAGACATGATTCATTAGAAAAGACAATAATGTGGGGGAAAACAGAAGGGAGTAGAAAAAGAGGAAGGCCAAACGAGATGGATTGATTCCATGAAAGAAGCCACAGACCTGAACTTACAAGATCTGAACAGGGTAGTTTATAACAGATGCTATTGGAGGTTGCTGATTCATAGGCACTTGAAGGCACATAACAATCCTTTCCTTAATGCTAGAAACTGCCTTAGGCATGGTGGGACTTTAGTAGGAATTAAAACTTCACATGCTGTTAAGAATCTGTTGGCTGTTTCTGAAGCACCACAGATCAATAACAAGTTAATCTTCAAGCACCAGAAATTGTTGCTTAAAAGACTACTGAAACTGTTCCCTAGAGCATAAGAATTGAGGTTAGATGCCAATCATGCAAGTCAATGAAAACCATATGTAGATTGAAAGAGAGAACGCTAAACATCCTACTGGATTTGAAGTCTGATAGAATATGACAAGTCACTTATTGTTTCCTTAGCAATGAAATCAGTTTCCAGTAGGTAAGATAATATGGCAAACAGGGGGGGGAGACTAAATGTTTCCCACTTGACAGCTTGAACTAGAATTTGCTCTACATAACTCCTAGACCCGTCCCTTGCCCTGAATAAATGCTGATGAGCAGAAGGAGTGTGTTAAGAACCTAAGTATAGAAGTAGCTTAACTACTACTTGGTGGTAGTGTTTGGCATTAGGACAGAAACTACTGATCACAGATGTTCTGGATTTTTATGTATTTGACACAGGTGGAAGATGAGAAAAGATCTGGAATAAAGAGGCCCCTTTGAACTCTTACTTGGTTGTCTTCAATATACAATTTCAGCTAAATGTAACTAAAATGGTAGGACAGACATTTGTGGGGGACTGAGTGTGTGCAGATGAGAAACAGTGTTATGCTTCTAAGAAAATTAGATTTAATAAATTCTTCACTGAAAATACTGGTAATATACAATGTTAGTCATACCCAGAATAGGTGTATTGAAATTAGTGGATCTACTCTAAGTATGGCTTTATGTCTTTTCTGGCAACAGAGTATCAAATGTTTCCAAAGGGACCTTTACAGACATGGAGCTATCTTGGGCTAGAGACAAATTGCTTTTTCAAAGAGTTTATTATTTATTTATTTTTTATTTATTTTTAAAACTTATATACCGCCCGACTAGCAATAGCTCTCTGGGCGGTGAACATAGATACAATAAAATACAATATGGTACAAAAAAAACATCACAGTCTAAAATCAAATATCACGGTCTAAAACAGCAAAGGCTCAGAATCAAGTTTCAGACATTACAGTACATTAACAAAAATTAAAATTAAAATTAAAATGCCTGGGAATAAAGGAAGGTTTTAATAAAGGAAGGATGACAGTGTCGGCACCAGGTGGACCTCCTCAGGGAGACTATTCCACAGTTCGGGGGCCACCACTGAGAAGGCCCTTGATCTTGTCACCACCCTCCGGGCCTCCCTATGAGTCGGAACCCGGAGGAGGGCCTTCGTAGCAGACCGTAGTGTACGAGCCGGTTCATAGCGGGAGAGGCGTTCCGACAGATATCGAGGTCCCGCACTGTATAAGGCTTTATAGGTTAGTACCAACACTTTGAATTTGGCCCGGAAGCATATTGGGAGCCAGTGCAAGTGGGCCAAGACAGGTGTTATATGGTCAGACCGCTTCGTTCTTGTTAGCAGTCTGGCCGCCGCATTTTGCACCAGCTGTAGCTTCCGAACCGTCTTCAGAGGTAGCCCTACGTAGAGCGCATTACAGTAATCCAAACGTGAGGTTACCAGAGCATGTACTACTGATGTAAGGTCCTCCCTACTCAGGTAGGGACGTAGCTGGGCTACCAATCGAAGTTGGTAGAACGCATTCCGTGCCACCGCGGCTACATGAGCCTCGAGTGACAGGGAAGAGTCTAGAACGACTCCCAGACTACGAACCTGTTCCTTCTGGGGGAGTGTAACCCCATCCAGGACAGGATATGTATCCACCACCAGATTGGAAAATCCATCCACCAACAGCATCTCAGTCTTATCAGGATTGAGTCTCAGTTTGTTAGTTCTCATCCAATCCATTGTTGCGTCCAGGCAACGGTTTAGCACATCGACCGCCTCACCTGAAGAAGATGAAAAGGAGAAGTAGAGTTGCGTGTCATCAGCGTACTGGTGACAGCGCACTCCAAAACTCCTGATGATCGCACCCAACAGCTTCATATAGATGTTGAAAAGCATGGGAGACAAGACCGAACCCTGCGGGACCCCACATTGGAGTACCCACAGCGTCGAGCAGTGTTCCCCAAGCACTATCTTCTGGAGACGGCCCGCCAAGTAGGAGTGGAACCACTGCCACGCAGTGCCTCCAACTCCCAACTCCGCAAGCCTCTCCAGAAGGATACCATGGTCGATGGTATCAAAAGCCGCTGAGAGATCAAGTAGAATCAACAGAGTTACACTCCCTCTGTCTCTCTCCCGACATAGATCATCAAACAGGGCGACCAAGGCCGTCTCAGTGCCAAAACCGGGCCTGAAACCCAATTGAAATGGATCTAGATAATCGGTTTCATCCAATAGCGCCTGGAGCTGGCTTGAAGGAGGGATTGCTCACTGTGGTGTGTGTATACTCCATCCTACTTTTGCATCTGCTAAGCAGGTTTTGCAGGTTTCTGTACTGGTTTCAAAAACCTTTTTGAAAAGAGGCAACAAGGGAACCAAAGTAATGTGTGCATTTCTTGGAAACAATTTCTCCAGCCACTTCCAACTTTTAAACTATTGTCTTTCTAAAACATTGGAATAATCTCCTTTCCTTCAACCGACATTTAGATAAAATGAGACACCAGGATGATGCTTTTGCAGCCCTTCACACTGTTGCCTCCTAGTGACTGATGGAACAGTTTTTTGCATCACCCTGATCATGTTGAATCCAGTCACACTACCGGCCCCAAAGAAAAGAGTTTTAAGTTTTTTATTCATTTAAAATATTTGTATTCTGGCTTTAAGAGTAAAATCCTTTCAAGGCAGCTTCCATAAAATAATACATTATCAGAAAATTACAAGCATTAATACACCAGCAATAATAAACATCCAGCCCCACTAAAAAAAAAAGCAAGCAAAAAATAGCCAAAAACAACAGCAGCAAGAAACACACAACATAATAACTCTATTTATTTATTTATTTATTGCACTTGTATACCGCCCCATAGCCGAAGCTCTCTGGGCGGTTTACAGCAATCAAAAACAAATATACAATTTAAAACACATATTTTAAAAATTTAAAACACAATTTTAAAATTTAAAACAATATAAGAACAATTTAAAACACATGCTAAAATGCCTAAAATGGGAATTCAAGGGAAGACCAGTGAGAACAGGTAAGTTTCAAAATTTTCCAAAGGCCTGAAGTGGTGTGGTCCCAGCTGGAAATGGATTCTAGGACTAAGGGGCCAAAAGAGAGAATGCCCTTTTATACTCACCAGTTTAACTTGTCTTGGCGTCAGGCAGGTGAGAATGCCCTCCTTTCTGTTTTTATTTATATATTTAAAATATTTCCATCCTGTCCTTCCCTACGGTGGGATCCTCAGGGTGGGCTGGAATGGATATAGGGAGTCCTTCAAATAATAAAGGTACATTAAGATTAATTGGGTGCTGAGAAAATTACTTCAATACATGTCCTTTAGGCTTTTTGTATTCTGAAAAGAGTGACCATTCCCTTTTATTTGTGCAACATGGTTTGTTCTGTTTTTGGCTTATATCTCACCTGTCTAATCCCCATACCTGTCACTTCATGGCGGATGTACTGAGCTCCCATTTTTGTCATTTCCCAGTTATTCTGGTACTATTTTGTGAACCGTCCATGTGATATTTAAGGGTTTTATGTCATAACTTGGCCTATTATTTTCATACCTTCATAGTACATGAAATGTTGTCACATAGAGGAGGGCCGGGATCTCTTCCCAATCATCCCAGAGTGCAGGACATGGAATAATGGGCTCAAGTTGCAGGAAGCCAGATTTCGACTGGACATCAGGAAAAACTTCCTGTTAGAGCCATACAACAATGGAACCAATTACCTAGAGAGGTAGTGGGCTCTCCGACACTGGAGGCATTCAGGAGGCAGCTGGACAGCCATCTGTCAGGAATGCTTTGATTCGGATTCCTGCATTGAGCAGGGGGTTGGACTCGATGGCCTTGTAGGCCCCTTCCAACTCTACTATTCTATGATAGAACTGGAAGCTTTAAAAAAGCCTCCTCATCTGGAGATGAGAGAGTGAGAGCTCGGGGTAGTGGTTGAATCAAAGAGCAGTATGCATCTAAACAAAAGGGGGAGTGACACCAAAAGAGCCAAGATTGGTGGAACTGAGTGGGCTGTTGGGAGTTGCAAGGTTTTAGAGTAAAGGTACTGGCACTACTCCAGGCCTGGCAATAGGTGACCTTATGTATGATTTACCTGCAGGACACTTGAGGTTACAATGTTGGACATGCCACTCACTGCTTTTCTGGTTCTGAACTTTGCTTTGGGAGACTAGAGCAGTCAGCAATCTTGACTGTTTGGCCTGAAAACAGTTTCCCACACCAATAGTGCCAGTGGGGTTCAGAGTGAATGGACAACTTGTATCCTTTCTGATTTTGAGAGGGGGGGTTGATTTCATTGCCTTCTGGTCTATTTTAGTCCTCTGTATTCTGTATTCACCTTTCTAGCCCTTGCATCTAAGTTAGCATTTTACTCTGAACAACTCATCAAGTAACTATGCAGGTTCTCCTTGCTTTCTTCAGAACCTGAAACCTGCCCCCTCCCACTTCAGCTCAAGCATGTCTTCAACTATGTACTACCTCTGGCCAATTTGATCCTTAGTTGCTCACCCCTGAACTGAACCCCTCACATGAGACCTTAGATTTTGGCCAAGGCAGTAGAGCAAAGGAGTGCAGAGAAATTAGG
The DNA here is from genome assembly GCF_030035675.1 of Rhineura floridana. Taxonomy (NCBI): domain Eukaryota; kingdom Metazoa; phylum Chordata; class Lepidosauria; order Squamata; family Rhineuridae; genus Rhineura; species Rhineura floridana. The sequence continues at coordinate 47,176,094 of NC_084487.1, forward strand.
CATGGGAAGGGTGCATCTTCCCTCCAAACATGCATCTCTTCATGTAAAGAACTGAACCTTTTCTAACACACACACACGGCTAGCTTTATACATGGATGGGGTAGACATGGGAATAAACAAATGTGGCTGCCCTCATCACATTTAATTTGTCCCTTGTCCAGTTTCCTATTTTGAGTAAGGAATGTCCCAATTCTGGTTTTTTAATGATTGACCACCAGATGGCTCTGTTGCAGCATAGCAAGTGCTGTGACCTTGTCTCTTTAAAAATAAATAACATTCTCAATGGGATTGCACAAGAAACTAAAGGTTATTGATATGAAATTAGAGAGAGAGAGAGAGGCACACTGCTTTGTCCTCTGACACTAATCCAGCCTAAGGTCTGCAACCTATGTTCCAGCTGCCTTGGAATGATATTTTAATGAAAAGCAGTATAAAAATGTGTTTAAAGGTGGAGGGTTTTTTCTACCCTTAGCAAGCAATCACATTTTCTATGTCAGCTGAATTGGCATGATAGATGATCAGGTTAGTCCTAAGACTATACATTCTGGTCTCCTTCTTTTTGGGTTTGTTTTGTATGGATGAGGGAGCTATTTCAAGGAAAATGAATTACAGAAAAAAGCCTTTGTGCCCCAAGTGAAGAGCACTGCACCCTTAAGGATTGCCAATCTGGATCAAAGAGCCTTAGGCTTGTCAAGACCAATGCTGGGAACATGAAGCTGCATTGAGAAAGAATCAATTTGCCTGCCCACAAGAAGTTTCTTCTGTCCTCTCCCCCTCACAGAAAATGTTCCGCATTTAGCCCAAATTATATAAATGAATGTTTTGACAGATAGAACAAAGTCACAAAAGTTAAGTCCTTTCCTTCCGTACTGTGTGCTTATCTGAAGTGCATTGAAAGGAACATTTGGCCAATTTACTGTACGAGTGCTCTTGTAGCACTTTAAAAAGAATGCTGTTGAACTCTCAACTCCCATCAGCCCCATTCAGCATGGCCAATTATCAGGGATGATGAGAGATGTAGTTCAGCAACATCTGGAGGACCACAGTTTTTCCACCCCTGCTGTACAGCAATGCCCTGTTATTTCAACAGCTTTTCTCCCTGGCCACTCTCCCTGTTAACTACCAGGAAATTCCCTTTGTAATTGCCTTCCATAAGGGGCTTCCCTTAGGTCACCCTCTCCTTTCTCAGTGCTTGGTGCCATTCTTTATTGTTAAAGTGATGTAAGAGTGCTTTAAATGTATGGTGTAGATGTGTGTGAGTCTATATGTGAATCCAATTTTTAAATTATTTTTATATCTTGGTTTATGTAAAATGTTCATACATCAATTATTCTCTTAGATTTAAGTTGCTTTGCATTCTGGGGTTGTGGTTCCAATGTGTGATTTTAACATTGTTTTTTGTTTGCATGCTGTATTTGAGGAAGCTGCAGGTTAGATAGCTAATGAGCAGAATTGAATTACTTGTACAGTACTTTCAACTGTGATAAGTGCTTTACAGCCTTTGTTAGCTTTCTGTTTTAATCCTGGGAAATGGAAACTACTAACAATGCACATCCACATGCATCTGAATGAAGTTGGGTTAGGACCTAGGACCAGTTCTAGCACTGGCACCCCATTGATTGGTCTAGTTTTAGCTTCTGAGGACATTTCTTAGTTGCAATGAAACATGAAGCCGTATAAGATGACAGATTAGCCCTGAAGTCACCTGGCATATTTCATTTATTTTCGTTTCAGACAGAACTGGAACATTTGCTTCAACTGTTCCATGCTTCTCCATATTGCTGCTTTTAACAATTAGCTCAGGTGAGAGACTGGGATGTGGTCTCAGACCAACTTCAGTGCCTTCTCTATGTGTCTATGGCTTCCTGGCTCTAAATTGACTTTATTGGCTCCAGAACAAAACTGTGTTTCCAGTGTCTTGGGCTTTTGGCTACGGTCTATAATAGCTGGTATGCAGCAGCAGAGTGTGGATTGTTGTAACCCTTTCCCTTGAGTAAGCTACTTACTCCAGTACTTCTAACGTTTGTAGAAACAGAAATTGTATTATGTGCAACTTTCCTCACTCCTACAGTGTTGAACAATGATAAAGGACACCTGCTACAATTCCCCTGTTAGAAAGGACAAGAGCCAGACTTCCTGCAGGACTTCCAGGCATGATGAAGACAATCTGAGCAGCACCTGCACCCCTTTGGAGCCCTCTTCCAGGCTGTTTTGAAGGTAGGATTCAGTCATATTCTGGCAAATGTTGGTTGTGCAACTAAAGTGGATTTGACAATCATGTGCAACATACAAACTTCTTAAAAACAAGACATTTTGTGGCAAGGAAAAAGACGCTGGAATGTGTGAGATAGTAATTGCTTGATGTCATATAACCTCAATGCAAATCACTTTGGATGAAATGCTCAATTAACAGGGGACATTGTATAAGCTCTGTACAAACTTTGTGAAAACAAATAAAGATGAACCCTCCATAAACAAGTTATCAGCCCAGCGTAATCCTGAGGCATCTAGGCTGCGGGAACCGTGCAGAGAGGCAAGCAAAACCCTCTTCCCTTCTTTGTTGTTGTTGTTATGTGCCTTCAAGTCGATTACGACTTATGGCGACGATATGAATCAGTGACCTCCAGTAGCATCTGTCATGAACCACCCTGTTCAGATCTTGTAAGTTCAGGTCTGTGGCTTCCTTTATGGAATCAATCCATCTCTTGTTTGGCCTTCCTCTTTTTCTACTCCCTTCTGTTTTCCCCAGCATTATTGTCTTTTCTAGTGAATCATGTCTTCTCATTATGTGTCCAAAGTATAATAACCTCGGTTTCATCATTTTAGCTTCTAGTGATAGTTCTGGTTTAATTTGTTCTAACACCCAATGATTTGTCTTTTTTGTGGTCCATGGTATCCACAAAGCTCTCCTCCAACACCACATTTCAAATCAGTGGATTTTTCTCTTATCCACTTTCACTATCCAACTTTCACATCCATACACAGAGATAGGGAATACCATGTTCTGAATGATCCTGACTTTAGTGTTCAGTGATACATCTTTGCATTTGAGGACCTTTTCTAGTTCTCTCATAGGTGCCCTCCCCAGTCCTAGCCTTCTTCTGATTTCTTGACTATTCATTTTGGTTAATGACTGTGCCGAGGTATTGATAATCCTTGACAAGTTCAATGTCCTCATTGTCAACTTTAAAGCTACATAAATCTGTTGTCATTACTTTAGTTTTTTGACTTTCAGCTGTAGTCCTGCATTTGTACTTTGCTCTTCAACTTCCATCAGCATTCGTTTCAAATCATTACTGGTTTCTGCTAAGAGTATGGTATCGTCTGAATATCTTAGATTATTGATATTTCTCCCTCCAATTGTCACACCTCCTTCATCTTGGTCCAATCCCACTTTCCGTATGATATGTTCTGCATATAGATTAAACAAATAGGGTGATAAAATACACCCCTGTCTCACACCCTTTCCGATGGGGAACCAATTGATTTCTCCATATTCTGTCCTTACAGTAGCCTCTTATCCATAGTATAGGTTGCGCATCAGGTCAATCAGATGCTATGGCACCCCCATTGCTTTTAAAGCATTCCATAGTTTTTCATGATCTACGCAGTCAAAGGCTTTGCCGTAATCTATAAAGCACAGGGTGATTTTCTTCTGAAATTCCTTGGTCCGTTCCATTATCTAACGTATGTTTGTGATATGATCTCTGGTGCCTCTTCCTTTCTAAATCCAGCTTGGACATCTGGCATTTCTCGCTCCATATATGGTAAGAGCCTTTGTTGTAGAATCTTGAGCATTACTTTACTTGCATGGGATATTAAGGCAATAGTTCGATAATTACTGCATTCCCTGGGATCTCCTTTCTTTGGAATTGGGATGTATATTGAAAGCTTCCAATCTGTGGGCCATTGTTTAGTTTTCCATATTTCTTGACAGATTTTTGTCAAAATTTGGACAGATTCAGTCTCAGTAGCCTGTAGTACCAACTCTATTGGTATGCCATCTGTTCCTGGTGATTTGTTTCTTCCAAGTATTTTAAGAGCAGCTTTCACCTCGCATTCTAAAATTTCTGGTTCTTCATCATACGGTTCCTCCGTGAATGAATCTGTCATCCTGGCATCTGTTTTATAGAGTTCTTCAGTGTATTGCTTCCATCTTCCTTTTATTTTATCTCGGTCAGTCAGTGTGTTCCCCTGTTGATTATTCAACATCCCTACTTTTGGTTTAAATTTCCCTTTAATTTCTCTAATCTTTTGGAATAGGGCTCTTGTTCTACCCTTTTTGTTGTCCTCTTCTATTTCTATACAGTAACTATTGTAATAGTACTTTGTCCATACATACTAGTCACTGTATTGTTGCATTTAGGGTTCTGACTGTGTTTCTATCTCGTTTTGCTTTTGTTTTCCTTCTCTCTTTAACCATTTTAAGAGTTTCTTCAGTCATCCATTGAGGTCTTTCACTCTGTTTAACTAGAGTTATTGCCTTTTTGCATTCTTCCCTGATAATGTCTCTGACTTCACTCCATAGTTCTTCTGGTTCTCTGTCAACTAAGTTTAAAGCATCAAATCTGTTCCTTATTTGATCTTTATATTCTTCTGGGATGTTATTTAAATTGTATTTTGGCATTATGATTGCTTTGTTGTTCTTCTTTAGCTTTACTCTGATCTTCGATACGACCAGTTCATGATCTGTACCGCAGTCTGCTCCTGGTCTTATTTTTGCAGAAAGTATGGAACTTCTCCATCTTCTGCTACCAATTATAGAATCAATTTGATTCCTATATTGACCACTTGGTGATGTCCACGTGTACAGTTGTCTTTTTGGTTGCTCAAAAAATATGTTTGCAAGAAACAAATGATTGGCTTCACAGAATTCAATAAGTCTTTCTCCTGCTTCATTTCTGTCTCCTAAGCCCCATTCCCCCACAATTCCTAGTTCTTCTCTGTTCCCTACTTTTGCATTCCAGTCCCCCATGATTATCAGCAGATCTTGTTTTGGTGTGTGATCAATTTCTTCCTGTAGTTCTGTGTGAAATCTTTCCAATTCCTCTTCTTCTGTGTTTGCCTTTGGAGCGCAGACTTTTATGATGGTTATGTTAATCAGTTTCCAGTTTAATCTCATTGATATCACTCGCTCAGACCTTGCGTTGTAGCTCCTAATTGCTTTGGCTACATCACTTCTCACTATTAAAGCAATCCCGTTTCTTCTTAATTTCTCCTTTCCTGCATAAAATCTTTTGTCATTTCCTGATTCAAAATGTCCCATTCCTGACCATTTTAATTCACTCACACCAGGTATTGTAATGTTGATACGTTCCATTTCTTGCTTGACAATTTTTAACTTTCCCTGGTTCATGCTTCTCATGTTCCATGTTCCTATTGTGTACATTATACAATACCAGGCTCTCCTTTCGCATCTGTGCACATCAGCCTCTAAGCTTCCTTTTGGCTTTGACCCTGCTACTCGTAGTTGTCCTTTGTTCTTCCCCAGTAGCTCATTGAGTGCCTTCTGACCTGGGGGTCTCATCTTCCAGCACTATCTCATGTTGCATTTTGGATACTCTGTTCATAGGGTTTGCATGGTAGGAGGTATTCAGAGGTGGTTTACCATTGCCTTCCTCTGAGTTTGGATACATCTTAGTCTGGTGTCTCAGGTTTGACCATTCCGCCTTGGGTGCCCCTGCTAGGAGCTTGGTTTTTGGTCTAGACTCCTGACGGCATTGCTCTCAGCTTCTTCAACACTCGCAAACCCCCTCACCACGTTAAGGTGTGCATCCTAGAGGGGGCTTCCCTTCTTTAAGGAGCTTTTATCCCTGTGCCCATTTGGGGGGTAAAAATGAGATTAAAGGTGAGGGCTTCAGAATCTCCTTGAAGTGCAGCAAGAGGAGAGGGACTTAACTTTTAATGTTTGCTCTTTTCAGAGAGGTCACTTGGGACACTAAGGGTGCATCCAGATGGGTGTTTATTGTGGGATTGATGCTGCTCTCTGAAGTTTTTTTTTACAGCATCCCTGCAATGTCATTGGCAGCAAAATGCCAGCCTGTTTCTGCTCTCTCCTTTTAATCTGGATTTACCCTTTCCATGGAATTAAATAAATTAAAAACCCTTTTTGCCAATGACCCATTTATAATATCTAAATGATCTGTTTGTGACATTAAGGCCCCATCTGGAAGCATCTAGAGTCATTAAAGTAAGGAGTTGATGCAATCGGGCAGGAAATGGGAAAACTGTGTGTAAGGGTAGAGAAAGTAAATATCTGAGTGAACCTGCAGAACGGAAGATTTCTGACACAGAGGACATGATGATATGGATGCCAGCCAGTCATCTGACATACTTTGTTTACTTCTTTATAAAAAAAAGTTATATACCGTTATTCATTTAAAATATCAGAGGTTTACAACAATCATATACTGTACATAAAGTAAAATCATGAAAATACTGAAAATCAGAAGTCATTGACTAACTGTTGCAGGAAGATATCCTCAATTGCCAGCATAAGCCTGGCAGCATAGAAAGGTTTTCAGCAGGTGTGTAAAAGTCAAAACAGAAGAAGCCTGCTGAATTGCTATTGGCACAGCAAAGGCTTCATTTCTTTTGCCGTCAAATGACCCTCACCAACTCAGGAATGGCCAACAATGCTTCTGCAGATGATCTTAGTGATAGAGCTAGAATATAAGGGTTCAGGCGGTCCCTAAAGCACCCTGGACCTAAGTTGTTCAGGGTTTTGTAAATTAATACAAGGACCTTCAACCTGTCTCGGTAGTAGATGGGCAGCCAGTGCAGATGTGATATCAGATTAACTTTTTTGGCCACAGTAGTCTTCAGAAGCCTCTTTCAAAGTGGTCTTGCATACAGCTTGGCAGGCACTGCCAGTACCTGATACGTGGTGCCTGCAACACCCCTTTTGGCTGAGCCAGGCTGTTACCTACCCCACACCTGATGTCATATATTACATCAGATGTAGGGCAAGTGGACATAGCATGGCCAAAATACCTTTGTGGGCCAAATGGGGAGGCCTGGTAGGTCTAATTAAGCCCATGGGCTGGAGGTTCCCCACCCCTGTGCTAAATATTGCAGAACTAGAAAGAAACCCAAACCCAATCCATCAATGAATGGATTCAGGACCTGCTGGCTTTTGGTAGCACATCAGAAAAGAACCAATTATGTCAAATTACAAACAGCAGACAAATTCTCAGCCACATTAGTCCTTGATTTCTGGGTAGAATGACATGAAAGTGAAGGCACTGTTTATGAAGGGGTACTGCAGGAAGCTGGGCATTAATCATCTATTAGGTGGAAATGGTTCCCCTCCTTCTCTTTGTCTCCATGTGTCTCTTCCTCTGTTGCTGTTTCCTGGTTAGCATCTTGGCTGGAGGCTTCCATACATATCATGGAAGGTATAGAGCAAAGTGAGATGGGGACGAGTAAGTGAAGGGGGAATGGGGAGAAAGGGTGGACAGGGGAACATCAGGGCAGTTGCTGTTTTACTGCATTTCTGTACAACATAGGAAAGTTTCAAAATGTATGGGCTGTCTGTATATGGGGGTGGGTGGGGAATGGAGAACTAGGAATGGTTTGTGTATAACCATTGCGTACTTGAGAGACTGTTTTATCCCTTACACACCAATAGGTCACTGCATTCTGTTGGAGACCTGCTTCTTCCAAGTTCCAAAGATATCGGAAGCCCACTCCACAGTAACTCATCTGACTGCCCCTGCTCCGCAGAACAGTGTACGTATTGAGAATTATGCACTTTCTGGAAACAACTGAAGACATTTTTGTTCCAACAAGGTTTCCTAGCTGGATGAATAGGTCTCTGCAATGGGGTCCACTTTATCTTGTTTTTTAATTCATTTTCTGGATTTTTGGTGCTGTTTTCTAACTATTGATTATATTTTGCATATTGCCTTGGGACATGTGGAAGGGATTGATAAATAACAACATTAAAAATGTAAAAATTCAATAACAACAATTCAACAACAACAAAAAGATGAGAGCCTTGTCCTCTTTCACATCTGCTTGATCTGCAAGCATCGGCCAGGGCCTTTGCCTTGATGCTGGTGGATTCAGCAACACAAGGGGCCAGCCCGGGAGTGGAGTAGATGAGCAGGGCCTCAAGAAACAGCTGGTCACATGCTGCCTCTTTATGCAGGCATTCTCTTGCTATGGATCATCTGTCTCTCCCTCTCCGTTCAGCTGATGGGGCAATACCAGGGTGTTGGGTTCCCTTATTATAGTGCAGTTTCTACCACCATCCTCCCCTCACCAACCCTTCCTTCTCTGGTCCTGGGTGGGAATGGCAGGGGAGTGACCTTTCCAATATTACCGCAAGAGAGAGGGGACTGGCAGTACTGCAGGGGACAGAGATTAAGAAAACACAGCAGGGTCAGGAGAGGGGGAAGGGCAGTGGTTGAAATGGGAAGGTGTACAACCTTCCATGTTTGAGTAAAAGTGCTTCCTAGCAGAGAGATGTAAGTTTTCTCTCTGCTACCATACTTGCTGCTAGGATGATTAGGCACCTGCATTTTCTCCCAATATGTCTTGTGCCCCCCTTGTACAAGTCTCTAGGCTTCTAGCGACCCACCTGGGAGGTCAGACTCTCCAGGTTTGCCTTTGCTTTGTTGAGTTGCTGAGTGTCCATTAAGATACCAATAGCCTTCAGTGAAGGGTAATGACATAATGTGAAGAGATTATTGCACTAATTTCACCAAAAGTTTGCAATATCTTGCTTCTCTGCTTAGCATTATGGAAGCACAGTGAAGAGCTGGAGGGAAGAGGAAAGGAGAGAGATGAGCTGTAAAAATAGCTCTGTCTGATTGCTCCGGCTGTGCCACTTGCTGTCTGCAATCCACCCTGTGGCATCCTGGTTCCCATGTGCACTGGGAGTTACATAATGGGAGACACTCAGGCGTCATTTCAGCCTTGGAAAAGGGAAAGAGTGACGTGACATTTACACCGCTTGTGTTTCCCAATCTGTTCCTCCAGCTGGGCTTCTTTCCAAAGCCTGTATTGGCTGCGCTGCTTTTAGGGGGTTGACAGACACCTGGGAGCTAGTGTGGAGTGTCATGAATAACAAAAAAGGAGGGGGTTCCTTTTTTGCATCTGAGGGCAGTAGCTCTGGACTTGTGCTAAGGTGGGCAGGAAGGGAGTAGTGTGCCTTGTGCTAAAATGGATATTGTGTGAGAGAATAGGAAGGGGGAGAAATACAGTGTGAGGGATCAGGAAGGGGATTTTTTAAAAAAAGCCCTAGGGTGTCCCAGTAGGAGTATTTGCTGTGGAAAGATTAAGCTACTGACTAGTAACCAAGGATTAGATTGCTCTGAATGAACATGTAGTTTTTTAGTCTATGGGCTCGTTCACACAACGAGTTAATGAGAGATTGGTGCTACTTGCATCCCTGTTTAATTCGCAGGGTTCACATGACATTGCAGGCAAAGAGAAACTTCCCTTTAAATTTGCATTAAACAAATCCGGGGATACAGTAGGGCCCCACCCATATGGCGGGTTACATTCCGGATCCCCACCGGAAAGCAGAAACCGCTGTAAAGCGGAACCCATTGATTAGAATGGCGTGCGATGCCAGAAAACAGTCATAAAAGTGGAACTCTGTATGAGTGGGGCTTTAGTCTAATTGTGTCTAACTGAGACCGCCGCATTAGCGAAGCGCCGTAAAGCAAAGCACCATAAAGCGGGGCCCTACTGTAATACGAAAAGTGAAGGAAAAAAACACCTCCGCTTCGCAGTGTTGCTCCCACTCCCATGTAGGTGCTTTGCTCCAATGTGTTTTGCTGGGGGTGGATCGTCACTTTCAGATACTCCCCTTTATCCGCCCACTAAACTCTCCATGAATTCCATTTTGTTTCCATCGGCTTAACAAGCACCTTCTGGCTGACTGCTCCTGAACTGCTGCAGCCCTCCTTTCTTTCACCCCTTTCTTCCCCAGTAAACTGCCTTCCTTTTCTTTCTTTCTTTCTTTCTTTCTTTCTTTCTTTCTTTCTTTCTTTCTTTCTTTCTTTCTTTCTTTCTTTCTTTCTTTCTTTCTTTCTTTCTTTCTTTCTTTCTTTCTTTCTTTTTTAAACTTCGGCACAGTTCGAACACTTTTCATCCAAACTCCCTTGGGCTTTGTAAAAGTGAAGCTGAACTATCCCTGCGACTTTTCCACACAGCACCGCCAATCTGCAGGAAGGGAATGTTGGGCTGCAAAGCATGTGGCAGTGTCAGCATCTCTGCTCTGGTGCTATAGAAACAGGGCAGCCCAGAGTGTATAACGCGTTCCACTGAAATAACTTTTATGACCCAGGCGAACAACTTCAGCAGCTGCACACAAGGTGCTGCTTTTCCCTTCCAGTTAACTGCACGCCACCCCAGCGAAGGGGGAAAGGAGCAACTTTGGGGATAGCCTGAGCCACCTCCACATCTCCCCAAAACCTACCCGCCAACACACACATCTGTCTCCGGCTAGCTAATAAAAGAAAAGGAAGAAAGGGTTTTATTAGGAATGAGGGAGGGGTATAGTCAGTGTCATGTCAATTTCACGCTCAGTCTTGAAGCCAGAACAGTCATGGGGATTGCAAATTGTTTTTTCAAGGCAAGGGGGAGATTTACTCTGAAAAAAAAGAGACCTTGGAGAAACGGGGGGCAGACGACCCCACTTCTTTTCAACTGCCAAACTTCTGGAAGCGGTTGGGTGCAGGAGGTAGTTGAAATACTGCACAGGTGAAGAATGTTTGCACATGCCCAGTAGCTGAGCAACCAGAGGGAGTACACATGTAAAATTAGAGGGTGGGGCCAAAAGGAAACAGCGATACTAAACCTTTTGAGAGGGACACCGACTAGTGTGAATGGAAAACAGCAGATTGGAGTGAACCTTGTAAATCTATCATTATGGCAAAAGCTGTGTCTTTAATATGAAGTTCAGCTCCCATGCGGATCAGCCCAATGTGAGGTGCTAACTGTCACATGCTCAAAAAGAGGTTTCAGTGTTTGGAAAAGGATGGCTAAGTTGGAATAAGACATAAGGATTTGCTCATATAGGAAAGCTTGGATGTATCCTCAGACTAATTTGGTACTATGAATGAACTGAAGTGCAAGGTGAAACTATGTATATATGAAAGGAAATGGGGCCTTTCCTATGTTAGGACAGTTGGCCAGTGAACCACACTGAAGACTCTCTCTCTCCTGCACGCACATGTGCATGCAAGCACACATACTCTGATAGGCCCAAGACTTGTCTTCTCTCATTTGCCATATTGTTTTCAGCTGAGTGGAGTACCAAAAAAGAGGCTGCTTCTAGGCTTCACTTTTGGCTGTTGTTGCCTCCCAATATCAAAGCAGCACAAGCTGCTATGAGGCTTCCTGCCAGAAATGCTCAGCTGCAACGAAAGGGGTTCCCTCTATTGTGTTTCTCTCTTAGAAGGTTTTACTGAGCCACTTTTTCTTCTGCAGAAGGGTCTGGAACTGGTTGGAACTGTGTAAAAGACTGGCCTGTGAGGAAGTTCTAGAGGCCACTGGAGTATGTGGGTGGGTAGGGGACAAGTGGTTGAGCCAGAAATTCTTTAGCCATGGATTAGAATAGTTGGTCAACAGCAGTGTAGTGGCAAATTCAGAAGTGCAGGGTCCCTTCATGATAGTCACAGCCAAGCCCCCTCTCCTTCACCTCCTATTTTGCTGCTGGATTGAGAATGAGATCCTTGTTAATGTCTTCACCCACCACAACAGGTGTTCCTAGGCACCAATGAGCATGAAAGAGCTACTGAGAAGAATCTTCTTAGTGGCTGACTTGCCTCCTTTCACTCCGATTGGATCCAGTCAGCAAGAAAGGACAAGGAAGCATGTTAGAATACTCTTCTCAATGGCTAACACTCCCTTCATGCTGATTGGCTCACAGGACGCTGGAGACATAGAGTCCCTGCTGGGACCCTGTTCTTTAAAAAGTAAGGGTAGGGCCAACCGAAAAGTCACAAAATCGTGGCAAGCTTTTGAGTTCTGCAGAACTCTTCATCAGGCTAGATGTTACACAAAGCAGGGTAGTGGAACAAGGAAAAATAAAAAGGCAAAAATGAGGCTGAGTGGTGTAGCCATAAGGTCAGTTTTTAGAGAAATTGTAGACTGAATAAGTTTGCTTCCAGACAACTTGTTTGTTGAGCATTCATCCTGATTTGTTTGCAGGAAGGTTAGGCGACATTGGCTATTTATTGAGCATCCATTTTTATTTGTTTGTGGGAATGTTAGATAATGTTGCATCAAGCATTATCCCACCACTTTTCCAGTACGTTTTTCAATACAATCTTTTAGGGAAGCAGGTTTGTTGTGCAAGATCTCCAAATCAATTTTAACTGTGCAACTGAATCTGCTGATATGTGAAAATAATGTGAACATTATTTTAGAATTCTGGACATTTATAGAGCAGTGTTAAGTTTCCTGAAATAGCAATAATAGTTTCATATTAAAATACATGGACCATGATATTCGCTTATTGAAATAACTGTTCCAATATTTTAGAAATGAATGTTAAAATGCCTCTTGGCATGACATGAAAAGTGTTCTTTTGAGTACACACACACACACACACACACACACACACACACACACAGTGAGCACTGATAGTTTAAAAATGATCTGTGCCTATATTTGAGGTGGTGGAGTGGTTCTTGTTTCTTAATGTTGTCTTTTTGTTATCATAAATAAATAAGTAAACAAACACAATTTTGAAAAAGAAAAGGGTGATTCACCTGTGCTAGTGATAACGTTGCTATAAGTATTATGAGATATAAATAACTACAAAAAATTATGTGCGCCAGTTCCTGGCTCAAGCAGTCTAGTCTGCGTTTTCCACTTCATGCTGTAAAGTTCTGCAGCCCTCTGCACATGCTTAGAAACACTCTATTCTTTATTGCTTCAATAATTTCAGAAGTTTTTTTTCACAGTTACCTCACATTGACACTGATCCTGACAACAGCAACAATTTAAATTTTGAATTTGCTTTGTGCTCAGAGGGTTCTAACAAAGGCGTTGGTAAATTGTTATTTTTTAAATGTATGTGTAACGTTGTTAAGGTAAAATGGTGAATTCCTAGTAAATTAGTGTGTTTCTGTGAACTTATGGAAAAGAAATCCACTCATAGCATTATTTTTCATTTTCAAATGCAAATACGCAATTCACTGTTTCATGCATTTCTCACAAATCAGTTTGTTGCTCTCTTTTTTACTTATATTTACTAGTTGCAGGTGGATATATTTAACTTTTAACTTGAGTTCGTTTTAAAGGCTGCTAACTTTCCTTTCACTAATTAAATTTTTCATCAGCTTTTACCTTGGCTGCTGGTGCCACAGATTATGGTGAGGGATGTGTGTTTGTTAATGTGTAACAGTATTTATTATTAAAGTTATTTATTTTTGAAATTTATATCCCACCCTTCTCCCAAAGGGAACATTAAGGATGCAACTGATGGTAGCTGGTTGTCACGCCTTTAGCTTCTGCTGGGCTGGCGGTGAACCATGACAGAGCATTCTCAGTTGTGGCCCCAACTGAGGAACTCCTTTTGAAATGACATTTGAATATCTCCCATGGCCACATTTAGGCACAAGGTAAAAACCTTTGTATTTGTCAAGATCTTTGGGGATATACTTAGCATTTTTATGATTCTATAATTTTTGCCAACTCTACTGCTGTTCTTATTTTACTTTCATATGGGTTATGAGGTGTTGTAATTTATGTTTATTGTGGTGTCCTGCTGCTGTGTGTTTGATATTGTATCAATTAGCCATTATGAAGAACAGGATATGAGTATGAGGAAATAAATAAGTGCATGCCCTTTTCCCGGCAGCAAAAATCAAGCAAAAGAGTACTATAGGATGCCATAGTCCCCCTCCCAACCCAAATCACTCAAATTAAGCACAAGGTAAAATTTTCCATTTCCGAACCATAACACTGGAGTTGGAGTGATACCCAGCTAAGCCATACTCAGACACAGTATAAATAACGTTATATGTTATCCTTAATGTTTGCTTCATATTTAATAGTTATGTGTAAGTGCTCACCTTTACGAAAAAAGAACGGAAAGGCACACCAAATTCAATTCGCAAATGGTTGTCTGTGCAGGTGTGCATGCATTTGCCAGAGTTTTTCAACAGGGACCTGTCAAACACCACCACCCACTTCCCTTGCAGTTACAACTAATTACAATGATGTGTGATGCAGTGATGCTTTGCAAACAAAAGGGGCTTCAGTGTGGGCTGCACCTAAATGCCTGTAGCCAGACTCTCTTGGGCTTACAGTGATGAATCATTATATTTTAAAAATTAACATGCATGTGTTTGAGCAACATCTGTGAAATCAGACCCATGCAAACCGTACAAGAAGAAACAGCAGGGCTCTGTCAATGGCAATCAAAGGGCCAGATGCTGACTGTTTGCTTTGTTCTGGCTACCATTTTCTGGGATCAACAGTGACTGCAGATGCCATCCTTGTTCCATTGGCACCTGGTTGGCCGCTGTGAGAACAGGATGCTGGACTAGATGGGTGTCGGAAGGCAGAGCTGGGGTCTCAATCCCGGGGAGCTGGATCCCGGAGAGTTGGGAGAAGAGTATTCGGATGGATGGCAGAGGGAAGGGGGAGGAACTTCCCCCCTTTGGAGCGAAGACGAAACAGAGGAACTGCCAGTGATAAGGTCGCTTAGCAACGGGGAGCCTGAGCCCTCCCTGGACATTCTCACGCCTCCCCCTCTTTCAGGCTCAGAGCAAGAGGGGGAAGAGGGAGGGCTGCTCACAGCCAAAAAGCGGGGAGGCAGTTTACCATCAGCCACTCCCCTATCCCCCATCCTGGAATCGGAAACTTCAGAAGAGGAGGGGGTGATGCTTCCCCCCTCACCGCGCACACGCAGACAGCTGAAAAGACAGGAGAGAAGGGGGGAAGGCGGGCAGTACCTGAGGGGCAGTTAAGGAGGAGCGAAAGATTGCGCGCCCGTTTGGCCCCTTCTTAAAGAACAGGCGGGAAGAAGTCCCTTGCTCTGTCAACTTTCTCCCAATGCCGCAGGACCTGTATCCCTGTATTGATTCATGAGAAAACGCAGTCTTTGTTTGGACATTACCCTAATAAGACACGAATTAACTACAATCGTTGGTCTGGTTCCTGAGTCACATCCTGGGCCTGACAATGGGTCACTGGCCTGATCCAGCAGGCCCTTCTTATGTTCTTATGTTCTTAATATATCTAGATTAGTTTACAGAGGTGAGTCAGGTGCCCATATAGTCTAAGTGGTTTTGTTCATCATTCTGTTGGGGAGGAAATGGAATCAGATTGTGTATCCCAAGTAGGTTGGGCTGAAGTATGTGGCTCTTGGTTACAGCCTCTTTATTCTAGACCAGATCCATTAACATTAATAGGGATTACTAAATTGGAGAAATTAATGTACAGTAGTCCTTTTCAGACCTGGGACTCGCCTGTAGACATCACATAGATTTGGCAGCTCATTTCTTAATTGTTTAATATATATTTGTACAGTGGTGGTGCTGTTTGTTGTGAATCATGTTAGGTTAGGCTGTGACTCAGTAGTGATTCCCAATGCAGTAGTTGGCGCAATTATGTTAGGAAATTGAGTTGAAGTTGTAACCTTACCTTCTGGAATAGAGATGGGGAAAATGGCCCTCCAGGTGTTGTTGGACTACAGCTCCCATCATGCCTGACCATTGGCCATGCAGGCTGCAGATGATGGGGAACATAAGAACATAAGAACATAAGAAGAGCCTGCTGGATCAGGCCAGTGGCCCATCTAGTCCAGCATCCTGTTCTCACAGTGGCCAACCAGGTGCCTGGGGGAAGCCCAGTTGGAGTTGGAGTCCAACTGCATCTCGAAGACCACAGGTTTCCCGCCCCTACTCTGGAAGGCTGCAAGAATGAGGTGACTGTAAGGAGGACATTTCAGCCTTTTTCATGTAAATATTGTTTAGTGGTACAGTTAAATATGCTGGGGTGTAACAGTGCACAGGATCTTTTATTCTGTTCCACTCCCATGGATTATGAGGAGAGGTTTACATGACTGTAGAAACTTTCCTGAGCAACTACTTAAGTTTGTCTGTGTACAAATCTTACCTTGCAGAAACAGCTGCCTCTGAGAGGGCTTTGATGAGGCCTAAGTGAAGTGAAGTGAGGTGATGTGGAACTGTTTGTCTCTCCTGAATATCCTTGCCTCACTGGATATATAAATAACATTCTCAATACCTTGGTTGCTAATTTTTTGCTAAGTATTTCCAGAAAAAATGAAGCAATTTCCAAGAAGTATAATTATTAGCAGAGGAGATAGTTTGCTCTGGAAGGCTTCTTCTACTTCCACATGCCCACTGCAGTCTACATTTTTGTTTCCTTCTTGTCAGTAGTTTTTAATGCCTGCCCAATGGTCTCTTGCTCTGCCTTAGAAGACTGTGTAGCCATTGAACTGACAAGAGGAAGGGTCACCTTTGACGATCTTAAGTGGTGTTATGGATATGATGTGAGCCATGCCATATAGGTAATCTCATGTTTGGAAATAGTGAGCCCAACCAGCAATTGTGCATGGCAGATAGATAGCAGTTACTGAAATGTCTCCAGGGAAGAGGAGCGATAAAGGTTCCAGTAGTATGGCACTGGTGTGTTAACCCTAACAGTCAATCTGGACATTTCATGTGAATTCAGCTGTTGGGTTGCTAATTTCTTTTTCTAGCAAGATTTTTCTGCTTTTATCAGGTGTGTTAAAGGCATAAATTCAACATCTGAACCTTTTCCCAGCACAGAGATACAGTTTTAGGAAAGCTTCTCCTCTTGGTTTATTTCTGTTCAAATATTTATTGAATTAAGAATAAAATATTAAGAACCAGTGGCTTAAAACCTTCCGTACATACAGAAGATACCAACAAATCTCAATGTTTGTAGACCCTCCTGTATCCTGCTTATCTGTTCCCTTTCCATGCTCCAGTAACAATATAATTCAAGTTATGCACAAGCCATGCTATAATATCAAAGAAAAACCAACATGAGAATTAAAAAAACTAAAATAGAGAGTTTGGAAGTAAAATGAAGATAATCCCATTTCAATTTAGTTTTACCTTAAACATTTTAAGAATGGCCACTGTGCATTACTAAAAGTGTAAATCTTACCCTATTGGTGCTTTATAAAATTATCCTCTTGGGTGATTTCGATGCAAGAGTTGGGTATGATTTCAATTTATGGCCAGAAACCATTAGGAAAGAAGGAGTTGGCAATAGCAACCTGAATTAGCGTTTTGGAAGAAGCAAAGGCTGCCAGTGTTGAAACAATGATCCTTCAACATCAATTTCGCTGGAACGGCCATGTCTAATCACCTTCTTCCAAAGCAGCTACTTTACTCCCAACTTAAGGATGGAAAACGGAACATCGGTGGACAGCAACAGAGGTTTAAATGTGTGCAGAAAAAGAAACCAAAACCCTCAACCCTCAATTAGGGTGCACTTGTAACTTTAATAGTGTTATAGTAGGGGACATTTTTGCAGGTGCAGCTTTCATCCTGGGATGTGGGGGAGGGCGCAGTAGATGACATTGGTTCTCTCTCCTATAGAGTCTTGGCCTTCTTTGCATCTGGTCACCTTTGCATTGTTAAAATTACAAACTTTCCCATTGCTGGTCTATATAAGAGTCTCATGCTGTATCTTTTCTCATCCACAGACCCACCCATCTCCTTCGCTATTTGTGCTTCTCTTTTCTGTTCAGTTTTGTTTTGCAGCATTGAACCCATAGTTCACTTACTCATCAGAGACAGCATGCTAATTTTTTTTTTGATGAAGCAAGTCTGAGCTCCTGCACTGTATCCCCAAACCAGTATACCTCCCAATCTTTTGCCCCAGCCTTCATAATCTGTACCTGCCTCGTGAATGTTGTTGCAGTTATGTGTGACTGACCCTTCTCCACCCTCCCATCCTGAGGCTCTGTGTGTTTAATAACATAGAAATGCAGTGAAGGGGAGAAGTTCATCTCTTTCATTGTTGTGCTTGTCAAGCAACTGTTAAAGGCAAAGACCCACTGAGCTCCCTTCTTCCCCACCATCCAAAACAAATACCAAACTTCCTAGTTGGCTAATCTGATTTGGGAGTTTTGTTTTTGAGTATAAAAGTTATGTGGCAGAGGTCCTGCATTTCACCCCTCTGGCTTTTGCTTTTATTACAAACAAGCCAATAGATGCTTGGGTTGCATACACACCATACCTTTAAAGCACATTCAAAACACCCAACTGTAGTTTGTTAAGGGTGCTGGTAACTATAGCTCTGTGAGGGGGTAAACTACAGTTCCCAGGATTTGGGGATGGGAAAGTGCTCTGAATGTGCTTTAAAAGGTATGTCGTGTATGCAGCCCATCTTCAGGTATACTATAAGCTAGCCAGTATCTTCGGCAACACTATAACCTGGGCCCTCATCCCACCCACCCCAATGAGTGGTTCTTTGCCAAGATGAGGTGTGGGAAAACTTTAGCCTTCCAGATGTTGCTGAACTACAACTCCCACCATCCTTAGCTTTTGCCCATGCTTGCTGGGGATGACAGGAGTTATAGTTCAGCAACATATGGTTCCCCACACCTGATCTCAGCAAAGAGCCACTCATTCTGGGAGCGGGATGAGGGCCCAAATTAGTTTTGCTAGAGATACTGACTAGTTTATAATATACCTGAAGATGGGCTGCATACTACAAACTACAATTGGGTGTTTTGAATGTGCTTTAAAGGTATGGTGTGTATGCAGCCCAAGCATCTACTGCGTTGTTTGTAATAAAAGCAAAAGCCAGAGGGTTGAAATGCAGGACCTCTGCCACACACTGGAGGGGGAAACGGAAAATGTGTCGCCTGCCAATGTAAGAGGAGGAAAATGTCCTTCCCGTCCCCATATATGGACATTGGACCACAGTTATGAAATCAAAACCTGATCCCAGCTGGACTCGTCGTATTGGAGTGCAATGCTTACCAAGGGATTGTTCCATCAGTGCACTTTGGGCCTGAGAAGAGGCAGCTTTTATGTGCAGTTTCTGGTCATTCAGGTGTGTATATATCCAAGATAGCAGAGGCTTTGGAGAGCTATAGTAGCTTACTCCCTCTGCTTTACTGCTATATAAAAGCAAGCCAGGCCAATTTTAGATTATGTAGGCAGGGAAGGGTGCCACAGGATTTTCTAGGCCCAGTTTGCTATATGTGGATTAGACCCTCTGACCCATTTGCAAAAGAGGACACAGGTTTGCATGAAATTTGTATATGCTTTGTGTCGCTTGTGACATGCAAATTTGTGTCCTCTTTTGCAGGTGAAGTGGAAGCCCCAAAACTAAATTAGTGGCCACACATGTATGGGAAAAGGTGAAGCTTTTCCCATAATTGTATTTGAATACTAAAAAAGACTTACTTGTTTGAATTTAATTTCTGTCTGCCTCATAATTGTTAAAGGCACGAGAACCCTAAACCAAAGTCTAGGCTGCCATCCTGTACCCTTTTCCCTGGAAGTAAGAGTATTACTTCTGAGTAGAAGTGTATACCATTGTACTGTAAATTTAGCTATACTGTGAATTCTTCATGAGTACCTAGACTTTAGCTTCTGCACAGAAGGAGCTACAGTTTTTTCACATTTTGCGTTTGCCACTTGTGTGCGATTCTTCAGAGCTTGGAAGATTACTTTTAAAAAGTAATAAATTACAGTTACAATTACTTGGCCCAAAAAAGTAGTAATTACCGTTACAATTGCAATTGCTCTGAAAGTAACTGATTACTTTTCCTCAAAAGTAATCACTACAATTACATTTCAGTTACTTTTTTTAAAAACTCCTACAAGGTGCTGGCCTTGGCTGCTGCACATCTAAGAAGCCTAAAACAATATTAAAAATAAACACACACACACAGGGGGTAGTAGAATAAAAAATTTTATCTGTAAGATTAACATAACGGCATAACAGAATCTCACATCCCCCCAAGCAATGATGATACCCCAACTCTTGAAATCAAATTTTACACTTGAAATGCTTTTATAATATGTTTCTGTTATGTCTCAAAAGAACAAGATGCTCAAAGAGCATGTCAGACAAGGAATGTCTTTTTACAGTCATTACGTTGCCACCAGTACTGAACAGGCGTTCTACTGCGGCGCTTGAAGGCATGCCTGTGTTGTGCTGCAAAAAACACCGCAGCACACGTGGAAAGCCATGGAGTGATGACACTTCCCTGCTGGGAGACCTCAGGTACCTCACCAGTTCCTCCTCAGCAGTATCCACTGCTGACTTCTTGTCCTGGGGCAGAAAGTTAAAGAAGTCATCTTCTAAGTCATCTCCTTCCTGGTCTTTATCTGAAGACTGATCACTGTCCTCATTAAGTACACCCATCTTTATTTCAGCTTTCAACAAGGCTTCCATTGTGTATCTAAGAAAGAGAGAGGATATGTTAACACATATATGTTAGGAAACCATCATCTGCTCTTCATTTCCTGATGCTTGTCATGTCCCCTGGTTCAGGGTCCAGCCTGAGCCTGTGGATGATGACATGGAAGGTAGGAAGGTGACCAAGTCACCACACTCATGGGGCAGCACAGCAGACCCTTAAGGATTACCTGCAGCAACCCAAGGTTGTCATGAGGAGCCCCAGGAAGAAAAGGCCCAGCCCCTGCCTACCACCTTAAGCCCTCTGATGCCTCCCTTGAGACAACATTTCCCTTGGAGTAATCCATCCAAAGGGCTTCCCTAATGTTCTTACTTGTTGGTATGGGTGGCGGCCTGACACGATTCCAGCCAATCTAGTTTGAAGCGAGGGTGTAGGCAGGCTGCCAGAAGAAGCCTCTTGTCCTCCCAGATAGCTGCAAACCGCTTTCTTAGGGCTTTGCGCACACCTCTCAGCAGCTGAAAACAGTATGTGTACCTCTCAGGTTTGTTTTCCAGTCCTTCTAACTTGCGGTCCAGATTGCAGAGCGTTGGTAGCAAATACCCCATGAACATGCCGTTCTCCCGTTGCAGGATATCTAGGGACTGGGCTAGTGGCTCCATAATCTCTGTGTATTCCTGTACCACTTCAATCTCAGCAGCTGTGATCCTGGACAAGGAGCAGCGGTCCATTATGGCATGCATTTTTAGTGGCACAGTTGACAGGAGCTCATGTAGTTGCTTCAACGCATCAAAGGTGGAATTCCACCTGGTCTTATTCGGTACCTTCAGATACACACCATATTGCGCATGGATATACTCAGCAATCTGTGCTGACTGGTTCTGCTTGGACCACAACTTGCTGCACTTTCCCATCAAGGAACGAAACTGTTTCTTGAAAGGACCAAGAAGACTACTTTTGGAGGAGTCAGAAAGCATGGCCTCTATGTCTTGTGTTGCCACAAGGTTGAGGGTGTGGCTAGCACATCTCTGGTGTGGTGGTAAAACAAAATCCTTTCCTGAGTCTGCAGCTTCTTCCTCTGCCTCAGGTCCTGTGTCCAGGATCTCACAGATAGGCACAAACTCCACCTCAGCCTCCTCCTCCTCCTGGTTATCACCATCATCGTCACTGGTGCCTGCAGCTTCCACTGGTTCTTGGGCCATGAAAACTCTGAACGCTTTCACAAAGTTGGAGCCATTATCTGTAGTAGTGCACATAACTTTGTTGTGGATCCTGTACTGCACATGTACATCATGCAGTGCTTTTGAAAGGACATCGTATGTATGACGCCCCTTCAGACGCTTACAAGCCAAGGCCCCGACCTCACGTTTCAGGGTAGTTGGGTTGATCCTGTGGGCTGTTACCCCAAAGTAACTCTTCTTGCCATTGGTCCAACAATCTGCAGTGGTTGCTATATATGCCACAGCACCCATTCGGTTTGCAAGAGTTTCTCTCATGTGGCATGCTCTCTTCTCAATTCTGTCTCTCAGAGTCTTGGCACATATGATGGTGAGATCTTTGGGGAGTCCAATGCGAACCAGATTAACGAATGATGGTTTGTCCACAGTCTGAAGTGGTAATGTCTCCTCTACAATGAAATCAATGATTCTCCTGTCGAGATTGCTCTGGGTGACAGGCTCCCTGCCAGATCCCCACCTCTCAAGGGTTGTCTGCTGCTGCTTCAGCATTTTGGGAGGAGGGGTGTCATGCATTGGTTCAGGAAGGCCACGTCTCCTTGCCTTTATTGCTTCTTCAATTGCTCTCAGCTCCTCAGGGTGTGCCCTCTGAGGAAGAAGAACAAAGCATGAATCCAAGAAAAAATGGAAGAGGAACTTCACAATTTAAACATAAATAGACAATGGACACTCTTTGAGGACCAGCATGACAAAGGCTTACCTCAAAATGTTTCTTCACATTGGATGAGGAGGAAACAGCTGATCTCAGATTTTTGATCCTTGGAAGGCAGTAATTGCATCGTACAACAACATTTTTCCCACTCTGGCTCACAAATGTACAAGCTTTCTCAAAGCCAAACCATGGTACTTGCTGTTCTGGAGATGTGGCTGTGGGCAACTGGCACTGCTTCATGCCCTCCTCCTCCTCATGCACAGGGCCTCCTTTCTGAACCTCACTTTCTAGTTTTGCCTCCTCAGGATCAACAAGCTGTGACTCAAGCGGCCGCACTAACTGACTGCTGCTCTCAGCAGCAAAACCTGCAACAGGCGTCTCTGTAATAAACAAGAGATAATGCTCCTATATGGGTGAACTTCAGCTGTGATGTGCCCCCATCTCTTCCCCATGCTGCAAGATGCCCCAGTCAGAGTGGAAGTAAGCAGGTCGATAGCACAATTAAAAGAGATCCTATTTGCATCATTTTTGCTCACTGAATAACCCTGCCTGGGCCAGTCTAACCTACTATCTCACAGGGTTGTTGTGAGAACAAAATGAGACTAGGGTTCAAATCCCCACATAGCCATGAAGCTCACTGGGTGACCTTGGGCCAGTCACTGCCTCTCAGCCTCATGAAAACCCTATTCACAGGGTCACCATAAGTTGGAATCAACTTGAAGGCGGTACATATATTTTTTATTTTGAATATGATGATTATGATAATAAATATGCAGCATTTCAAATTAATTCTGTATGAGAAGCATTCCATGCCAAGCTTGGAAAACCAAGGATGAGGTATAAAATGTAGACAAAAATACTTTTGACAAAATGCCGTTTATCTTTTATATCTATATCTATAATTAGCAATACAGCTGAATGATGTATGTAAAGTATTTTTTCTTTCCCTTTTCTTTTTTATTAATATTTTAGTACTACTGCTAAAGTTCTGATGAAAGAATAAAGCATTCATTAGCCAAATTCAAATGATTAGAACACATCACATAAATTCCACTGAAGTGGGAGTTTTTGCCACAGAAAATAAAAAAAACATATAACCTATGATAGCCCAATAGACAATCAGAACTAATATAAAACCCTATTGCTTCTCATTTGCAAATCTTGCAAGATCTAAGGTAACTCTAGATCATGTGAGTTCAGGTGATGCATGTTATGTACATTTGTATAGATATTAGCAGAGATTGTCAACAGTCTATCTCTCTCTGGGACTGGGAGTCTCTCTCTCTTTCTCACAGAACATGAGTTTGAGAGCTGGGGGACTGAGAGGAGGAGCTGCAAGGACCCTACTTCTCACCTCATCTCTGCCAAGAACAAAAAAATCAGCCTTAAGCCATTTATTATACGCCTAATGATTTTTTATTTTTATTATTATTATTATTATTACTGAGACAGTTTTTGTCCCACATACAATTCAGTCTTGTGATTAAACAGGACAAAAATACAAATAAAAAGAAAGATGGAGTTCAAATAAATATACAATAAAAAGCTAGCCGGCATTTTAAAAGGCAGGAGTGCTCTGTCTGGATAAATACAGCACACAGGTAGGCATGGGAACAAGGGGGAGAGTTCAAAAAGGGGGGGAAGGAAGAGAACTAGGCCAAAGCTTGGAAAAGTTACTTTTTTGAACTACAGCTCCCATCAGCCTAATCCAGTGGCCATGTTGCCTAGGGCTGATGGGAGTTGTAGTTCAAAAAAGTAACTTTTCCAAACTCTGATAGGCCAAAGTTTCGGAAGTGCCTTGTGATTGATGGAGGGGGCGGCAGAGGCAAGGAGAGGCAGTGGGGGGGCAGAACGGTGCTGCAGGGGGGGCACACACACACACACACACACACACAAATACAAACCATCGTCACTCACCTCCACAGCTCTTTGCCATTCTGCTGCTGCCTTCTCCTCCATTGTCCTTGCCCTGGCTTTTTCCTCCGGCGTCCATTTTGTCCTCTCAGACGCTAGCAGGCCCTGCCTATTCACCTCTTCCCTCATGCATCCTAACACAGATCACGAGGGAAGAGAGAGTCTGCACAGAGGTCCAATCAGTGTGAGGCACATGTCTTGTGTTAACCAATCACAGCCAGGAGCTGTCTTCCCCTTGTTCCCGCCCCCAAGTAACGTGCAACCTAATGTGGAAATGTTAAAGTTGCAGCTGAAAAGTAGGGAAATTACTAGTTGTTCCGTTACTTGCCAAATGTAATGGAATTACCCACTCGTTATTTAAAATTGTAACGAATTACAAGTAACTCGTTAAAACTAACGAGTTACTTCCAAGCTCTGCGATTCTTTAACATTACCTAGTGGGCTCTTCGACACTGGTGGCATTCAAGAGGCAGCTGGACAGCCATCTGTCAGGAATGCTTTGATTTGGATTCCTGCATTGAACAGGGGATTCGACTTGATGGCCTTATAGGCCCCTTCCAACTCTACTGTTCTATGATCCATCTGCACTACTTGTGCCATAGTACTTGAAGAAAATAACCTATAGGGAGTACCTGATCTCAGATGAACTCACCACAGGAAAAGTGCATCCTGGTTGCTAAGGGAAATGAAGAAAAAGCTATGAAGATTCCAAGGACTAGAAAATGTGACATAAGCAGGAAAAGTGCATGAAAAGGGAGGGGAACGTAGCAGCTCTTTGGACACCAGGTGTTCCTTTTGCCTGGTGTCCAGAAAACTCACTCATCAGTCATAGCTCTGACTTCACTCATTAGCTAAAAACACTGAAAGGTGAGAGCAGCCAGGCTGACTCAGCTGACAGAAATTGCTTAAAGGGTAGCTGAACATTTTGCTTCATAACTTTCTTTGTATGAGGGCTAGAGATTTTTTAAAATAAAAGCTCAGAGTCTGGGCCTGGTATATCAGTACCCCCGTACTAATCTTGCAGTGGTCCTGTTGGCAGGTTTTTAATTTCTTACACCACCATTTCTTACACTTTAAATTTCTTACATACCAACTCATAGTACAGTAAGCCCCTGCATGTGCAGTTCTTAAATATCAGGTGGTTAACAAGTGAAATTGAATAGTAATGATAATTTGGAACAAGTGTGGTGAACCTTTGGTCTTCCAGTTTTTGCTGAACTACAACGCCCCTGGCCATGCATGCTGGGGCTCATGGGAATTGTAGTTCAGCAACATCTTGGTGGCTAAAGGTTCCCCACATATGGTTTACAATTCTCTTCAATAGATCTTGACAATTCAGCACACTGTGTGTTCCTATTTAATACACAGCTGCCACCACAGGGGCTTCTAGATAATCACCTTGTCCTGAGGAGAGGGAAGAAGTAACAGAAATAGCTTTTTCAAGTCAATCAGTTGTTTGTCAACCCTGTTTTATTGATTGATGGATATTTTAATAATTTTATGTAATCTGTTTTGTGAGGTCTGCCTGAAAAGCAGCATATAAAGACTTTAAATAGGTACTACAGTATCTGTCTTTTTTAGGTTGCTGATATATATCAGCTGTCTACCTAATGCTGCCCATTTGGGACAAAGCCAGCACCAGCAAGGCATTGCTGCTCCTTGCGTCTATTAATATTTGAAGGGCCCATCAAGCCAGTCACTAGACTCTAATCTGCCAGCTTGGTATTCATTCATTCATTCATTCGATTTATTAGTATTCAGGAAACTAGAAGGGAACACAGATTAAAGAACATGGGAGTGATGCAAACAGCATGGAGATGAATGAGGAGCAGCATGTGCTTGCTGGAGGAAAAACAGGTTGTTTGCTTGTAAGTGATGTTCACTGAATGAGAGGTCATTTGTGAAGTTACACATGGGGGTTCAGTGGCTGAGCTGAGTGCTCTTTCAGTACTTTTCTTGCGCTTATGTCTACCCTCTTCCCTTGTGGGTCTTCTCTTTAAGAGGAACCCCCTTCCTTTTGTGCATGCCTCAAGGGGCAGGACAAATGTTGTCCCACCCAGTTCTTCATTTAGACTGCAGCTGCAGAAACCCCATGTTCAATGTGGCCCACAAGGTGGGCTGCCTGTGTGATTGTCAGTGGTGGTGTAGAAAATGTTGATGTGCAGGAAGAGTCAAATACATATAATAGTCTATCTCTCTTTTACCCACACACTAAAAAGTAGCAGTACACAGCATAACACCTAATTTATTGGGATCAGCATGACTACAATCCTATGCATAATTACATTGGCGTGAGCTCCATTTAATTAAGTGGTGCTTGCTTCTGACTGCATAGGTTCAACTTGTAGAACATACTGAGCTTTCAGAAAAGATCTTCAGCCAGCTGAAATGCAATATTTAGCTTTTAATTAGAAATCCAGATAGTTTTGCAAAGAAGCCTTACCATTTAAATTGCTGGCATGAAGTAGGAACCCCACTGAAGAAAAAGAAAGAAGTATCCAGCTTCTGCTTGGTTATTTTCCTTATTCACCTCTATGCTAATCTGTCACAATCAACAGGAAAATATGAAAGTCTCATTATTGCCTCACTTACTTGCTAGAGCAAGGAAAAGTCTGAATTACCCTGATGCTCTCGCAGATGACATCATAGCTCCTGTTCTGAAAAAAATCTTGGAACTGTGGTCCCCTGCATTCTTCTACACTGCACTACTGGTGATTGAGCAGATGATGACTTGGACATCAGTTATAAGTAAGCAACTTGCTTTTAAAATGTATTTTATTACATATATTGAAAACAAAATGAAAACAAAGTTAATCTGCTCAAAGATTAAAACAAAAATAGGTTGTTCAAAAATGAGCTGAATATATATTTAAAGGAAATATTTTGAAGATGCGCCAAACTGCAATAACCACATTAATATTACAACACAAGAGCTTAGCTTATTTATAAGCCCACCAATCTCATAAAAGGGATCTCATGCCAAACAGAAAACAATTTTGCCTTAATTGTATATTAATTATAAACCTCTCTCTTGCTACTTTCCGTATTAGCCATTCTAATTTGTTGGCCTTCCACTTGGTATCAATTAATATTCTGGCTGCTAATAATTGTTAACTAGTATCAGGCTATGCTTCTTCAAATATTCACTCAAATTCCCCAACAAATTTGCCTCCATGGCTAAAAGGTAAAATTAAACCCACTAATTTCATAAATATTTGTAAGTATTTTCACTCAATAACTTTGGACAGCTGAGCAATCCCATCACATAAAATCTACAGCTTCTTTTGCACATATGCCAGTGTTTTAAAAGAGTTTAAATGATATATGAGACTGTGAAGCTGGCAGCTGCCCCTGCCATAAGCCCCAGCAGGCCCTGGATCCAGTGAGCTGTTTGAGGGCTTCCACTGTGCCCCTTGACCAATCAAGCCGATGATGGTGACTGTTTAGTGCTGATGCAAGAAGGTGTGAGCCTAAAGGGAATTCAAGACATCTCCTTTGAATTAGATTCAGTGGTGGGTAGGATGGATTCAATTGGTAGCATGGAGATGTCACTCTGTATTGATGTAGAGACCCAGGTCTGACAGCAGATGGAGATTAATATCTAATGGAGAAGCTGATCAGAAGTATGCAGATACAGAAATCGTATTCAAGCCTGCATTGAGTCTATGAGGAAGACTGGCACGTCTCTTGCCTGGGAGCCATAAAACCTTGGTGTGTAACTTGAGGTGCCACAACACTGTTTTCTGTAGTCTAGCACAGCGCTGGATATGACAATTTTGTTAAGAGATACTGAAATAACAATTATTTTAAGATTGAGATGTCTGACAGTAAATAACAGCTTAATGCAAAATTGTGGTTCCTAGTCTGTAGAACAGGAATAGGGAAACCGTGGCCCTCCACATGTTGTTGTACTCCAACTTCCAGCCAGCATGGCCAATGATCAGGGTTGATGGGAGTTGCACTCCAACAACAGGCCATCAAATGCCCTATCCTTGCTTGGAAATACACATATTTTCAGATTAATGCCACAGTAGTGGCTTTTGGTTTGCTCATTATGGGTACTTCCAGATGACCTGTTTATTGAGCATTCATCCTGATGGGTTTGCAAGGAGATTCGATGATGTTGGCTATTTAATGAGCATTCATTCTGATTTGACTATGGCACTAAGATATAACAGCTTTGGTGAGTAGAGGACAGGTGAAGGGTTAACCAGCAGCAGCAGCAGCAGCAGCAACTACATGCCACACAGGGCTCTCCTCTCTCTGCCTGCCAGGTCCTGGAGACTAGCAGAGAGTTAAAGGAGCTGGGTGTCTGACGTCAAGAGGGCCAGAATAGAAGACGCTATTTATAGGGCTGTTCCAAAGGGAATAGGAGAAGCACAGAGAGAGAGAGAGATTGTTTGTTCGCTTGTGCTTGCAGGCTTGTTTTCTCTGTTCTTAGCAGTGCAGGCAGTTGCCCCACTAGCTGCAGGAGAAATGGGCTCTCTTCACTGACTACATTTTATCTGTATCCTATGTGTCCCCATCCCTTTCTCACAGCCTTCTTCAATGCTGACATCCCTCCCCCCCGCATAAGCCATCTTCAATGTCAGAATAATTATTTTAGTGTCCTAATGCAGTACCAGCACTTCCAGTGTATGAGAGGTCACTTTTGCTAGTCTCATATTCAGTTATTATTTTCTAAAATGTCATCCTGTGACCTAAAAGCCTTTATCCCTATTTGTAAATGCATGGGAGCTGGCTGTGGTGAAGGAAAGGTACTCTGTACAGGCTTGGAGGTCCTTTTTACATATTCCAAGGCTGCGATCTTGTACTGAAAACAGATCCTTGAGGGTAAGCCCTTCCAGGCCTTTGCTCATGTCAAGGTGTGTTCTAATTCCTGGAAAATAATCGCAAACTCTGATTGAATTTTGTTGCCATGTTATCCATTTACTAGTCCCATTGGAAAGGATTGCTAAAAAGGGTGTTTAAGGTGGAGGGTTGGGGGCTATCAGGAATAACCTTTGTGCATCCTCTATCCAAGTTGATAGGATTTGTGCAAAAGCAGAACAGTTCTGTGCCTGTGATGCTTCCTCTGCTGCTTATGTCTAAGCCTCCAGTCCTGTCATGTATGATGCACAACTGCCAAACCAACAAAATGACCTTGCACAGTGCTCCTTTGATTTTTTCCACAGACAAAATCCCAATCCTAAAAATAGATTTTCCTTTTGCAATTTAGGAATAATCTGTAGACTACTTTTAGACTCCTCCATAGCATTCTGAGTATGCCTAATCACTGAGGAAAACTGTCGTTGCATTCGTTTTATGTTTTTGGCAATGGAACAAAGAAGTCTTTCTTTTCTCCTAGTTATCTAATGTATAAAGCAAAGACGTGCTACGATCTCCTTTTCCGCTTAGAGATTGTAACATCTTTTAACAGGCATGTAGCATTTTTCTGTCCTTTTCCACGCTCACTACACAGAGCTCATCTTCCCTGCAGGGATCTCTAATGGCACCTTGTGTGGGGCTGAGTGTTGGATACATGTAGCAGCATTTTTGTGTCGGTCTAATTTGAAGGGCTACTTTGCACATGAGAGATTTTAAGCTGTATAACTACTAAGTTAAAGTGTGGATGGGAGTAACACAGTTGCACACACACATCCTACAGGCACCCTTGTCAAGCAGCTATGGAGAGTGGCAGCTGAGCTCCTTTTACTTCCAGCAGTACAGTCACTTCACATTACAAAGAACTCAGGGCTACCATCAAAACCTGTATCCCTCTATAGGGTGGTGTCCAATTAATTCCATTCGCAAAAAGTTTTCCACTTGTGCAACAGAATTTTTGCCCTCTCTCCCCTCCTTGGATACAGCCTGCATCCTCCCTAAATGTGCACCGGAGGGTTGGGGAAAAACCCAGAACAGATTTAGGTGTCACGCAAGGGAGAGGATTCCATTGCACAAGTGGAAATCCTTGTGCTGACCCTAGTTTTCATCTTCCCTCTCTGTAACATCTTGTTAAACTCAGCCCTGGTCCAATATCAGTATGATGTTTGTTAACCCACCTCAGTGAGTAGATCATATCATTGGGGATAGGAAATGCACATCTATTTATTTATTTGTTAAAATTATATCCCACCCTTCCTCCCAAAAGGAGCCCAGCATGGCAAACAGGTGATAAAACACTAAAAGCAAATACAAAACTTCTTAAAAATAAAACATATTTTAAAAAATATTGTATTTTTAAAAATCTTAAAAAACAATTCCAGCACAGATGCAGCGGGGATCTGGTTTCTATTTAAAAGGTGTATCAGGACAATGAATGGAATTAAGGGTGGAAGGACCTCAACGTGGAGCTGCCATTTTCCCCCAGGAGTCCTGTGTTCTTTGTAATTTAGCATTATCAATCTCAGTGGTGAATCTGGATTTGCCACTGCGCTTTGGGGCAAAATGTAAGAAACAACAAAGAGTCTTTTGGCATGTTAAAGCAGGGGTGATAATGTGTGTCCCTCCAGATGTGGCCCTCCAGCTCCCATCAACCACAGCCACCTTGGGCAATGGGTAGGGATTCTGGGAGCTGTCATTCAGCAACAACTGAAGAACCACAGGCTCCTCACCCCTTCCTCAAAGACTAACAAATTTATTATGGCATTACACCAAAATATTCTTTCCTAGGTTTACTGCAGTACAGACTAACATGCCTACCTTCCTGAAAGAATAAGAAACCACTCTGGCTGTTCCTCCCTAAGGTTCCATGCATTCTGCTCTGTCATAACCCCCCTCCTGGGCCCCCTACATGTGGTCTGCTGCCTCAGGTGTAGGGTTGCCAGGTTCAGGGCCTAAGACCGATCCTGTATCTTTAGGAGACGAGAAAGTCAGCCCAGTGCAGGTGTTCTTGCAACCCTGTAATGAGAAAAACCACAAGGTGGAATTCTCCCTTCCCCCTGCACAACTTTTAAAGATACAGAAGACCTCTTGGTTGCCAGGCCCAGTCTCCAAGAGGTCTTCTGTATCTTTAAAAGTTGTGCAGGGGGAAGGGAGAATTCCACCTTGTGGTTTTTCCCATTACAGTGTTGCAAGAACACCTGCACTTGGCTGATTTTCTCTTCTCTTAAAGATGTGGGATCGGTCTCAGGTCCTGAACCTGGCAACCCTACTTCCGCAGTTGTTGGACTTGAGGGTGTTGCTACTCTTCCGCAGCATGCTAAATTCTATGCACCACACATCTGTTACACAGCATCTGCCACACAGGTTAAATATCAAAACAGATCTGGAGGCCTTCATGTTCATTACTTTTACTTCCCTCCAGCCAGTGTTGCTATGTACAAATGATGCAGCTGCATGGGTTAGATATACATGGTAAATTGCAAACTATTAGTGTTCCTCATCTCTGTACACTGAAGTTGAAGCCTGCTACACACAGACTTGCTCTGAATTTGATGCAGGACTTCAAGTATTGTTGTATGGATGAAGGTATATTTCTCAGCCTGTTGTTTTGTATAATGATGTACAAAACCAAGGACTTGTATGTTTACAATGGAGCGTTAATAAATGACATGGGAGTTGTAGTCCAAAACACTTGGAGGACACCAGGTTAGCAAAGGCTGCTCTTCACAGAGATTTGATATACCAAAAGACTGCATGCTAAATGACAATGGTCTGGATGCATTGTCACTATTATCACTAACCATACCAGGTGGACCAATCCACCCGCTTCCATCCCATTTGTGGTTGCATGTTTACTGAACACAAGTTAAACTTAGTAGCAGTGTTTGCAGGCATATGAACCACTTCTCTCACATATAATTTATGGACAGAAGTTTTAAATATTAACACAACATAAGTGGGCCAAGTGGCTTTTATCTTCCCTGATTTGAAGACTCTCCTATAAAGCAGCATAAAAGTCCCTCCCTTTGAAGATAAAGATGCCCATCTGTATTGCTCATGAAGCAGCCTCCTTTATCTTGAAAAACTTCGATCACACCCAAGTCAGGTTTAGAGGACAGTAGTAAAGGATGAAACTTTTTCTGGAGACAGATACAGAATTCTGAAGGTTAAATAGAGCTATCACTTGCTCTATTTATTACACCTTCTTTTATGTATCCGTTCTGTGCAGGCAAAGGCCAGCCTTTATTAATTTACAAATATATCCCACCTTTCCTCCAAGGAGCTCAAGGAAAAGTGCATTGTGTGTCTCTTACCCCCACCTCAATTTTACCCCACCTCAATTTCATCCCCACAACAACTCTGTGAGGTGGGTCATACTGAGATATAGCAACTAGTCCACGGTCACCCATTGGGCTTCATGGCTAAGTGAGGATCTAAGCCTGCTCTCTCGTCCTAATCTACCACCCTAACCACTACACCATACTGCCTCTTGCTAAAAACAGGGTGCTAACGGAGGCAGTATTGGCAACACGTTCCCTAATGAGAACATTACTCTTTGGACATGAGCGCCCTGGCTTCACAATACAGGGAGGGATAAATAAAATCTTGCTGCAGCAGGACATAATTACACATGAAATTACCATATGCTTCCTTTAGCTTCCCCTCAGCTGAAAAGCTAAAATAGAGCCGGCCATCTCCTCAAAAGAACACAGTGGCCTGCTTTTCAAACATGCTGATCCTTTCAAAGTCAATGAGCCCTGCAAGAGACTCCATGCATTTGCAAAACAAATCAGCAATTTTTAAAAACAGAAGTGCCCACTGCTGACTGTTTTTGCCTTTATTATAGTCTTGGTTTTGTTCTTACTGGTAAAGACTGCAATATTGATTACTACTAGCTGTTCATTAAGAAGTGAGTGAAGGCAAAGGCGGTTAAAAAAAACACCTACTAGGAGGAGGATTTTTTAAAAAACAACAAAAGGTTTCTTGAGGTGCCCACAGTGTGAGATCAGTGGAGGAGGGGGAGAGTTGGAACTCTAACCCCTCGTGTGTGCTGATGAAGAGGTCAAAGTGAGCATGTCCCATTCACTGTTTAAGTTGGATGGCAGCCAGAAAGGTAGAGGTAAAAGAGCACAGATGGGCACCAGGCAAAGTTTTAAAGGGCAGTCAACCCTGGCCCAAGCCTTTCTTACTTCCCTATGTTTTTGCTAGCAGACGTTACACCCCCAAACACAAACCTGTATTCAGAGGGTATGAAATTAAATAGCACTTATAAGCAAGAAAAATAGGGAGGGAAGAAGATGCACACCTAGGAAACCACCTTCTTTCCCTCCCTTAATTTGCCTAGTCCCTATTTTCAGGAATATATGGACAGGGAAGGGAGACTAGGAAAAAGAAGTTATGGAATGTATCTTGTAAGCTGTTTCTTTCTATAAGAATACCATTAAATATGTGCATAAACCTGGCACACACCTCTTGAAGGTGGGGCCTGAGTCAGAGGGACCCTTGTCATATGGACTGTCACTGATTCACTTGCCATGGCATTCAGAAGAGACAAAAACTAATCTAGAGGTTTCAGCAGGCCAGCTTTGTCACACAGGGAAGGCAGGGAGAACAGCATATCAGCATTCCAGTATATAGTTTAAATGGGTTGGGACC
This sequence comes from Rhineura floridana, assembly GCF_030035675.1. Lineage (NCBI taxonomy): Eukaryota > Metazoa > Chordata > Lepidosauria > Squamata > Rhineuridae > Rhineura > Rhineura floridana. The sequence continues at coordinate 47,209,761 of NC_084487.1, forward strand.
TTGCACACCTAGAAAGCCACTTTCTTTGCCCCAGTTAATTGGGCTTCCTTTGCCTATTCCATATTTCCAACAAGTCCAGCCAGCAAAATTGGTGCTAGTACATTTCTTGTTGGAGAGATGCAAAGGTTCACACTTCCTGAAAGCCCCCCCCTCATCTCAGATGTATAAGGACTAGCTGCTGTTAACAGTGATGATGTAAAAGGAGGGATAGATGGATCAGTCTATTTCTGGTCTATTCAGTTTCACTGTACGCAAATCTGCTCCATCTCATTTCCACATCAATCTGTGGATTATGAAACTGCACCTATTCATATTTAAATGTGTATTTTTGAACATATTGTCTTACCCTATATGCATTTCTAAATGTATTTTCTCTGAAAGTCTTATTTTCTTACGTTTATATCCCATTGTGACACAAGATTCCAGACCCGCTTGGCTTCAGCAAGGTGGTGGGCCTCATGTGCCTTTTCTAAGGGGCTTTTATCCTAAAGTACATAATAAAGCATTTTGAACCAAGAACTGCACCACAAAATTCAGAGAAATTCACGCTCTGAAATATACCTGCATTTTGATATATTTGTTTGGGACGTGCAGCTTAGATTTGTTTATTTAGAAATGCAGACCAACAAAACAAAATCCTCCAGCTTCCCTGTACAGGCTTAAAAACACACTCCATTGTTATGACTCCACCCAGCTCTGGGTATCAAGGAGGGCCTGCATTCTTGGTGGCTGCTTTGCAATTGCAAAAAAAAGGCAATCTTAACAGCTCAAAGTTAGAACCGGAGCCTATTCCAGAATACTGTAACTTGACATTTTTACTAGGGTTTTTGACTTGTATCTAGAATCTGAACCTAGAACTGGATAGAGATCTTGATTATGTTTTGTAAATGGAAAGGCTAAAATATTCCATAATAGGACTGAGATTGGTATTATGTAGACACTGAATCAATTATTTAAAAGCCTGAAAACTGAAAACCAGTTAGACAGCCTTACTATGTTGATTTCTCTGGTTTTTAATTTATGGCACCAGGCCCAGAGCCTTTGGGGAAGCTTAGAAACCTTCAAGACATCCAATTACCACCAGTCTGTCCAATCTAGTTACAATGGATCCTTTCGGCAAAACCTGGGTTTTAAGTGCTTACAGCATTGTAACACACACACCCCCACGGTAAGCTGTGATTCTTCAGCTCCAATTGTTTGTAGGAAGCATGCAGCCTCCACTGTACCTGCTATTCAAATCCAATAATCTAATTGAGAGGCTTCAGCACATTTATACATTTTAACCCTTCCCCAGGCTAGTTGCGCTAGCTTCACATCTTAAGCCCTGCAACATCAGCCTTTTTTAGAGGCCTATCAGAAGCCTCTCCTCCCTTCATGCCTGACTCTTGCCATGTTATTGCTGCCCTAAGAGGGAAAGCAGCAAACAGGGATATTAGTGTTTGCTCTTCATGAAGTAACCTCCTTTCAGAGAGGATTCCTTCCTCCCAAATGATTTAAGAGTCCAAATTCGCTTTAATAGGGGGAGTTCTCTCTGATTAACGTGTAATCACCGCCACACACCTAGCTTGAGAGAAATTATCCAGGAGTTTCTGAAGACAAATTAGAACTTGTTGGTGCTCTAGCTGGGCTATCAAAGCACTGCATATTCGGACCAACCTTGTTCAGTAGGTAATAGCTTGTTACTTACAGCAAGCCATTTAACTTCTAGGGAACACTTTTCCTTTCAGGGGTTCATGGTGGCAGCTCAAGTCCAACTTCAAAGACAGGAATATATTCATAGTATTATTGCTGCATGAGGAACAGCAGTGTAAGTTCTTTCCAAAACACTGGATTTCCAGTAATTCTATGCAGCTACAGTAAAAGGAGAGGAATGCTTTGATTCAGCACTTGGATGCTGATTTTCTGCACTTGATGTGGATACTACCAACAATTTTGCACATTTGAGGCCACCAAATCCTGCCAATGCATTGAGCCAATGGAAGACTAAGAGGCTGCCACAAGAAATCCCTAGCGATGATGGCTACTGCTAGCCAAAACCCATCCATTTTATTTAGTTTAGGATAAAGAGAAGTAGTGTTACAGATGCTAGGCGATACCTAGACCTGTCTCATGCCACCTTACAGGCTGGCAGGGTAAGTAGTGTCACAAAAAACCCCAGTGCAACGTATTTTCTGGATTCTAGATTAGACTAATCTAGTAACATGCTTTCATTTTATTCACATAATCATGGCACTTTCAACAGCTTTATTATGGCTGAATTAACTTTGCATATTCTGACAATCAATGGCACTTGTTATGCTGTCGTATATTTGGAGAGAGGGAATATTTTTCCTAAAGCCTTCAGGTCGCATTTACCAATATTAGGAATAATCAATGCAGTTAAAGGCTTTTGTAAATAAGTCCAAAATCCTCAACATCTTTGGAATCCGTTAAACTAGAAAACTGCCTAACCTAGACCATGCTCTTTCTCCACTTCTTACAAATGTAAATTCCAATCTTGCTGAATTCAAAGTGTCTTCCACAGAAAACAGTTATGAAATCATTGTGGTAGACATGTAGAAGCAGGATAAGGTCATGGGGTTGAAGAGGTTTTTCTTTTTTACATACGGCATTGAGGCTTTTAATTCTACTGACAAGTATACTCTGGAAAATCAGGTGCATTGCTGCAACATTTGTAGCCGTCATCCAGATGGACTTGGCAGGTACCAGCCACCTCTGGCCTATGCACCTAACAGTGACCAGCACAGCTGTGCCATTTCTCTAGCTGGCTCCTCAGACTCATCCCTGTTGATGTCTCTGAGAAAGAGCAGAGCCTGTCTTCAGGGCACTTCCCATTTTCCTGGTTGTATCCTAATAATAATAATAAAATTTAATTTTTGTGTCGCCTATCTGGCCGAAGTCACTCTAGGCGACGTACAAACTAAAATTCAGTAAAATACAATACAATGCAGATAAAATACAATGAAGTCATTAATCACAGCAGCATGAGATCAGTTAGGGCAATCAATAGATAATAAGTATCCCAAAAAAGTTAGCCCTCCCCGGAAATCCTAAAGGCCTGTCCAAAGAGCCAAGTTTTTAAGGCCCGGCAGAATGTATCCAGGGAAGGGGCATGGCGAAGATCGAATGGGAGAGAGTTCCAGAGAGTGGGGGCCACCACTGAAAATGCCCTCTCTCTAGTCCCTACCAACCTAGCTGTTTTCGTTGGTGGGACTGAGAGAAGGCCCTGTGTGGCTGATCTAGTTGGGCGGCTTAATTTGTGGTACTGGAGGCGCTCCTTCAGGTAAACTGGGCCGAGACCGTATAGTCCTACTGCACCATCTGGAAGAATGTGCCTCCCCATACCCCCCAAAATTGATTCCTCACCCTTGCAAACCCTTGGTGCCCTTCCACAAACAACAGGAACAAGAGGCTATTATATATCATGCTTTTAATACAAACTTAAAAAAATCTGGAACAATAGAAACTGTACAGATTTGATCAACCTTTGTTGTTTAACTAAATCTCTAGACACGCCAATGTCCTGTTCCAAAATATTGCACAACATTCTGAATACAAAACTCTGATTGTATTCCTCCTTCGCTAGAGAAAAAAGAAAAGAAAGAAAACCCCCTCTGGATCCCTACTCAATGGCCCCCTGTGTGTAAATAACCAAAAACCAAACAAGAACAGCATGGACCTCTGCATTAAAAAACACACATAATTCTGTCTTCTTTGCTTTCATCCATCCCCTAAGATCACACGTTGCTGATTCACTCTTCAAAAAGGGTCAGGAAGGAGGGAGGCGAGGGGAGAAAAGGAGCTTTCACTGCTGCTTTTTTAAAATTTTCCTGAAAAAATATTTTTTCTCTCTCCTCTAAGAAAAAATCTTGAAAAGAAAAAAATTTCAATTTTTTACGTTAGAAATATACATATATTATATATACCTCTTACATTTTACAAATGTAGCAAATTATTCAATATAAACGGACAACAAAAAAATTAACACAAACCCATAAAAATAAAAGTTAAAAAAAAATCTCTTTTTCTTCCTAAGAAAACCAGGTAAATTAGTGCAGGTTTTAAAAATAAAATTGAAGCTGAACGTCTAACTCTTGAGACAACAAGACCAAAAAAGAGGCCGCGAGTTTCATTGTCGCCAGCACTGGAAATGCTTCTGAAGCACGGTATGTGTTCCTTTAGGAAATACAAAGGTTGGTCCCTCCCCTTTTCCTCCTCATGTATGCAGACTTCTTATCAAACAGCAGTTAGCAGGATAAAGCAGTGTCATACATCACATGTTGCAGGTGCTAGTGAGGTTTCCCCTCTCCCTTCAGTATACTATGTCTTAGAAGGATGCATAATCCCACCCAAGGCAGTGGCTCATGGCAGCTTTCTGCTGCAGGTGGAAGTTGTCAAATAAAGATTATGCTGGATAGATAGGAAGCCGGCAGCTCTCCTAGGGAGGGAGATATGGTTCAAGTCCAGTGTAAAAAGCATGGCAGTCTACAGTACACTCTAGAGGGGGAAGAAGTAGGTGGCAGTGGAAATGTTAGGGGAAAAGACAAACAAATGTATTTGCTGAACAGGTCCTACATGTTTTGTTCAGGTTTAGGACTTCTAGCCTCATGAAACTTTACCCATCACATTACTGCCCAACAGTGTCTTCCCTCCTCATCCACTTAGTGGCTCATAGAAAATAGGCAGAATGCAGAAAAAAAGTTTAGTGTCACTTTCCTCAGCCCAGCAAAGATGGAGGGGTGAGAAGGGGTTCATGGAAACAAAAGGGCTCAAACTGGGGGCACCTTGGGAAGATCTCCTGCATAAGCCTCATCAATTGCACAACTCCCATTCACATCAATGTGACTTGAGCAGGAGATGTTCCCCATGAACTACACCCAATGATCTTTAGTGCATCAAGGATAGGCATCCTTCACAGGTGGGCAGATGCTTATGGCAGTTAAGGTTCATTTACAGTCCTGCAGGGAATCTTCAGTTTAGCTTGTGTGGGAACTTAAACGTCTCCTGCCAAGACACTGGAGAGTTGTAGAATTGTAGCTTATCTATTCAATATGACTTTACCAGAGAAGGTGCAGAAGCAACACTTTATACACACTCCAAGGCATGCCGCTGGAGAGAGGGAAAAGTGGGTAGTAATGGTGGAGAGAATATGCCTGGAGTATGGAATCCACAGCCCTCCTTCTACACAGCTTTATGGCAACTACCCAGCAGCTCTCTCACTTCTTATCACCATATATAGAGGTAAACTTTGGGACTTTGTAATTATCTCACAGGATGAGGAAAGGTTTGCCAACTCATCTGCAAAAAAACTCACTCTTGAAGGCCACTACTGTCCCTGTCTTCCAGGCTGTCCTCTCCTAACAGAAAAGGGAGATGCAGGAAATACCATTAGGATTCCTAGGTCGTTAGCAACAATAAGGAAGGAGAGACTCTACATTCTTATCAGAGAACACTTTCTCCTCACCACATGTTAAGTAACATAGGTTCTACAGCAAGCCCACTTCATGCCTTGTGAAGAGTCGAGATGGAACAAGTCATGCTGGACCTGTTATGTGGAGTGCTCTTCTGTACAGGAATACCTGCTTCCTTTCAAATGAAAAATCATAAGGTTTTTGGTCAAAAGATTTAAGAGACATGAGATTCAAAGTGCAAACCTTCATGCTGTTCATCCAGAAAGCAGTCTGCACTGTAACTCCTTCTTCCCTGCCAAAGAGTAGTGCTACCGTATTCAAGAGCAGGAAACCATCCTTTCCATAAGAATTAGTAACCAAATGCTCAGCTGTCAACAGAAGAGCCCAGACCCCATAAACCACGGCGATTGGTCCAGATGAACATTGATGGGAGCTGCTCAGGCACAAAAAACCCTGGAAGGCCAATGTTCACTCCCACCCTTGAAAGAGTGCAATATACATGGATAATTTTTCCTGACAAGTCAGAAGTGTTTGCATCTAGAGTCCTATTTATATATCATAGCATTAGCAGCTGACATTGGGTCTGAGCTTCCCAAAGAGTTTATCCCACCCCAGACTCTTAAGGGGGCTAGAGGGAGGAGGGGCTTGCAATGGAAAACTCTAGGCAAAAACCTGTTCCAGATGCTGTCTCTTCCAGCATCCATCACCAGTTAGTACAGGAAAAAAACAGGCGAGAACTTTGTCCTATTCCCACTGTGCAACAGGAATACAAAAATCTGAGTGTTACAAGAAATGAATGCATTTACCCCGTTTATGCCACTTTTCACACAGAGAAGCAAGCCACAGGTCTCCCCTAGGAAGTGCTGGAGACATGACACATCCAGAAATCCATCCCCCACCCCAGGCCCCTCCAAACAGAAAAACCCAAGATATCTGGGTGCAAGGGACATAACAGCACTCTGAACAATGCCATCCTTACAGTAAGCATATCTGAGAACCAGTTCCAAGAAGCAGCACGGGAGATAATAGAAAGTGGCTCTGGTTCCCACCGCTGCTGGGCTGAGAACGATAACCTCCCTCATTAAGTGTACAACAGGTAGGAAAGAGCACAGGAAAGAAGTTTTAAAAAATAATCAGTGCTTCAGCAGCGCTTCCTGGCATGACACAACGAATCAGGATTTGTCTCTTTCCAAGAAGCTATATTTATAAGATTTCAAATATTTCTAATTATTTTTTCTCTTTTTTTGGAAGTTATTTCCCCCAGAATACTCTTATGGTGGTCAGTTGGCCAAAACCACAGGCTGGAACGACTGGCTGGGATACTGCATGGCATTCAGATTGTAGCTGAGTCCTTCCACAAAGGGTGTCTTCTCCAGAAATAGACTGTTGGTGCTGCCACCAAAGACCTGAGCCATGTCAAAGCTGTTGCTGCCACCACCACTGGCACTGAACTGGGATGCAGGAGGGATGCTGCCAGCCTGGTTTTCAGTGGCTACACTATCGAAGAAGAGGCTGCTGGCTCCTGGCGATCCACCATTGTAAACAAACTCCTTGGCATTGGGGGAGAGCTGAGATTGAGGGGCCGTACTCCCCCCAATGAAGTTCAGAGAATGCATAGACAGGGAGAGACCTTTATGCTTCAGCAGGCCATTGGTGGGTGAACGGGCCAGACGCTGCTGCTGCTGCTGCTGCTGTGGAACCCCTGTGCCAGGGGTGCCTGCCCCACCTCCACCGCCTTTCTTCATCTTAGTTGAGCCAAACTTGGTGGCAGCAAAAGTGGCAGTGGTGAAGGTAATGGTCTGGGCAGAGCGGGGGATGAACGTGGGGCTAGGTGACTGGCCAAAAGATGGGGATGGAGAGTTGGACAAGGAGTTGTCCTGGCTTCCAATGGGGACAAACACCTGAGCGTCAGGATTGAAGCTGCTCTTGATCTCCTTGTCCAACTCGGCTGCACTGCAGCCCTCGCTGTCATCTAGATACAAGACCTTGACAGACCCTTTCTCACCAATCTGGTAGGAGACTTCAAATGGGTCAATCCAGACACTCAGTTCTTCAGGAACATTGGCCCGCACATCCTCCACTGCCAGCCCACTCCGCTTGGCTGCCATCTCGACTACAGGGTCCACAGTCTCCCCAATGTGAACACAGCGGTAGCCAGAACCCTTCAGAGGCTTTTCTGGGTACCAATGGCCTTCATATTTTTTCTTCAGCAGCCGCTCTAGCTCTTCACCAAACAGGTCAGCCCGCCTCCTTGGAAGTTTGTTGTACAGATAAGAAATGATGAAGTTCAGAGCAACTTTGATCTCCAGATGCATACTCCCTTCACAGCAAGCAAGGTAGGGCAGTATATTAAAAATAGACAGAGGACACAAACAGACGGAATTTGGCTCCAAACAATCCTGGAAAAGACAAAGAAATTAAATGTAAGGTGGAAATATGGTATCTTTAATATTATTGCAGCACAAGAGTTATAATACAAGAAATCTTTAAAACATCACATATATTTAGACTTTATAAAGTAAAATAACAGTGGAGAGTAATCTCAGAAACATATATACCTCAGCATTGTCCAAGAGCCTGAATAACTAAATAAATCTTTAAAAGGTGCCTTTTACTGAGGAGACCAACCAAACCTCCAATGGGAGAAAGTTCCATAAATGGGGTGTCACTAAGCAGAAGACTCTGTCCAGTATCACCACCAACAGGGCAATACCATTAGCGGCGCTACTAGCAGAGCCTGCCCACCAATTTCCTTGGGATGAACACTGGGAAGCATTCTTAAGTATTTGGGTCCTAAGCCACACACTTCATAGACTAAAGTCAAAACTTTGAATTATAGAGTCATAAAATTACATGGCAGATTGCAGACTAACTCCTTGATTCATGTAGGAAATCCTGTTCTAGAAAATTCCAAAGATATGGCTGCCTAGCCTCTGTTTAAAGACCTCCAGGAATGGAAACCCTACCTCACCCCCCAATTGGTAATTCAATCCACTGTCAAACTGCTCTTATTATCAAGAGTTTATCCTACAGAAACCTCCCTTCCTGTAACTTAAGCCCATTAGATATGGCCCTGCCCTCTAGGACAGCAGAAAACAGTCTTTGCCTATGAAACAGCCCATCAGGTAATAGAAGAGAGCTATCTTTCAGGCTAAACATACCCAGATCCTTCAATCTTTTCTCACATAAATTGTCTGCTATACCCCTGACCATTTATGTTGCTCTCCTCTGAACCAATTCCAGTTTGTCTACAGCCCTCTTAAAATGTGGCACATGCAACTTTTGTCCGTCAGAAACTATGGTCCAATCTCATTAGCTTTTCTAAACCTCATTAGCTTTTTTGCAGCCACATCATATTCCAGCTGGCGATACACTATCATCTGGAGATCTTTTTCATCTGTGTTTGGTCCCCTCCTCTAAATACAGAATATTACATCTGTCTCCATTTATACTCTTAGTTTTGGCTCAGCTATCCATTCTATTAAGGTTTGAACTTTGTTCCTGTCTTTGTTTTGTGCCTTCTGCAAATTTGATGAGGATTCCCCTTACCTAGAGGTGGAGAACTAAATCCAGCTCAATGGGCCTAATTCCTAAACTCTCCACACAATACCCCATGGGCCAACTTTTGACAGGTGGGCATGAGCAACCACCTGTCAATCATCCAACATCATCATGACATCAGGTTATTGATATTTGTCAAAGTTCAGAGGTTGCTGTAAATGCTAACCAATAGTTACAAGGAGCCCCTTTGAAATCTCTGCAGAAGGAAAAATGCTGTTCAGAGGAAACAGGTTGGATTTAAAACTCCCAACTGTGCCTTTGTAGGTCTGTCCATACTTGCCCCACACCTAATGTCACGTATGTCAGGAGTGAGACTGATGGGTGTGGTTTGTGGGAAACTGTCTTGTAGGCCAAAAAGGGACCCATGCAAGGTCTACTTAGTCTACTAGGCTAGACGTCCTCCCCGCCCCATTCTAACTCTTTCATCTATAGTGATAAACGTGTTAATGAATGCCAGGCCAAGGCCAGAGTATGTGGCCCTCTGAACTGAAATTATCTCCAGTTTGATGAGGAACCATTAATGATGAGCACTCTAGGTTTCTAACCTGCGCTTAATTAAGAATGTAAGAACAGCCTCCTGGATCAGGCCAAAGTCTCATCTATGCATCCTCATGCAAATGATATACATATTCAAATTTGCCACAGCTCCTTCAGTTCATGGTATGTTTCTACTGTGAAAGCACTGATCTACCCACCACTGATGCAGACTGTCTGGCTTTCAGATGGTGGCCCACAGTCGCAATCAGTCCAAGTAACTGGAACAAATCAGATCAATTTTGAAAGACAGAAACTAGCTTTGTGAGGATCTATTAAGTGCTGCATGTGGTGATACATCCCACTGTGGTAACTTCATCCATCCTTGGTAGCCAAATGGCAGCAGGTAACAAAAATCTGAAACAGCTTTTCTTCTGAGAATACTTTCAGAAGGACAAGTCAGATGAACAGAAAATAATTGTGGCAAGGAAATAACAGTAGCTATTGACCCCAAGTGAGATCAAAAACCAGACGTTCATGCATTAAGAAGGCCCAGGAGCCCCATGGTACTCCTAGCTTGTACTATGTGGCCTGGAAGAGAAAATTTAGGTCAGGCTTCCCCAACTTGGTGCCCTCCAATGTTTGAGCATATAATTCCCATCATCACTGACCACTGGCCATATTGGTTGGGATTGATGTGAGTTGTCATCCAAAACATCTGAAGGACACTGTATTATGGATGGCTGCTTTAGGTTTCCAAATCCCAACTTTTCTTCCTTATTGGAAAAAAAAAATCTACTAACTTGCCAGAATACCTCCCAATATCATCTCCAATTGGCATAGTTTCATTCTACCAAATAACATTCTAAATGCTCCAGAAAAGAAAGAAGTTGGGGAAAAGAATAGAAATTGCAGCTTGTTTAAATGAAGGATGTACGTATAATCTTCTCTAGGTTTTAAATCAGCAGCTTAGTAAAATAGACAGTAGCCCTCTCTTCTGTTAGGATCCTTTACAACACAAAAACAAAGTATTCAGGGGTGCCTACTAAGCAAGGACCAAGGATAAAAAACTTATGGCGTGTATGTCAAACTGCTTCTTCTGATGTGGTATTTGGTGCTCAGAAGAAAGCTAAGCATACCCTGAAGGAGGAACTTGAACAGCACTAATTACAATGTTAGAAGCAAGAAGGGAAGTTACCATATAAGTTTCCCTCTTACTCTTCATTCCTGTACATCTGTGGCAGCTTAACTGCCTACAGTGTTTGAGGCTGCAGAAGCGTACCAATAGTTTGAATTAGACTATGTTGTGTGAAAGAAGCAAACAGCACGTGACAACATATTCAATTAGCAGCTATCATGACATTACCTGCACACAGGTAAAATATTGGATTTAATACCAGAAGATGTGGCAATGGCCACCACCATAGATGGCTTTAAAAGATGAGTAGTCAAGTTGATGGCTACTAGTCATGATGGCTATATGCTATCTCCAGGATGAAAGGCAGCATGCTTCCCTTAAGGTGTTAGGGAAGAACACCAGTTATTTTATTGTGCTTATGTCTTTCTTGTGGGCTTCCATAAGCATCTGGCTGGCTACTGTAGGAAAAGGGCTGGATAAGATGGACTTTGATCTGAACCAGCAGGACTTTATATTGTTCAATTAACAATTAAAAAACAAAATTCTTGGCATTAATTTATATAAAAGTCTGGATATATCCACAGGACTCTGTAGATTCTACACTTCCTGTAACATTAATTGCTACGAGGAGTTCTCCAAATAAATCCATCTGAATGTAGTCTTATACAGATGACCATGCACTAACTGCTAACAGCATAGCCCAAGACCTTGGAGCTTGTTTTTCAGAAGTTACTAAACCGTGAGAAGTTTTATCACAGCTATTTGAATGTGCCTGTTAAAATAAAAATGGAAATTGCCACAGGAGAAATCTGAATAGGACAAATTTCTGAAAGGTCAACTAGAACAGAGCATTTTCAACCTAGGGAGTCAAACAAACTCCTTAAGATGGCACCTTCCAATGGATTTCTGGCTAAATAACTATCCCTAAAGCATACCCTTAACTTGGAACAGAAGCGTAACTCGTGTGGTAAGATTGCCCACACATCCCCAAGTAAACAAACAGGCTTATTTCTGTATTTATGCCATATACAGAGAAGTTTCAGTTGTCTGTGCTGAGAGCCTAGCAAGTCTGAGACGGTAATACATGACTGGCATTAAGAGATCTTATATTACTAAGCTGCAAGACTTCTACAAGGATGCCAGACTTAGAAACCAGGTGCCATAATTCAGGAGAGATAGTATGAATCTTGGTCCTCCCTACAGGGAGACAGAGTGGTAAACAAATGTTTTCAGAAATAAACAATGTATGATTTGCTTTTGTATACTGCTGGTTTGCTTGGACAGGACACTGATTAACTTGCAGCTCACTTCTGATGATTATGCATAGGATTAAGTCCCACCAAGTTCAAAAAGACTTACTTTCAGCTAAAAGTACACAGCATTGCAACCTTCAGACCTAACAACAATCTTCCTGATTGAGGGATGCCCTTAAATATTACAATATTGTAATGCTTTAGAGAGGCCTCTGGCAACAGTCTTTGAGATTCTCAGCAGCTGGAGAATTGAAAGACTGCCACTCAAATGAGTTCACTTGTGTTCAATCGGCTCACTGTTTTTCTTTCAGAGTAATAGAAGGAATCTATTCTTACAGCAGAACTTTGATGGCTGTGAGACTTCAAAGATAATACCAAAAACTACAGATATTTTTAATATACCACACTATTTCTAAGATGATAAATTAAATAAATAATAAATTGACAGTATTCCTCCTATAGCATCCATACAAAAAAAATTATGAATCGAACACTAGCTCACTATACACAAATTTAGCTCAACAGTCTAAACTGTTTTAGAAAAAAAATCCACAGAGAGAAGGAAATCTATGTGAAAAATATTACCACAGCTTTCTTGTCAACAAAATAAGCTCTCTATCAGGATTCAGTAATCCCTGGACTGTTAACATGGCAACCTACACATGGGACAACTGCAGGTGGCAAAGCATAATAGTCAATACTGAATCCCCTGCTTTCTCTGCAGAACTTCATTAATAAAGGTGCACATTACCTCAAGACAGCATATCATCTTAAAATGTCAGAGGCAAGTAGCAATTTGTTTTGCATGACACAATTACAACCACAAGGCACAAAATGAAATAATGAAGTCCACTGCATTAGCCTATGAGTCGACATATGAACAATCTCTGGCATTAGGGCATTATAGGCCTCAATAATATAGCATTGTTAAGCTATGTTATCTGCATATGAGAAGATTCTACAGCTGTACAGTCATATTGAGTAAATACTTTAATTAATGACTGTGTTGCCAGGTTTTATAAAGATAGACAACAATAATGGGGGGAAGAGAGAGAAAAAATCTGTGATGCTGGCGTTATAAAGGCTTGATTACTTTATACCTATGCAAGTCTGAATCTCAGCAGTCTCCTACATTTGCTTGCAAGCCACACCCAAGCAAAATAGCAGCCTTAGGTTCAGCTGACCCAACCTCACTAATCCACCCTGAATATTTGCCTTTGCAGATGTAATATAAAGTGACGGTAAAGTGACGGAGAAAGGCACCTTCTGGAACCACGATTGCTCAATCCACTCCCTTTTCCGCTGCCAAAACCTCTTGCGTCTGTGGGCGTTATTTGCACTGGCCTCCTCCCTCTCGGCCTCCTCACACACGCCAAATTGGTATTATCTTCTCTAAAGGGGCCTACTCTCCGCCAATCGTCTCCGCCGTAGATCACAGATGAATGACCCGGCCAAGTAACTCTCTGCACACATTTTGTCGGCCCGCTCCCTTCCCCTTTCCCTCGAGCAGAGCGTCCCGAGAGTTGTGCTACCTAGCGAGCCCTGTTTGTCCTACAACCAGCAGCGCCCGGGCGAGTGACCTACTTTGTCTTTTAACTACCCTTCTAAATATGCCTTGCGCCAAAGCAGGCCCAGACAGCAAGCGCCTGCTCAGTGGACCAGAGTACAAAATTTTCCAAGGCGCATGCGCTCTCCGTGGTCTATTGCTCAACGCACCCCCATGCCCCTACATGCCATTTTTCATTGTCGGTTTCTATCTAGAATAGCTAATTACTCGCCCCCTTTCTCCCCCGCGCGAAGAGGCTTGAGGGCCGCGAGGATTAAGCTGAGGAAATTTAAATCATCATTTAAAATTTATTGTTAAGTTGGCAAACCACATCAGCTCCTTCTCTGTACCTCGGAAGTAGGAACCTCCTCCCCGCACTTTGCTGCTAAACGTACGGGAGGGGGAGAACCAACCCGTACAGCCCAATCCTTACATATGTTTACTCGAAATCCCCAAAAATTTCTAGGAAGCATGCCTGGGATTGCGATCTTCAAACTGACAGCCAGGGTATAGGGCCTCGGGATTTGGCCCACATCTAAAGAGCAAGAGCCGGCCTTTGCCTTCCCCCACCAATGGATGGTCCTATTGCGCGTAGGAAAGACACGCCTAAACCCCCTTGTTAAGGAGAGACTCGGAGCAGGCCCGAAAAAGATGGGCGGAGGCAGAGAAAGACCACAACAGACAACACGTCTGAGTGAAGGTTATTTGGTCCTGACCTTTACCTTCAGATTCTGACTGGAAGCAACCCAGGGCAATTCTAGCTCTCCCTTGACGGCTACCCAAGCCTTTAAGAGCCAGCCAGGGTAACTGACACCCGCTCCCCAAATCTAAGTCTTGAAGGTATGCCCTCTTCCCAACATCCGGTATCCCTTCTGAAGGGAGCCATCGTTTTTGGACTCAGAGATAGCCCCTGGTTCATACCTTCAAGGCCCAAAGGGAGGATCCCTGGGCCTAATTTACCTCACAGGGTGGTTGTTGGGATGAAGGAAATGGAAACCTTCAAAAGCACTTCTGGTACCGAAAAGTGCAACAGAAATAACTACAGCGATTTTATTTTACTGAGCCTCTCCTCCTCCATCCCATTATTAAATAATTGGGAAAGGAGAACAAGTTCATCCCACTGAAGTCTTGCGGCGGGGAGGGGGGGGGGGAAGGCTGTCTTTTTTTCCGCCACGCACTATATTTTTGTTTTAGGTACGTTTGTGACATATGAAATCCTAAAAAGGCCCTCGGGGCTCTATTCCAAGGAGGACGGAAGAAAGTTCGAGCATAAAACGGGATGGAACCATCTTTTTCTGACAAAGCCTCCTTGAGTACTGATCCGGATTAAACTAAATGGAGAGAAACAGAAACAGAAACCATCTCCCTTGTTCACTCATCCCCCCAAGATTCCCCACTGTACTCCTTCAGTCCAGACCCCCAAATTATAATCATCATTATTATACCACCGTTTACGTTCTTACAAGAACAACAAAAGATCACACACCCCGTTTTTCTCCCCTAATCAACACAAGCTTGGGGGAAGTGGAGATAAAGAGATTTTGCACGACAGATAGTCGTAGGACTATTTTATAGCGAATCATCTGAGGGGTTTTTTAGTCCACTCACGACTCCAGTTAAAATGTGTAAAAACAAAATGGTGAACTGAAGACATTTTTCAGTCGTTCAGCCCAAATGACTTTCAACCTCCCTCCACCTTGAAATAAAGACACCAATCGCTTTTTTAGGGAAAAAAAGGAGTGTCGTTTAACAGACAAAACAACATTAAAACGGGGGGGTTAAGGGACGAGGCAGATCTACTGTTTGAGAAAAAGCCAAATATTCTCTCATGGAGAGAGAAGAAACGAACAGAAGAACGAACACAGGAATTACTTCTCAGAACCAGAGTTGGAAGATCGACGGCTTCTGAAAATCTTATTAATACAGGGCAATCAACTCGTTCCTTAAAGCAATACTAGGCACAGTAAAACCTAAACAAAATGAAGGGGGGTGCCGAAGAGATCATCGATCAAAAAGGCAGAGTATGATTTTTTAAAAAGAATTTTAAATGGTTGATTATGGAAATCTTTCCTCTTTCTTTGCCCTCACCCCACAATTCTAGCAATAAGCCATCACTTACTTCTTTTTTCCAGCACCAGGTGAGATGGCTTGGTGGCTTCTTCTTTCCAGGGTGTTTCTTGGGAGTTTCTTTCTCACAAAGTGCTGATGTGGTGGTGGGCGTTCGATTTTTTTAAAAAAAATTAAATGGATGCTGTTTAGATAACTTCTCCCCCTTCTACAGGCCCAATCAGAAGTAGGGTGCGGGGATGTTGACTGGGGCGCCCCCTTCTTCCTTCCTTCCCTCCCTCCACAGGGAACCTGAAGCCACCCTCTCCCTGGCCCAAAGTGAGCAAAGTAAATGAAAAGTTTCACCCATAGCAACCCTGCGCAAGGATATTCTCTTCCACACCCAGGGTGACGCGTCTTGCAAAGGACAAGGAAGGGGAGGAGAGGGAGGGCCGGCGCTACTTCTCCAAACACCAGCAAATTAACCCGTTCTGCGCCGGGCTCTTCACGCTGTTATTACAGACGCTTTGAAAAACCACCAGTAAGGAAAGTCCGTCATTTGCTGCTGCGATATTTTTTGTATGTTTAAATGAATTTCCCTTCTTCATTCTGTAACTGTTGCGGCCTATAATTTCATGAGCACTGACAGGCATCGACTTGCGTTCGGTCCTTCAGATAACCTCCTGAGAACAGACCGAAGAATGTTGAAAGATTTGACTTCCTTACTTACAACCGAGTAAACCTACATAGAATCGGGCTGCACGAGATATCAAGCTTTATATTGAACACTTTGCCCCTTGTAATCTGAGTTGATTAATCTGGAATAACTGCCAGCTATCTTGATTCCATACTCACAATCATTTATGAATAATGAAACAGCCCCCCTTCCCTTTATTATTAAGGATGCACTGAGAGGGTGGGAAATTCCTTATTTCCCACCCTTTATTTAGCACCTGTAATGGTGTGAGTGGATGGTTAGTGACTTTTAACCACAAATTAGTGAATGTGAACAGAGAGTCAAGGGGTGGTAATTATCTCACAGTCTGATATCTTCAGGTAGGGCTGGGAAAGATTCCTGGGGAGCTGCTGCCAGTCAGTGTAGATAATACTAAGCTCGATGGACACACAGTCTGACCGGATATAAGGCAGCTACCTGTGGTTAATGTATGCAGCATTACATCTTATGTAGCTTCATCCTATGTATGCATGTTTGTCTGAAAGGAAATCCCAGTGTTTGAGTGGTATTTACTTTCTAAGAAAGCATATATAGGACTGTATATAGCCTTACATAGATTCCCTTAAAATTTCATCCACCTGTTCTGTACCTCCTACATTACTCCATTAAATGCTGATAATATTTGCATGTCTTGTCATACCAATAAAGGATCCTTGAATTAGACTGAAACTGAATAATCTCCCCCACTTCTTATTGCACATCTTCTCTCCTTTTTTTTTGTTCATCTAGACCAGGGCTGGGGAACCTATGGCCCTCCATTCTGATGCTGTTGGACTCAACTCTAGCCAGCGGCCATGGATAATGGGAGTTCTCCAGCAACATCTGGAGGGGCATAGGTTCCCTGCCCTTGACCTAAACTGTGTGTAATAGACAGAAAATGACTTTGTACATTAGAAAAGTGCTAGTTGAAGGGCCTGGCCCAAGACATTTTGCTGCTTGAGATGACGGTATCCCATCATTCGAAATACAGAAGCTGACTGTACTCGTAATTGAATCTTGTTGCTTAACTGGCAATGGGACAATGTCTTCCACCATACCTGAGGGAAGCACGCTATTTGAGGGGGTGCAGAACAGACCATGTGGTACACATAGCTCTGTCATCCAACAGAGGAGAGTGGCTCTCGGTTTTAAGAGGAACGGAATGGGTGAGAGGCTGCTACTGCTGCCTGCCAGCATCTGTTGTTTGAGGCAGTTGCTCCACTATGGCTACTGGTAGTGGTCAACCCTGACCAGTAGTACTCAAAGTCATGTTGTGTGTTTAGATTTTTTTTAAAACAGTATGTTGCAGATATAACAACAACTAACCATTTTATAAAATGACAATCTAAACATACCCAGGATGGATACCCAGGATGGATTTTAGATTAGAGTGGCAGTGCTCTTACTGTGGAATAGGACCACTATTTGCAACTGCATTATTCAGTCTAAGGAATTCACTCAAAATATAGATGCTTGATAGAGGTTACTTCTTAACATAAAATATTCCCATAATATTAGTCCACTAAATCAAGGGTATTCTTCCCCTCATTTCTTTAATATGTGTTAAGTGGTGCAGTGATGTTTTTTTTAATAATGACTATGATGGCAGTAGCAGGTGGATTAACTGTGCCATAAAAGTGTTTCTGTGAGCTGATTCAGTCACAATGTTGTTGTTCTTATCTGCTCATTGGATCTCAATACTAAATTTACCTCTCAGGAAAAATCTACAGGCAGTTTAAACACAATATATTTTGACAGATCAAACAAACACTCTATAACACTTGTCTCTGTAAACCAAAGTAAACACTGTGCACTGCAGACTTCACTCATCCTTTTTCACGCATTGTTTCAAAAAGTGGGGTGCATGTGTGTGGAGAGGAAGAGAGCTTTTAAATTCTATGCAGCCACCCTAAGCAGAAACAACTGAGGAGACTGGGGGGAAAGTGTCAAACCACCTTTAAATATTGACATTCCTCTCAAACGCCTGCATGGGAATGCCTCCATTAAAGAACCCTAAGACTATTTCCCACCCCAGTGTTTTAGAGGATGTTTTTCAGAATGGGGTTACTAACAGCCCAATCCTATACATGGACACTTAATAGCAAGCCCCATTAAGTTCAATGGGACTTACAAGTAATCATTTCCACAAGGGTAGCTGTGTCCGTTGCAGCAAAAACAACGAAGAGCCCTGTGGTATATTAAAGACTAATTTATATATGATGGCATGAGCTTTGGTGAACTAGTCTGTTTCGTTAGATGCAACAGCCCACTCCCTGGTGTGTATAGGATTACAGCCTAAATCCTGCCTGGACACAGTGGGATGGAGTGGGGGAGTGAAGAGAGAGACAAAAACCTACTTGACTGTTCCTGTAACTCTTCAAGGGAGATAAAACCCTGTTAAAATTGGATCCCCGACCATAGGATCTATTTCCAAAATGGCAGCTGTTGATTTCTTTGAGAGAAAGAAAAGGCTCAGCTCGCCTGGAAACCATTGGCGAGAACTTGAGAATTCTGTAGGAAGTTAAAGATTATCTGTTTAATGAGTGCACAAACTTCTTTCTGAAGAAAGAGCTAGACTTGGATCCTTCCCCCTCATCCTCGATGGGGAGGGCACTCAGCGGCAGGGGATAGGCACATTGCGCAGCTTCAAGGATAAGCTTTTGCTTCGCAATAGCTCTGGGCTCCAGACCTTTCTGGCACGGGAAACAGGTCATGGGGCTGAGGCTGGCTCTAGGCTTCTCGTGACCCATTCCTCAAATATCATTCCCCCCCCGATCCTACCCCCCCCGTTTAGTTGAGAGTTGTATCAGTTATAACAGACTATTGAGATCTAAAGTGTGCATGCATTTCCCCCCCTTTTCATAGATTTATGAGCCTAATTTAAATGGTGTTAAGACTCCTTTACATTGACCCACCGCAACTTCCCAATTACAATCTTGATCTGAAAATTTCACTGACATCCCCATATGGGTTGGAGTGCGCCATCAGATCTCCGCACTTGCTGTTACTTATAAAAGCACGTGAAGCGCAGGCTTAGCAAAAGAGTACATATTTCTCTGTTTATTTTCATGCTTCAAATGCTCGAGGGAATGCAAACCAACTCACATCCCCTAAACAAAACCCCACAAGGCACGGATGTCAGATGGCATTTTAACTATTCGCGGACTACGTCTTTCCAATCTGAATTGCGATTGCTCCTCCGCACGATTTAGGGACTACTTTTTCAGCAGTGCGCCTGTGCATTGCCATTGCCTTCGTCAACGTAACTTCAGACGCAAGCATTGAGATAGACAGAACGACCTGCAAGGTGTGGAAGCGCAGGCTGTTCTAAAAATAACAGCATCATGGTAGCAACAGCTTTTCCATTGGCTGGAGTCGTTAGGGGGTTGTGCAGATTGGTCTACTGCTTTAACCAGTAGACAAAAAGGGGGTTGGGTCAGTGTGTAAAACTGGAACTGCAAGAAGAAGGTTGATGGGAAGTGTAGTTTTCGTTCCTAGGTTGCCTAGGCCTAAGTTTATCAAAAGAACGTTAGAAATAACACTGGGCAAAAATATGAGGCTGTGTTGTTCAAAAGGGATATATTGTATTTCATCTGGTTCCACAGACAAATGTATTTTGCGTGCGTCTATACAGAACGTTTTACTGGTCGGGGTGAGGGGAGGCGTGTAGATAGCTGAATTCTGTGCCTCTGAACCCCTGTTTACTCAAGCATGGAACTTACGTTGGTCTCTTCCCTGTCTGCGTGTCACACAAGGATGAAAGCAGGACCGGTTGAGCCTGTCTTATTCGAACAATTTAAATCTTATAGTAGATAAGCCTTTCAACTCCTGATGTCTCCTAATTAGAGCTAAATGCAAACATGCAATGCAATACTCACCTTAAGCATGTGAGATCCCCACACATTCACAGCATTCCTGTTATGATAAAATCTGTTTCACAGTAAATTAATATTTTATTAATCACTGAAATGTTAATATATATGTACAATTTTGCCAGGTACCTTAAAAGGTGAATCCCAGTTGTAATTACTTGGAAGTCCAAATTTCAGTGCAACTTAGCTTTGAGTAAACAAAGTATTGAGCTGTAAGGCTACAGTTTTAAATAGACATACTTGGAAGTATTGTTGTTATGTGCCTTCAAGACGATTACGACTTATGGCAATCCTGTGAATCTGCAACCTCCAATATAATCTGTTATAAACCACCCTGTTCAGATCTTGTGAGTTCAGGTCTGTGGCTTCCTTTATGAAATCAATCCATCTCTTGTTTGGCCTTCCTATTTTTCTACTCCCTTCTGTTTTTCCCCACATTATTGTCTTTTCTAGTGAATCATGTCTTCTCGTTATGTGTCCCAGTTTAACCTCAGTTTCATCATTTTAGCTTCTAATGATTGTTCTGGTTTATTTTGTTCTAACACACAATTATTTGTCTTTTTCGCGGTCCATGGTATCCACAAAGCTCTCCTCCAACACCACATTTCAGATGATTTTTCTCTGCTTTTTTCACTGTCCAACTTTCACATCCATACATAGAGATCGGGAATACCATGGTCTGAATGATCCTGACTTTAGTGTTCAGTGATACATCTTTGCATTTGAGGACCTTTTCTAGTTCTCTCATAGCTGCCCTCACCAGTCCTAGCCTTCTTCTGATTTCTTGACTATTGTCTCCATTTTGGTTAATGACTGTGCCAAGGTATTGATAATCCTTGACAAGTTTAATGTCCTCATTGCCAGCTTTAAAGTTACATAAATCTTCTGTTGTCATTACTTTAGTAAATCCCACTGAAATTAATGCACCCTGCTGGAGGCATACCATGGTAGATTAATTACTATTAAATGACATATTATTACTTGTATCAATAGGTTAAGATGCCCTATATTATTAATTAAAATGAATTGTTATTCATATTATTAAAATATGTTTTAAATCTTGATCACTGTGGCTTGTTGTTCATTGAGCTGCATGCCTCCAATCAACTCAATGGGACTTGTGTCGTTTCCTATGCACAGCAAGAGAACTTGGTGGATTGTGCCCAGGGTGAATAAACAGTCCCATTGATTAAAAGAACAAGGTACAACAGGAAATTAATAAACCTGCTATTCCAGACAACAGAAAAGTAGGACACAAGTAATCTACAATTACACCAGTTTGACTTCAGTGGGATACTCAAGATTCTGTCGAACACACTTACATGTAAATCTCGTTAAGTTCAAATCTAGTGTGTCTAAATAGAATAATCAAGAGCAGATGCTTTTCAGATAGTCAACCCAATCTTCTAGTAAGCTGAAATGTTATAAGTAGTACTGCATTTCTATACACATTTACCAATGTATAGAAAATAAGGGTCTTACTGAACTCAATGGGACTTAGTTTTGAGGACACATTAGTAGAATTGCATTGTAAAGTAGCCTAAGGTCCATTTACTTTCATGGAACCAAACGGTTAAATCCCTGAAGTTCATTTAATTGGATTGCATCTGGCCTGTATATTTATTACAATCTGGCCTATATCATATATGAAGAGTGTATGTTCATCATCATCATCTTCTTCTTCTTACTGTATTTTATTATTGTATCTTTTTACTTGCTTGTAAATCAGTTTGGGACTTTTGAATGGGGAACAATATATACATTTAATAAACATAGTTAATATTACAGCAAATGACATCTACTGAATCAATCCTATCCATAGGAGAAAAGGGAAAAACACACCCCTTCTACCATACTAGCTTTGCTGTTTTTCATACCACGAAAGACCAGTCAGTCTATCTAATTGGGTATAATTAACACTCACTCATCGCCCAGCATTCTTTACCTTCACATCACCTGACACTTAAACCCAAAGGAAATTATTTCTTTCCTGAGTTTCAAATGAATATACAGTTCTGCAAGCAACACTTACTCACCACGAAGGTGCAAAACACAACATATACTACAAAGGCAGACTTATTCATCCCAAATCCAGAGCTTGGCAAAGTTACTTTTTTTGAACTACAACTCCCATCAGCCCCAGCCAGCATGGCCACTGGATTGGGCTGATGGGAGCTGTAGTTCAAAAAAGTAACTTTGCCAAGCTCTGCCCAAATCATCCTCCAGTTTAGAATTCCAGTTCTTAGTGTGGAAGGTGAGAGATGTAGACTTCTGTTAGGGGAAATAGAAGCTGTTCTCCTCTACCCCTATCTTGAATGGATCAGGAAAGAATCCAATTGAACTACAGTTTCCATAATTCCATGCTGGCTGGGGATGATGGGAGTTGGCATCCAACACCATCTAGAGGGCCACAGGTTCCCCGTCCCTTCTTTATGTCTACATCCCTGAGTTGACTTAAAAAGCTGGGAATCATAGAGGTAATCCTATTTTTCACAACCTTTGTGCCTCCTCTCAAGTGCTATCCCCACTTGGGAAAAGTTGATCAGTTAAGCAAATTGCTTTCTTGAGAATGATGGTTGGTATGGCAAAGTTTGAGAAAGCCATGAGACAGACAACAGCTGAATTAAAGCCAAACATTTGACATGCATTTTAAAAAGGTTACATGTAACATTCAGAAAGATGATCAGGCACGTGATAGAAGTGATTCAAGTAATTACTAATGGGTTATTATGGGCCCTTCCATGTCTCCTCACATGATCCAGTCCCAGCTTAGTAGTTATGACTCCTTTCTTGGCTTGGCCAAAATATTGCAAGAGTTTTCTTTTCATAGGACTCAGCTGGCTGTGTATCTAATAGAGCACATATGCTTAGATGTGAACATAATGCATTTTCAGTGGAGCTCGTTAAAAGGGTATATAAAGCACAATCTACACAGAACACCTCATACAAAACTCCCATTGAAATGAATGAAAACTATAAAACATCATAGCTCTCCCAAAACACTCATGCTTTCCACTGGGGGGTTGTTCAAGGAATGTCCTCAGAGGAAGTCTTCTTGATTCTCTGGCCACATTTTTAAAATAGTTTTTTTCATCTGGCAGTTCCCTTTTAATTACAAGGTAAACCTGTGAGGGTACTACATTATTATAAATAATGTTTAATAAAAAAACATTTAGTATGTAAAGTGTGTTATAATACCTATGCAAAACAGATAAAAGATGAACTTTCATTACATAACATTCTAGCTGCCCCAAATTTGCTGTGGGATATTCCTCAGCCAGTTGTTCAGAGTAAAATAATAAAAACTTTGTAGATGTTATATATTCAAAACCTACTGTTTTGTCACTTGGCTGATTTAAGGCCAAAGAAAGTGGGGTTTTACTAAAGTTAATACATTCCTTTGACTTACAAAGCTGTAAGATGTCCAAATAAAGATGGCTCAGGCTTCCAACCTCATAGGAATGTCTTATATTTATTTATTTATTTATTAAACGTATACCGCCCCATAGCCAAAGCTCTCTGGGCGGTTTACAATAACTAAAAACAAATACAATTTAAAATACATCTTTTAAAAAACAATTTAAAACATGTTATTTAAATAATAATAATAAAAATCTCTCCATTTCCATTTTGGACTCAAAACCCCTTGGAAGAGAGATAATAGAAAACAATTTAAAATATTGTAATCTATTCATACCTCTAAGCCAGTGTGCAATATTCTATCGCATTCCATTATTACAAAGGAAACTGCATGAGTCTATGGTCAACTCCACACCATACATTTAAAACGCACAGCTTCCCCCAAAGAATCCTGGAAAGTGTCATTTACCCTTCAGAGCTGCAAATCTCAGCACCCTTAACACACTACAGTTCCTAGGATTCTTTTGGGGAAGCCATGTACTTTAAATGTCTGGTGTGGATGCAACATTCATATGAGCTCAGTTTATAATGGCTGGCACCAACAGGGACAGTACCAAGTTTGGTCCCCAATTCAATGGTGTCCTTGTGTACACCACTTATTTTACTCCTATATAGGATAGTGCCCTGCACATAGAATCATAGAATAGTAGAGTTGGAAGGGACCTATAAGGCCATCAAGTCCAATTCCCTGCTCAATGCAGGAATCCACGTTAAAGCATACTGGATAGATGGCTGTCCAGCTGCCTCTTGAATGCCTCCAATGTTGGACAGCTCACCTCCTCCCTAGGTAATTGATTCCATTGTCATACTGCTCTAACAGAAAGTTTTTCCTGATGTTCAGCCGAAATCTGGCTTCTTGTAACTTGAGCCCATAATTCCATGTCTGGCTCTGGCATGATTGAGAAGTCAAAAGCCTACCCTCCACCTCTTAGTGGATAGCCGTTTTCAGTGACAAGAATCCTGTTGGGTAGTGCAGTGCGCAGAGTGTACTTCATTCCCCAGGGATCCTTGCAACATAAACCCTCCTCCTCCGCACTCATCATAATGACAGACATTTGCCTAGAATTAGATAATGGGATTTTAAAATTCTACCAGTGTCTTCCGGAGACCTGAACTTACAAGATCTGAATAGGGTGGTTCATGACAGATGCTGTTGGAGATAGCTGATTCATAGGGTTGCCATAAGTCGAAGTTGACTTGAAGGCACATAACAACAAACCAGTGTTTTGGAAGCTTGCAGAAGACTTGTAAGATCTGGATATGGTTCAAGTAGTTTTTAAAAAATATTCTCTCATTTTGCAGGACCAACACGTACTGTATCCATTCCATGCAACATTTGCTTCTTTAATTCTAAACAATAATTCTGCAACGTAGACTTTTTGTTCTTTTTTCAGAGGACAGCGAGGCTGAAACATAGTGACTGGGTTTTGAATTGGAACATGTAGGTTCAAGGAAACTATTATCCCCAGGGGCTGCATTGGTTTATAAATATTTTAAAACAATCTTTAAATTTTGTAATTGAAGAATAAGGAGCTCATGCCATTAGTAACTATAAATCAAAAGGTTCAAGTTTTTGAGTCTCGAGATCATTAACTTTAAAGTAAAGCACAGCATAGCTCTGTAGCATTGGTTTCCCTGGAGATATGCTAAAGCAAATCTGCATAACTTGTAATCCATCAGGTTGAAAGCAGCCTACCAGCCATGTTGTTGTCACATCCCAAGGACTTGACACCCATCTCTCCCCAGTTTTTGTAGCTCCAGGAACACAACAAAATCAAGAGGTTTACTGAGCCCCTAGTTTTATTTTATTTATAAAAGTATGTATGTACCACTATTCATAAACAAATATAGCAAAGCAAGTTTACAACATATATATGTTGTAGATGGCTGCCACATGTGGTCTTCAGCTTGGTAGGGCACAAGTTGTTCAGTCCCATAATGAAAAGCTGCGCAGAATTCATAATAAAACTCTTATCTGAACAACCTGCTTTACAGTGTAACTTTTGCTGGACTCAGACATTACACAAAAACATACCAATGTTAAGGTATCTGTGCCAAGTAGAAGCAAAATGTCTCTTAACAACACAGAATGCTATTTCTCTTTGTATCAAATAGTTTTTAGGCCAAAACATCAAGAGTAGACCAAAGCAAGGCAGAATACACAAGCCACATTCTTACACGCCTTTTATCCTCTCAGTCCTGTCACATATTTCTTCTCCCTTTTTCTTGCACACCCTTTTCAGCCATAGATCAGGGCTGGGGAACCCCTGGCATGCAGGCCTGATTAAGCTGACCAGGTCTTCCTGTTTGGCCCATGAGATTGTTCTGGCCAAACCATGCCCATCTGCCCTACCTGTGACATCATATATGATGTAAACTGTGGGGCAGGTAAAGATGCTGCTGGGCCAAGCAGGGGCCATTGCATATAGATTGTTTTGATAATTCCTTATCTATATTTGAACATGGGCTGCATGACTGGATATATTTACACTATTTTGAATACGAGTCTTTGCATTCCACTTCCCCCTCCTTAAAAGGTCATGGATCAGATTGGGCCCTATACTAGCTCTGGAACAGCCTCTGAAGCTATTACCATTAAAAAAAACTTTTTAAAATTTAGGGAAGGCAAGGAATACTGCAAAACTAGTTTAAAGATCAAAATGTCAAAAGTAAACTTTTGGGGCAAGTAGAGTATTCCAAGACCTGTCCTGGTTGTAGTGCTTGAGAAACAATGTTATTCATGATTACATTGCAGTGCTGAATTAATATGCCTTGTCTAAAAGGCACAGTGGATTTTGGAACTGACTAAGATCAGTGACGAGTGACCTCTTTTCAGAAACCCTAGAAGAAATGGCTAAGGCCCAGGATTCGGAGTATGTGGGAAGCTTGTTGTTTCCCTTGCTAAACCTGTTCTGCAGAGAGGTGCTTTCTACCATGTAGAGGCCTCCTTGGTACTTAGGAATACATACTTATTACCACAACTCTTACCACACCAACTATTTCCCTACAGGGACTACAACTTGTGCACAGTGACTGACTGTGATTTCAAACCTGGTAATCATAGGTCACAGCATTGCCATTTATGGAATGAAAAGATTAGTCTGGGCTGGGCAACACCCATCTTTTTATAGTCTCCTTTCCAGGGACCTTTGTCTGCACCAGAAGTAAGATGTCATTTTCCTGTTGCTGAATTACTTCTAGGTGGAACAAGACTGGGTAAAGCTCAAATGGCAACCAATCTTTTTCAACAGCAGGCAAAAAGGGTGGTTTTAAAGTACAAAAGTATTTTTAGCTATAGTACACTGAGGAAACACACAAATTAAGGCAATTAAAGCCTTTCAGTGTAGTGGACTTCAAACTTGCCCTGTTGGAGGATATCATATTACATCTAACAACAAAAGCCCAGAAAGAACAATTTGGAGAGATTCAGAGACAAGGCCCTCCTTTAGAAGACTACTGTAACACTTTATTGATGCATAATTCACAATGACATAGTGGTCTGACTTATTTCAGAGAAAATACAGGAATGGTCATAACACTAAGCGAAAGGCATCAGTCAACAGAAATTAAGGTTGCTTATCTATAAAGGGATGGATTGGAAGTCAGTGCTCACCTCCCTTAGTAACATTAACTGGTGCTGAGGAAAGGGAAGAAAGACAGCAGCCTCCAAATTTAGTTGTACGTACTAGTTTTTCCAACAAATTGCAAGAACTAAAAACAAAATTAGCTGCTTCCCAGTAAGACTACAGTCCGAAGATATTTTAGGAATCCTTGCTGTGTCCCACAAATGCACCATGGTGGAGATGGGATCACCTTTTCTTGAAGCCATATTTCTTCCGCTCATAAAAGAGATCTGTTTTTGAACTGCCCAGATTGACAATCTTGGGACAGCCATCTCGCTGAAAAGGAAGAGAAGAATGTTGTTATAACAAGGGTAACTCTAATGAGCTTATCACACTAGGTACCCTACAGCTTAGATTAATCACCAGCCCCAATCCTAATACACATATTGGCTATGGATAACTACACCATCCTCCCATTTGGAGTATAATAGGTAGATTTCTGCATCAAGGGCTGCAGTCTTACACACATTTCCTCAGAAATGTGAGTCCCACTGAACTCAGTAGGTCTTATTTCCAAGTACAGTAGGGCCCCACTTCTTGGCGCCCTGCTTTTCGGCGTTCTGCTAATATGGCACCAGCAGCGTGATCAGCTGGAGGGGGGGCTGGAGCTTCCCGCACTCCAGCTGATCGTGCCGCAGGAGGGGAAGATCAGCTGTAGAGTACTACAGCTGATCTTCTCCTCCTCTGGTGCGATCAGCGGGTTAGGTTCCAGATCCCCATGCTACAGCTGATCTGCTTTCCAGCGGTTTTTGCTTTCTGGCAGAGGTCTGGAACCTAACCTGCCATATGAGTGGGGCCCTACTGTATATAATCTTAAGATAGTGCTGCAATTCAATTTCTCTGAACTGAAAAATTCTCCACCCAGAGTAAGTTGAAGAAAACTGCATTATTTGAATAATCTGACCTTGCAGTTTGGGGCTTTGCAGAATCTGGAGCATTTTTGCAAAGACAGGGGAATTACAAGATAAGAGGTAGACCTAAATAATACTCTTAGTAGACCCATTAAATCAATGGATTTAAGCTAGTCATGGCTAACGTGTCCATTGATTTTAGTGGGTCTACCTAAGTATGACTTAAGATACCACTCAAGGAAAGCAGGCATGGATAGTGGGACCAATGGGAGAAATGGAGAGATGTACAGAACGAAGTCAGCACTTTGCAAGCCCTACTCAAAAGCTTAGTTTGCTTGAGGTTTCTGCAGATATACTAGCATATTTTCAGATTTCTCTTAAACACCACAAGGGCTAGAAAAATGCCCTTTTAAAATTAAATAAGTAAGAAAAAGTGAAGAGATGTGCTCCTCAAGAAGTCAAATGGGATGCTGTTGACAGTCCGGGGTGCAACGAATAGCACAATGCAGATATCAACAACATCAGAGGTTCACAAAACTCTGGTGAGTGGATCACCAGTTGTCTGCAAGCTTCATTCAAGTGGTCCTCAGCATGTCTGTGGATTTGTGGTAGAAGATGGCACATCCATCATATTACATTTTCATATTGATTTTAAATTGTATTTTATTGCTTCTTTTATTTCTTTTATTGCATTTTATTGTATTCTATTTAATAGAATTCAAATTGTAATAAAATAAAAGAAGCAATAGAAATACAATCTAAAAACATACAGCATCTAGCACCGTACATTACAATTGCTACAACAGGCAGAAAAATCATTAAGTGGTCTGTCAAGACCCTCAGCAATTTTCAAGTGGTCTGTAGGGAAAAAGGTTTGGGAACCACTGAGTTACATAATGGTTATTCTCTTTTAGAAAGTACAGTTCACAAAAAGAATTGCTACCTTAAAGGGAAAGTAATTTTTGAAAGGGGGTACCACTGATATGCTAATCAAGAAATTACAAGACTCCTTAGCCTTCCCACAGATTTCTCAGTCCTGGCTTCACCAGCAAGTCCTTTGTATCATTTGCTACTCCATTCAGCTGCAACAGTAAAAACTGACTGAGGGTAATACAGAAGCTACACTGATTAGAATAATAATGGAGCAGAGAGAGATTCCCAGCCAGCACACATTCTGGGCTCCATCACATTTGCCACTAGATGGAGATACAAGACACAAGGTATAGAAGAAACCATGGGTGCAATTGTAATCTATAAGCAAGGAGAAAAAGTTTAAAACAACTTGCTACATGGATAACTGTTTTGCAAGTTTGTACACATGAATGTGACAGAACAAGGGGAAGTTTGTTTTCAAAAGTGTCAACGAAGATTCACTACAGCTCTCAAAGCATTTTGGAAACAGGTTCCTTCTTCAGGGGCAATCTTATTGGTGCAAGCTGCTTCAAAATTTGAAAGCTTAAGGTAACTCCTGAAGAAGGAACTGGTATTCTCAAATGCACTGAGCTGTAATGAATCTTAGTTGGCACTTTGGGGAACAAGTTTCTTCTTTTTGCATTCTGGTTTCTTTGCTTGCTTGTTTTCTGACAAAGCATTAGCAACAAAGAAGAGTCATGTGGCACTTCATAGATTACAAATGCATAATTATTAATCTTGCAAAAGGCTGGTACTGGCATGGCAGCTGCACTTATAAAGGCCTAGGCAGATATAAGATCATTTGCTATTGAATATTCCAGAGTCGACTGGATGCAAGAGACCCATAGCAGGAGCCATCTATTACACCAATACCAGCTGTGATAAGGAAAGAACAAGCAGAGGGTGATACAGGTACAGTTGGAGGAGCCCACCTTACAGATAATTCTCATGTTATATTAAAGTTGATAAATCTGTGAGCTTTTGGGGGTACTGGATTCTAGTCACAATCCTGTCCTCTTAGCAGATGCAATATTTTCCCCACATTAAACTTCACTAGGAAAGCAATGCATTCCTCCTCAGTCTGAAATGACTCATTTTATGTGTGTCCAGCTCCTGTTTTCTGGAGGGCACTTTCATTATTGTGTGATCAGATGCAAAAGTGGACAAGGTTCTCACACAACTGTTAAAGGTGAAGGAACCCTGACCTCTTTTTCAACTGGCTATCCTACTGTATCCACTGACAAGCTAGAGTACAGAAACTGGCATTAAAGTCAGTTCCAATTATATTCCATCGCCTGGCCATTTTAGCCTCCGTCTGATTTGGAGAGGATCATCTTCATAGTATCCTATCTTAACTAGAATGCAGAAGTGCTCTACACTGTAACAATCTATTGCTATTGGCCCATTTTTTCACATTGCCCAGCAACTCTAGTGCATTCTTTTATGTCTATAGCTGAAAAGAGTTTGTGCACACATTCAATACGTACTCAGCTGTAGAATCCAATGTTGATTTATACTGAAAACAACTAATTCACTATATACTGCAACTCATTTCACAGTATCTCAAACAGTACTTTTAAACTGAGGCAGTCATTACACATTACACATTCAGCTGCAAATCATCAACTAATGTATAGGCAAGTTCAACCAGCCTTTTACTGTAAGGATAACTGATACAGAAGAACACCACTTCTAGGATGGCAACAGTTTAATACTTGTCCTCAGACATAAACATGAGGTGTCCCAAATTCAAGTAACATTAAAAAAGTATCTATAGGACTGTGGAGGGCAGTCACTAGAGAGAACACCTGGACCGCTGCTATTGAGACCTCTAACCCACATTATTGTTGGGAATATTACTACATTACAATGGCAGGTAGGTGATACTATATTACTATATCATTGTTTCAACTGTTACACTGTGACTTTTGTTTTTTAAAACTCTGTTCCTGATTTCTTGTAATCTGAAGCATAAATGAAATTATCCATACATTGTTTTGGAAGAGTTTGACATTAGAAGCACATTCATTTCAGAGTACTTTCAAAAGAGGCAAGTATGAATAGGCCTTTGTTGAAGATACTGATATAATAAATATCAGAGTAACTACATCTATAATAGACATTGGAATAAAGGTACAGTAGGGCCCCGCTTATACGGCGGGTTCCGTTCTGGACCCCCGCCGTAAAGAGGAAAACGCCTTAAAGCAGAACCCCATTGACTTTAATGGGCCGCTGTGATGTTCCTATATTAATGTATATATGGTAAGTGTTGGTTGTTTAGAAGATACATGGTAAGTGGAGTGAAAGAGGAGGGGGAGTGAATGGGCAGTAGAATGCTAGATGATTGGCTGAGTGTTTAAAATGGCTGAACGTATAAAAGGAAGAGAGACAGTGGAATCTGGGAGGTGGTGGTGGTGGATGAGGTGAACTGAGTGGGTTGCTTGGTGGGGTTTAGAGAGTTGTTTGCCAGGAGAGAGTGGAGAAGAAGGGGGGTGGAGTTCGGATTAGTATTGAGTAAAACCATATGCTTATGTGCCTTAAGAAGAAATCTTGTTAATCTTGTTAGCTTTGTTATCTTTAATAAATACTTAATTTGGTTTACCAAAGGCCTGATCCTTGGCTGGGGTTTCACAGACCAGAAGGGAGGGTAAGGTAATGACCAAGGCTGAAGGGAAACTGTAACAAATGGTGGCAGCGGTGAAGAGAATAACAATACCAGTATTCAGAGTCTCTGGGAATACTAGTATTAGGACGTGACTGGTGGTTGCCTAGCAGGGGGATCTGTTGAGATCTGTGCTAGAGCGGTGAGAGAAACAATAAAAAAGGACAGTCCGGACTGGTGGAGTCCCTGGTGGTGCCTAGTGACAGGCAGTAGCCACGCGCAGGTAGGAACCTGACAGGGAGAGCCAGGGAAGGGCGTCACAGCCGCGTCGTGCGAAAATGACGCGAAAATGTCACAAAATGGGAAAAAAACCCTTTAAAATTGAAAATGAAAGGTGCCACATCAGCGGAACGCCTTAAAGCGGAATGCCATAACGCGGGGCCCTACTGTATCTGAAGCTTCAAATGTTTACCAGCACACTAGGCAACAGCAAACTTTATGAAGAACAAATGATAACAGTTTAGACATGAGAAAAAGACAGATGTCTGTAACAATCTTACATCTTTCTCCTGGATGGTGCATTCTTTACAGTAATAGGCATCAGAGACTCCAGGACCTCCGCATATCACACAGCGCCCTTGATAAGAGCCATAGTTGCATTCATCACATATGCGTACTAGTGTGCAGGGCCGCACATAAGAGTCACAGATAACACATTTGCCATCACCTGCAAACAAAGTACACAGGTTGCAGCTAAGAGAAAAGATACAGACAAGACACCCACAGAGAGAAAAGAGACAGTCCATTAGATTACCCCCCCAAAAATATTACAAAAGCAGTGAATCAGTGGGGCTTGCTTCCAAGTAAGTGCATTTAAGATGGAGTTGCCACACTCCAAATACAAATATACTGGCTTGAGTTTGCAGATTGCAGCCTAAGGCAATTGGCATTTGAATGAACTTCTTCAAACGTGGTCTACCACATCGTTTCAACTTTTTAATCAATTTGTAACACCTTTGAGAAGTCAGTATGTCTGTATAAAGATAAATATAGAATACAATATCACACATTAATTGTTGTAAACCGTCCAGAGAGCTTCGGCTATGTGGCAGTATATGTATATATACGTAAGTATACGTGTGTATGTATGTATGTGTATATCTATATCTATATATCAATCAATCATATAATGCCAATATAAACTTTAACATTTGAAAAGTATATACAATGTTCATCTTTTTTTATTTTGGCTTTAGAAAATGCTAAATGGGTATAATGCTAAATGGGCACACACATAATGGAAGCCATCACTGTAGACAGTTTCAAGGTATGGAATCAAACTCAGCAAGTAAGTAAATAGTCAACAGATGGCAATGACAAGTACTGCCAATCTGGACCATATCCAAGCTAATGACCCAGAGATGAAAAGTTTTCTTTCCCATTACCAGTGCCCTGGTCCATCTAATCTTTATTCCTACTAAGGATTCATGTAACCTGCAGTTATGAAGTGAAAATGTTAATTCACGTTCCAAAATTCCCAATGTGCTCTTAAGATAATATCCTGGGCAAAAGCTACAATACACCATCTCATAGTTTTTACCAGTACTGCTAGATTTCTAGTTTCCAGAAGAGAGAAAAAAAACACTGTTTTTCATTTGTGTGGCAAGAAGCAATTTGTCCTGGGGGAGCACGTGAATGCAGCACCTTCTCCTCTTTCTCTGCAATTCACATCCCTGGGCTGAAAACACAATTCTTTACATTCTGCAGTAGTGTGCGCCATCATCCTGTCATTTTATGGCCAAGAGAGGCAGCATATGTCACCCCAATAGCAGCATTCTTCAAAGCAGGGCTGTGGAGTCGGTACGCCAAACCTTCGACTCCGACTCCTCTATTTTTCTACTCTCCAACTCCACCCAAAATTGCTTCCTGTCAATCAAAATTTATTTGGAAGTCGGAGTCAGTACATTTCTACCGACTCCGACTCCTCCCAAAATTGCTCCCGACTCCAACTCAGACTCCACCCAAAATTGCTGCCGACTCCGACTCTACGACTCCACAGCCCTGCTTCAAAGCCATGTCTTCCCATAACTTCACCCTGATACTTTTTGTCTGTTTTCTTTTTTTTTTGTAATAATTTTTATTATTCAAATTTTCATAAAACAAATCAAACAACAAAAACAATACTACAAAAAATAAAAATAAAAACTTGACTTCCGATTTGTCACAGATCAGCTATAAGTATATAATATATATCAAACCTGTCCCCCAAAACATACGAAATTCACTTTTTTCCATAGTCTATCTTAATTAATCGTCAAATCCCATTATCATCATTTCATTTTTTTCTTTCAACAAAAAGTCCAAAAGAGGCTTCCATTCCTTAAGAAATGTATCTGTCGTTTTTTCTCTGAGAAGGCATGTCAATTTGTCCATCTCTACTAAGTCCATTAATTTCAATAGCCATTCTTCCGTCGTTGGTATTGATTCCATTTTCCACTTTTGTGCATATAATAATCTTGCTGCCGTAATCATATATAATATTATTCTTCCATATTTCTTTTCTATTTGTTTATCCATAAAACCCAATAAAAAAAATTCTGGCTTTGACTGAATATTTATCTTTAAGATTTTTTGCATCATCCTACCTATCTGTGCCCAAAATAATTTTGCCTGTTTACACGACCACCACATATGATAAAAAGATCCTTCT
The DNA here is from genome assembly GCF_030035675.1 of Rhineura floridana. NCBI lineage: Eukaryota > Metazoa > Chordata > Lepidosauria > Squamata > Rhineuridae > Rhineura > Rhineura floridana. Next base: position 47,243,895 of record NC_084487.1, read on the forward strand.
TGTTGTTTACATTTCCAACATACATTAGAAACATTACTATACATTTTTGACAACTTTTCTGGAGTCATGTACCAACGATACATCATTTTATAAAAATTTTCTTTAAGATTATAGCATAATGTAAATTTCAAACCTTTTTTCCACATATTTTCCCATTGATCCATTTGTATATTATAACCAAATTTTTTTGCCCACTTGACCATACACTCTTTTACTTGTTCTTCTTCCATGTCCATTTTCAATAAAAATTTATACATTTTTGCAATTATACATTCATCATTTGTACACAAACCTATTTCAAAATCAGATTTATTTATTTCAAACCCATACATTTTCTTATCCATTTTGTATCTTTCTAACAATTGTAAATAGGCAATTGAGAACTATATCCTTCCTTTATTAGTTGTTCTCTCTCTTTCATTATATATTCTCCATGCACATTTTCTAATAGTTCTTGGTAAGTTAACCATTTCTCTTTTCCAGCCATTTCTCTTCTATAAAATGCTTCTTGACTTGAAACACATAGTGGTATTTTTTAAAAAAACCTTATTTTGTATTTATTCCATATTTTCAACAAAGGACGTCTTATAAAATGATTATTAAAATCCACATTAACTTTTACTTTATCATACCATAGATATCCATGCCATCCCCACTTCAGGTTATGACCCTCCAAATCCAATAATCTTTTGTTCCTCAATACAATCCATTCCTTTATCCAGACTAAGCAACAAGCAGCAAAATAAAGTCTCAAATTTGGTAATCCCACTCCTCCTCTTTCTTTGGCGTCTTGTAATAATTTAAATTTAACTCTTGTTTTTTTCCCCTGCCAAACAAATTTAGAAATATCTTTTTGCCATTGTTTAAAAGGTAAATCAGAGGATATTACAGGTATTGTTTGAAACAGAAACATCATTCTCGGCAATACATTCATTTTTATTACAGATATTCTACCCATTAATGACAACTGTAATTTATCCCATTTTAACAAATCTTTCTTAATCTCTGTCCATAATTTTTCATAATTATTATGAAACAACTTTGAATTTTTATTTGTCATAATAATACTTAAATATTTCACCTTTTCTTCTATTTTAAAATCTGTCTTCTCCATTAACTCTTTTTGATCCCTTAAAGATAAATTTTTCACCAACATCTTTGTTTTTTGATTGTTGATCTTAAATCCTGCTAATGGTCCAAATTCTTTTAGTTTATCCATCAATACTTTAATTCCTTCCAAGGGATTTTCTAATACAATTATCAAGTCGTCAGCAAATGCTCCCAGTTTATATTCCTCTTTTTTTATCTTTATTCCCGAAATCCTTTTGTCTTGCCTTATGTCTCTAAGCAGCACTTCTAGAACCAAAATAAATAAAAGAGGGGACAGTGGACATCTCTGTCTTGTACCCTTTTGTATTTCACATGAATCCATTAAATCCCCATTGACAATTATCTGTGCCTTCTGTGATGTATAAATCGATCTGATCCATTTTATAAAATTATCTCCAAAATCCATTTGCTCTAGAACCTTAAACATAAATTTCCAATTCAAATTATCAAATGCTTTCTCAGCATCCAAGAAAATCAAAGCTGCTTGTATGTCATTTCGTTGTTCTAGATATTCCAACACATTCAAAACATTCCTGACGTTATCACGTAGTTGTCTTTTAGGTAAAACCCCCGCTTGATCTTCCTGAATAAATTGTTGCAATATTATTTTCATTCTTTCTGCCAAAATCATTGTAAAAATTTTATAGTCATTATTCAATAAAGATATTGGCCGATAATTTTTTGTTTTAGTTAGGTCCTGCTCCTCTTTCGGTATTAATGTTATATTAGCATTTTTCCAACTATCCAGTATCTTCCCCTCTTGCAAAATTAAATTCATTGTACATTGTAAAGGTAACAAGAGTTCCTCCTCCAAACATTTGTAATACGCTGCCGATAATCCATCCGGTCCTGGTGCCTTTCCTAGTTTAATTTTATTTATTGCATCAGATATTTCTCTTAACGTAATAGGACCATTAATAGCTTGTCTCTGAAAATCTGTGATTTTAGGCAAATTCTGTTTAGATATATACTCTTCTATTTTTTCAGAAGGAATTTCCTGACATTTGTACAACATTGAATAATATTGATGAAAAGCTTTTTGGATTTTTACGTTGTCTGTCAACATCTCTTCTCCTTCTTGTATCTTTAAAATGAGATTTTTTTGTCGTTCTTTTCTTAATTTATATGCTAACCATTTCCCCGGTTTATTTGCAAATTCAAAAGTCCTTGGTTTAGCAAAATTTAATCCCCTTTCAATTTCTCTAACTGTCAACATTGATACTTGTTTCTGTAACATTTTAATTTGATTTATAATGAAAACTTTAGTTGGATTCTTTTTCAATTCTTCCTCTTTCTGTTTTATTTCTTCCAAAATTAATTGCATTTTCTGTTGTTTCTTCTTTTTTAGTTCAGAATTACATTTAATAAAATATCCCCTCATAAATGCTTTACTTGTATCCCAAACAATATTTTCATCTGTTCCTTTGTATAAATTATGTTCAAAAAACTCTTTTAATTTCTTCTTACATTCTTGCACTACTTTATCATTCTGTAATAAAGATTCATTTAGTCTCCATCTAAATCCAAGATTTTTTTTTTAAAGTCAATATCACAGGGTTATGATCCGAAAAAGCTTTTGGTAATACATCCATCTTGGAAATGTCTTTCACTAAATTTTTAGACATCCAAATCATATCAATCCTCGAAAATGTTTTATGTCTTTCTGAAAAGTAGTAAGTAAATTCCTTTGCATTGTCATTTATATATCTCCAAGCATCCACCAATTCTAAATTTTCCATCAATTCGAAGCAGATCTTCGGCAATTTGCCCTGTGTCTCTTTAATATTTTTCTCAGAAAGTCTATCCATTTTTGGTGAGATTACCCCATTCCAATCACCCATGACACACCAATGATCATATGCAAACTCTGATAATTTTTCCATAAGTCCTGTATAAAACCTTGTTTTATCTTCATTGGGGGCATAAATGCCCACTATCAAAATTTTTGTATCCTGTATGGTAATTTCAACTCCCACAAATCTGCCACTATCATCCAATAATATCAATTTAGGAGACAATTGTGAGTTAATATAAAGAACAACACCATTTTTTTTTTGGATCCTGCCGAAATAAATTCTTCACCCAAATTTTTACAGATCAAATATTTAGAATCTTTCTTCTTAATATGAGTTTCTTGTAAACAAATTATATCCAATTTTAATTTTTTCAAATAATGAAATACTTTCTTTCTCTTCTGCGACGTATTAGCTCCATTTATATTCCAAGTTAGATATTTGTAATCCATTTTTAAGCATGTATTTTAGAAAAGTCTGTACCTGTTGCTCCCTTTAATTCATCATCATCCTTTTCTTCCTCTACCTGTTTCTGTTGACTTTGTTTCCCATGGGTTATATCCATATCTTTAATTTTATCTTTTTCCATGTCTTTTGAAGCTTTTCTCAAGAAATCCCTTGCTTTTTGAACAGTATTCAATCGATACTTCTGTTGTCTAAATGTAAAAATCACTCCCTCTGGAACATCCCATCTAAATTGAATTTTACATTGTTTGAGTTTTTCTGTGAAGAAAGCGTATTCTTTTCTCTTACGTAGAAGTCTAATAGGAATTTCCTTCATCACCAGTATTTCTTTACCGTCAATTTTGAAGACATTGTTAAAATGATGTTGTAAAACCATATATCTGGTCTTCTTTTTTAGAAAGTAAACAAGCACATCTCTTGGGATTTTTTTCATTGTTGCGTATCTGGAATTAATTCTATAAACTTTATCTATTTCAATTTCCATCCGATCTTCATCCCAGTCCAAGGATTTTACCAAAGCATTAACAATTTTCTCTCTGATATCTTCACCTGTTTCCTCAGGAATTGCACGGAATCTCAAGCAATGTTCTTTATCTCTAAGTTCCATGACAGCAATATAGTCCATTTTTTTTTCCAATTCCACATTTAAAATATCTGTTCTATTCTCTAAGGTTTGCACCTTGTCTTTAACATTTTTTACATCCTGTGTTAGTTGCCCCATTGTATTTTTAATCTGATCCACTTCTGTTTTGATATGGTCTTTTAAATCTTTGAAATCCTTTTTCATATTGCGAAATTCATTTTTAAATTCTTGTCTGTCCTGTTTCATCTCTTGTTTCATCTCTTGTTTAAGATCATTAATCCCCTCCATAATTTTCTGGAACATGTCTATCCCTTCCTGTGTATCAGTTGAACCTCTTCGCTCTAAAACTTTGGCTGCTTTCCTGGTTGTCATTCTTGAAAAAAAAAAAAAACCTTTTCTATTATTAGCCAATGTTCCCAAACTTAGAGGCAAACTGTTTCTTTTTTTCCCCCCAACAACAAAAGAGTTAATATTCCAGGTCTGTTAATATGATCTAACCAGCACGGTTCTTATCTCCAGCATGTTCAGGAATGTAAAACAAATCGACTTCCGGGAAGGGTGACTTAGCCTGTGCCTGCTTTTGAGACGGGCTCCTGCCTCAAAAGAAGCTTATTCAGATATATCAGTCAGTTTTTTCTTTTTTTTTTGACTGATTAAACTTCTCCCGGGTAGGGAGAAACGAAGAGATTAACCTCAAAGCCTATTTTTGTTGGGACGACCAGATCTCATTAATTTATGGGACGAGGTCCAGCCGACGGAGGTGGGACGGATTTTTAACAGCAAGCTCTATCTGATAAAGCGAACGTTCACCTTATCTTCTAAGAGAGAACGCACTAACAGGCAAGCACCCTTCTTTCTATATTTTTCTTTTACTTGACTTAAATTGTTGCTGTTTAAAAGAGATTTGCCAGATTGATCAGTTTTTGACATCTCACTGGGGAGCCATAACTTCTCTCTGCTACGCACTAATTAATAGCTTATCTCTGTTTTTGTTGCAAAAAGCTGTCCTGGATTTGCATTCTAAAGATATACACAGAAGAGGGATTTCTATTCCAGATTTTTATTTTGAAAAATATTATACTGTTTTGAGACTACTCTCTTTTTGGTCTATTTTATTTTGACGAATCTGTTTCTTGACGATTGCCATTAATTGTTTCGATCCTGGGAACTGCATTTTGTTTACTTAACTATTGGAGAGATAAGGCTGTCTGCTCTGTTTATACTGTGATGTCACCAAGTTTGGAGTATTAACCCAATTGTTGCTGAAATAAGAAGTGGTTTTCCTATATTTTTCTTTTAAAATGGCAATTAAGAAAGTGGCTGAAAATCTGGAAATAACTATGTTTCAGAAAATAATGGATGAGATTGAGATAATGAAAATTGAATTGAGTAAAATGAAGCAGGAGATTAAAGATATAAGGGTCCCTGTGAGAGAGGTGACCCTGGAAGGGGTCCCTGTGAGAGAGGAGACCCCGGAGATTGGAACAGGGGTCCCTGTGAGAGAGGTGACCCTGGAGACTGGAATAGGGGTCCCTGTGAGAGAGGAGATCCCGGAGATTGGAACCAACGTGGAACAGGAACAAGATTTGGAGTCTATGGACTTTAGAAATAAAATCTATTGTTTGGAACTCAATGTTATCTCTGAAGAAATGAATGAAGATTCTAGAGATAAAGTTATCAATGGCATGGATAATCTTCTGGACTGGAATGATGTGATGGAGCCCAATATAGAGAAAATCTATGGAATTAACTGCAGCCATGTGACAATGGAAAAACTTTTAAGAGATGACCCAGTGTATTTTGAAAAAAAGAACAGAGATATGATTTTACAGCAGTATTTCAGCAACCTATTCAGAATGGATGGCAAGAAAATATTTGGGATAGAGGTAATCCCCATCAGACTCTTACTATATGACTATGGCTTTGACAGCAAGATTATTATGGAATACTGATAATGGAAGATTGGATATTGAAATTACTGGACTTAACAAGACTACTGAAGATGGAAGATGGAAAATGGAACTAATAGAGATAATAGAACAATGGCTACTGAAATTATTGAACCTAACAGATTCTGATGTGATGGATTAATTGAAATGTTTATTTTGACTATGGTTATGACAATAAGATTATCATAATTAGTAATGAGATGGATTAATCGATATGCTTATCTGGAAAAAAAAATTGATAGATATATTTCTTAAAGAATTGAAACCTCTCTTTGACTTTTTGTGGAAAGAATAAAGTAATGTTTATGAGATTTGATGATTAAGTAAGATAACTACTGGAGGAAAGTGATTTTATAATATGACTTAAGGGACAGGACTGTTATGTATTATAGACTTATGACTGATTTGATCTTTGACAAATGGGAAGTCAATATTTTACTCTTTATTTTTTATTTTTTTTTTTGTTTTTTTTTTTTCTTTTTTTCTTTTTGTTTAACTATTTTTGATTTTGTTTTTTGTCTTTGAATGTTTTATGATTTTGTCTTGTATGTTTTATGAAAATCTGAATAAAAATTATTGAAAAAAAAAAAGGAATGTAAAACAAATCCAGTTCTCAGCATCCAGCAGTTAGTAACATACACGAACAGCAGATTCGTTCAAAAAAAATAATCCAAAAAAAGGGAATAAAAAAATAGTCTCAGATATATTTCCTTCAAATAATCAAATCATCTTATCTAATAAGTTGCCTCTTATCCATTTTAATCTTTGTAATTCCAAATTTAAGCCAGCTTTTTGTCATAAAAAAATAAAACAAGTTCTTTGAATTGCTCCCTTCTTCCTTAACTTTATATAAAAGAAAAAAGTATGACTCACCCAAGTTTCTGAATTGCTGATTCGTAAACAAGTCTCTTTTACGGTAGTAATTTAAGTCAAATGATAAGATTTAGACAGAAGGAGGCTCGCTCGTTAAAAACGTTTTTGGAAAGAAAAAAAACGTCTCGCTTATTTTCAGCACAGCTTGTTGGAAATCCGGACTTCGTCTTCCGCTGCTAGACATGCCTTCTTATCTCAGGGGATTCCTGATCAAATCCAGCCATCTACAGCTCAACGAAGTTTCGTGGATAATCTCTTCGGTTCCCCTTTATCTTGGAGAACATTAACGCCAGTCAAAGATTCCTCTTGACAGGCTTTTAACTGAAAAAAGCTTCCTCTGAGACAGAGCTCCCTCAGAGACAACCACCAGCCAGCACTCCTTCCGGGAAGTCCACTTTTTGTCTGTTTTCAAGCTCCATGTTCTCTCTTTACTTCTGCCTATTCCATCTCAAAATGGCTGCCAGCTAACCAGGTCACTATGTCTCTGTACAGCAACTAACACACTGTTAGCCAGAAATGTTGCTTTCACTTTATTGGTACCTGTGCTTCTGTGGTGCAAGGCATTTTTAATTGGAAGGAAAAGCAGGACATTACCAAAGGCACGTCTCATGGCCTTTTAAGGGTGAGATGAACAGCTGCAATAGGGCCTTCATACTCCTAATTTGACATATTAAACCCTATGGTGCAGGGGTGGGGAGACCTTTTCAGCCTGAGGGCCACATTCCCTTCTGAGCAATCTTCCTGCAGCCACATACCAATGGTGGGTCAGGCCAACAGCAAAAGTGAGAACACTGAATGTAAATTTTATATTTGTAAAAAATGCTAGTCTCTGCATACACTCACATGCCCCTCTCTATGCTCCGTCCATGTAAACAAGAGGCATTATCAGAGTTCAAAGACACATTCCAGGCAAGCAAAAACACTTGGGGTGTGAAACAGGTCAGTGAGGGGCATGGTCTGGGAAGAGTTCCTGAGGTTCCCAAACTCTGCTGCAGTGCTATTGCATGCATTTCTACTGGCCTTCAAAGGCCAGAAAACACAGCTGTCACACAGGAGTGCTGCCTGTGGACTGGTTCAGACAAAACTCCAAAGCATGATGTGGTAGTCTCAGGCTGGTGCACTCTTTCCTCCATTCTCATGTGCCTTTCCCTCTCTCCTTTCCTGGTTTGCTTCACTGAAGACTCATTGTGTGTGTCAAACTAAGATTTAATATCTGAAACAGCCCACAATCTCTCCAGGCATTCTAAGGTGTTCCTTCTGATTGGGAAAATTCAGCTACAGTTCTGTTGCAACACACACAGACCCCCCCCAAAAAACAAAGCTCCTTGAGAAGCACAAAGTGAAAGGGGGATTGGACAGAATGGCTGCCAATTTTTGAAACATTTTTCAACCCACTTCTTTCTTCTCTTAAAATCCCACCAACTTTTTTCACCCCTTACAAGCTATGTAATAGTGTATCCACTCTTGTTTATTTTAAAATTATGTAAACATATAGCAATGTTGCACATTTCTATATTCCTCTTTCCCTCCCCTTTTGTAGTATTTTCGACTGAAAGGTGTTTTGGGCAGCAACCCTATCTTGTTTTAATTTCTTGTACATTAGAACTTTACATGCTTAGTATCATAACAATCCGGTCAGCAAATTCTGCAGGTTTAGGTAAAATGGTGGAGTTTCAAAAGTCTATGGGAAGTCTTGAACTTTCAAGCTACAATCTATAGCAATTTGCCTGGAAGTAAGCTTCAGTGAACATAGTGGGAAAATTCTGGATAGACAAGTATAGGCTTGCACTGCATTTGTAGCCCAAATTTTAAACCTAAAACGTAAGAAAATTAATTACTCTTTTCAAACCAGTCAATAAAACTTGATAAAAACCCTTCTATGTTTATATTTTGCTACTTTATACAAAGTCATGAACTACATTATGCCTGTGAGTTCATTCCTATTTTAGAAGACAAAGTTTGCTGAGTCTGGAAGAGCTGGAAGGTCTTTTGATTCCCAAATTTGGCCTCCAAATCACAGAAGATACATTATATGCAAAAAGCTATACTCACATTTCTCACACAGTCGTCCAATAGCTGCAATAAAAACAGAGAAAAATTAATAATACTTAGCATTCATTTGGAAATTCTTAATGTTCTAAGCCCATCGCATATATTATTTCAAGAATCCATATTACTCTTCAGGATAATCCTCATATTCAGGTGAGGATGAGTGGGCTGTAAGAGAATAATGGTATTTAAAGGCCATTAAATAAAATGTTTAATAACTTTTTAAACTGACAATTTATTCCAGGCTAATCCTAACCACACCAGGAAGTGAAGCAAACGGAATTCAATAAGTGAGTAGGTAGATATAGTGCAGTGGCAGCAAGGCCATATGGTATAAAATATCAGAGCATGTTTTAAGAAATTGTCATTAATTTTCCATTCAGTTTCAAACAGTGGGCCATGTCTCCAGCTACATATGCTTAGCACTGCAACTGTAGGCATACGTTGTTAATATTGGTAGGACTAAATCCAAATCTCTATGTATGGATGTGAAAGTTGGACAGTGTCTCTATGTATGGATGTGGAAGTTGGACAGTGAAAAAGGAGGATAAGAGAAAAATCAACTCATTTAAAATGTGGTGCTGGAGGAGAGCTTTGCGCATACCATGGACTGCGAAAAAGACAAATAATTGGGTGTTAGAACAAATTAAACCAGAACTGTCACTAGAAGCTAAAATGATGAAACTGAGATTATCATACTTTGGACACATGAAGACAAGATTCACTAGAAAATACAATAATGCTGGGGAAAACAGCAGGGAGTAGAAAAAGAGGAAGGCCAAACGATGGATTGATTCCATAAAGGAAGCCACAGACCTGAACTTACAAGATCTGAGCAGGGTGGTTCATGACAGATGCTCTTGGAGGTTGCTGATTCATAGGGTCGCCATAAGTCGTAATCAACTTGAAGGCACATAACAACAACAACAAATCCAAAGCAAACAATCTTTCCTCACCCTGCCAAATGCGCTTTTGCCAAGATTAGAACTTTCACTTTCAAAGAAACATTAAGAATGTTAATGCTGGCATTGAGACACAAGAACACATTATTATAATGAAAATATAAAAGCCAAGCCTTATGTCTTATGTACGTCACAGGCTGGCAGTGACGCAGTCATATAAATTTACAGCACAACTGTTGAACATAAACAAGAGGGCAGGAGGCCAACAGTATGTAGCTGTACGGTCAAAACTCATAACTGTACAATCATCTGATTCACATAAGAAGATGTAAAGGCAGAGCTTGGAAAAGTTACTTTTTTGAACTACAACTCCCATCAGCCCCAGACAGCATGGCCACTGGATTGGGCTGATGGGAGTTGTAGTTCAAAAAAGTAACTTTTCCAAGCTCTGTGTAAAGGTGTCTTATTGATAAGACACTTGATCCACTTTAAGGAAGTTCTCTGTTTTTGGTTGCAAGATGCTCTCCTCTTTCGCAGCCCTACTAGCTGAAGTCCTTTTAATTAGAGATACCAAGGACAGAACAGAACTTATGTGTGCAAATCATATTCTAATGTTATACAGCAGTGCCTAAATGCTTCCATTTACTAGCAGCAATGATGCAGCTGGTGTATTTGTCCCCCCCCCATCTAGGGCTGCTTACAACAGCTGCAAGGTGGCTGACAAACACTGCACAGTGTTAAGTAAGGATTTGACAAGGACGGAAAACAGTTATGGGCTTCAGAGATGCAACTTGCAGAACAAATCACCATAAAGGTCAGCTGGAAAGTCAAGGAAGGGAGAGCCATTAAGGAGCAATAGAGTAGATGAATGAATAGACAGGTTCTATTTAGCTATCATGGCTAATAGCTAAACAGACCAGATGATTGATTTAACAGTCCTTATAAAGACATCTAAGTCTAAGACTATCACTACATCTTGCGATGGTGAATTCCCTAATTATGCCTTGAGCGAAGTGAATAAATTTCTTTGGTCAGTTCTGAATCTTTTCCCAATCAATTTCATTGGGTGACTCCAAATTCTACTATTATGAATAAAGAAAAACAAAGTCCCCTCTATCCACTTCCTCCATTCTCCGCATAGTTTTTATTCCGTTTCACATGTTAGGTATCGCTCTGTTTTAATTATTGGCCAATGTAGGAAGTAAATGCAAGTAAAGTAATACTCAAGATTTTTACAACAAAGGCTCTTACCATATACGGAGTGAGAAATGCCAAACGTCCAAGCTGGATTTAGAAAGGGAAGAGGCACCAGAGATCATATCGCAAACATACGTCGGATAATGGAACGGACCAAGGAATTTCAGAAGAAAATCACCTTGTGCTTTATAGATTACAGCAAAGCCTTCGACTATGTAGAATAGATCATGAAAAACTATGGAATGCTTTAAAAAAAATGGGGGTGCCACAGCATCTGATTGTCCTGATGTGCAACCTATACTTTGCACAAGAGACTACTGTAAGGACAGAATATGGAGAAACCGATTGGTTCCCAATCGGAAAGGGTGTGAGACAGGGGTGTATTTTATCACCCTATCTGTTTAATCTGTATGCAGAACATATCATACGGAAAGTGGGACTGGACCAAGATGAAGGAGATGTGAAAATTGGAGGGAGAAATATCGATAATTTAAGATATGCAGGCAATACCATACTATTAGCAGAAACCAGTAATGATTTGAAACAAATGCTGATGAAAGTTAAAGAGGAAAGCACAAAAGCAGGACTACAGCTGAACATCAAAACTAAAGTAATGACAACAGAAGATTTATGTAACTTTAAAGTTGACAATGATGACACTGAACTTGTCAAGGATTATCAATACCTTTCCACAGTCATTAACCAAAATGGAGACAATAGTCAAGAAATCAGAAGAAGGCTAGGACTGGGGAGGGCACCTATGAGAGAACTAGAAAAGGTCCTCAAATGTAAAGATGTATCATTGAACACTAAAGTCAGGATCATTCAGACCATGGTATTCCCGATTTCTATGTATAGATGTGAAAATTGGACAGCGAAAAAAGTGGATAAGAGAAAAATCACTTTGTTTGAAATGTGGTGTTGGAGGAGAGCTTTGCTCCTACCATGGACTGCGAAAAAGACAAATAATTGGGTGTTAGAACAAATTAAACCAGAACTGTCACTAGAAGCTAAAATGATGAAAGTGAGATTATCATACTTTGAACACATCATGAGAAGACCTGATTCACTAGAAAAGACAATAATGATGGGAAAAACAGAAAGGAGTAGAAAAAGAGGAAGGCCAAACCATAGATGGATTGATTCCATAAAGGAAGCCACAGACCTGAACTTACAAGATCTGAACAGGGTGGTTCATGACAGATGCTCTTGGAGGTCACTGATTCATAGGGTCGCCATAAGTCGTAATTGACTTGAAGGCACATAACAACAACAATAGGAAGTAAATTAAGTCATAACTCTCACCTCGGTCGTCTTTTAAAATAAAATCTCAAAGGCTTTGGCCTTCTCCCTCTCTACTTTCCACCATATCTCCCCACCTGCTCCTCCTCTCCCCTCCCCCATTTAAGATCAAGCCACTCAGCACGCGTGAGCAGGATACACGCGCGAACGGAATGTGCAGCCTGAGGAAAAAGTAAAAGACATGAGGGGGCTCACCCACTCCCGCCTGCTTGCGACAGAAGATCAGATCTGGATGATGTTTAGCCATCCCTCACACTCGTCGCCTCGCGCCACTGTCGTTAGTGGCCTTTCACCTTTGACCCCTCCTCCTCTTTAGGTCCTGGAGAAAGTGAAGATCCTCCTACGCACAAACTGGATGTTTTTTCTCACGCAACCACGCTGTAAAGAAATAACACGTTTCTTCCTAGCCTGAATTACCGCCTTAATACATCTATACAATGTGCGCCTACAGGAGGGAGAAAATGTCGAGAGCTTACTACTGGCAATATCTCCCTTCTAGGACCTGTCAGAGTCCCGCCCGTCTTCTCTGACGCTATTGGCGTAATAGAAATGGAGGAATATAAAACGTGTACTTAATGGTGAAACTCATACCCAAGGCTCGAGCTCTGTTGTATGAATATTAGTGGTTTCTTTTCTGATGGCGAAAGTGAAAGCCATCTATAGAAATCAAAGAACAATTTCGCGATGCTACCGTAGCCGTGATTGGGCGGCACCAGCGTGTCCGTAAAGAAACAATCGTATTTCATGTGAGAAAATTAAAATTTAAAACATTTGAAAGCGCAACGCACCTGCACTTGGTTCATGAGGACAAGACCTCGGAATGCCATTGATTACCGGATTTGCGGTTAGGCAGCTTGCCGTGGGAACAAGTTAAGCAGACTGAACTTTGCTGAGTCTTGAGAGGCTTTTTGTTTGGGAAGATTTGAAGCTGGGGAAGCAAACTAGTATCAATTCCACCTCCAACAACATACAGGAGTGACAATGGGCAACAGCAGAGATAACCAACGTGGTGCCCTCCAAATTTTCACTGATTACAACTCCCATAATCCCTGGCCATTGGCGATACTGACAAGTGTTGACGGGAATTGTAGTGCAAGAACATCTGGAGATGTACCTGAGAAAACATGAACCCTTGATTTTGCTACTTTTTTTCCTGGATGAACCCGCTTTTGCTGTTCAATTATTGCTACATTAAGATCTTGCATTTCTCCATTGATTTGCAGGGCAACCTTCGCTCCTGTCCTCTGGAAGAAAAAATATGGCTTCCCATGTAAACCCGGGAAATTCTTGTTTCCAAAACTATGAGTTATTCTACATTTTCTTATCTCTGTGCGCTGTAGTTGGCATACCGTATCACAGACGTTGGAGAAACCACTTTCCTGTTGAGAAACTACGCCTCCGGAAGTACTCTGTCTCCACGTGCCACCTCAAGGAGACGCTGTCTTAGTTGTTTAAGAGGAGACTTGATGGGCGCTGTATAGGCTCCGCCTATAATGTACGTCCTTTAAAAAGGAGTGCGTGACGCCATCGCTAGGCGACTTCATCTTTGTCAGTGAACAAAATGGCGCCGTACTGTGTCCTAGTCAGTCAGTTGCAGGTGAGCATGATGCCCATAGAATCGATTATCGGCAGAACAAGCGGTAGGAACTGAGCGTGGCTCCCAGAGTTGGCCGTGGGGTTTGAGGCCTGTGTGTCCCTTGCTGTTCTTGGTCCTTGGTGTTCCCATTCCTTGCTGTAGGTCAATGTGTCCCTTATGCTGGTTCTGCCTGTGGCTCCCAAGAAGTAACGAGTAATGTTCATTTGGCAGTAGGGGAGAAAGTGCAGTCATGCCTTGCCCCACATATACTGCTGAATGCTTCTTGCTTTCTTCAGGGCTAGCCTGATAGTCCCCTGCTCGCATCCTCAAGGTGAGGGCAAGGTGACTGGGGTTCTGCACTGCTGCTCGCTGCGGCGTGAGACAATATGGGAGTATTTGACAGCTGTTCTATCTGATCCAGTACTACCCCTTTATTTTACTGCCACATTGAAGTGACTGGGCCAAGTGTCTTCATGTGGCTCTATGCAAGATAGACCTTTTTCTAGTTCTTACTAATTTGTGATGGTGATAATAAACATATGCCCAATAGAAATAAAACATTTTATTGTTTAAGATGCTTAAACAAACATTTTATTTGTTTAGAGATTACATCTCTAGCATACTAAGATTGCTTTTTCACTCCTGCTTCACATTTTTCTCTACACATTAACTATGCATTGTATCCTTATTTGTGCAATCATATTGGTTTTTTGTTACATATTTGTATCTCACCTTTTCTCCAAGGAGCTCAAGGTAGTATATAAACATGGTTCTCCCCTTCTCAATTTTATCCTCACAACAACAACCCTATGAGGTAGGTTAGGCTGAGGGGTAGTGACTGGCCCAAAGTCACCCAGTGAACTTTATGGCTGAGTGAGGATCCTGAATTCTGATCTCCCAGTCTGACAGTCTAACCACTACACCACTCTGGTTTTCCTGAAATTCCACACGTAATAGGTGGCATAGGAATTCACTTCTCTGCATTAGACCTCTTCAGTGTTGCCAGTATCGTACAAATAATTTCCAAGCTTTATAGTACAGGTTTCTTTCAGGTAAGGAGGACAATCTGATATATCCTCTTATTTGGGAGTCCCATTGAATTCAGCAGGGCTTACTTCTGAGCGGATATGCACATTGTGATGTAAAAAACACCAGGATTTCCCCATGAGGTCTACAATACTCTTATTGTAGCATACAAGACTATGATGATTTCACAAGAGGTTTATTTTTGGCTAGTGATTTCCTGCCCCTCTCAGGAGGTCACACAACCCTCAGGAGATTTTCAGGGCTCTTGGGTTGATTGAGAGCAACCTTCTGCCTACCCTGTTCCACTGGTGCTTCTCTGGATCTGAACCACGGGAATTGTGTGATAACCTAGAACATTCGTGCCAATGTTTTCAAAGGAGAAATAGTTGCACTATCACCATTAAAGTATTTCTGTACTAGTATTTCTGACCCTTCGATATGGAGCTAACCACTGCTGTTCTCTGTTGTGTCTGCAACCTTGAGGAAAAAAGGTGTTGGCTATCCTTTATTCCTTTATATTGAGTAAGGATGTATGGATGGTGTACTCTGCAGTTATTTCTGCTCACGAGGGCACACTTTGTATAATTGTTTAGATAACTTTATTTTTATTAGGAATTAGTATGTAATATTGCCTGTGTCAAGCTGAAGATGCAGTAGCTGTACATTAGGTTTTATAAAACTAAATCTTAAATTTTACATAAAAGTTACATAAATGTTTTAACATTGCAATTGCAGCAGTCTTCTGGGTTGATGGTTGTCCTTAAGCTCTTGTTTTTGACTTCCAAGTTTTATTAACTCTTAACAGACAAGTAATCACAACAATAAACCTACATTGCCTTTAAAAAGTCTACAAATAGATTTTATCGTACCCAATCCCTTATTCATAGATTGGAACAGAAATAAGAGTTTTCCTGCTTTTTTGCCTAGGGAAGGAATTTCTTCAAAGTTTTCCCAGACAGGGTCTCTCAGACTTCCAGAAGCCGTAACAGTCCTTCTGTGGCAAACGTGTGCAGGAATATAGGAACTGGAAGCTGTGTGGCTTAGCTCCACCACTGCATAAGCTCAGAGCAACAACAATCCTGTTCTCATTCAGCCTGTGTCTTTGCACATGTAACTTTAGTCAGAGAAATGGAAGCTTTAGTCCAGAACTTCCAAGAAGCAATAGTATGTAGTAGCATTGGGCAGAGCCATTTTCATGGGATGAAAAACTGAAATAAATGCCCATGCTTGATTGGTAGGTAACTTAATGTGTGGTGAGTGTGATAGAGCCATTCTTTAATTTTTATGAGACTGTAAGTGTAGCATGTTTGTGATAAGATTGAATGAGAGAGAATTTTTTCCCTTTTTAAAAAAAAACATACTGATTTTTATCCACCTTTGTGGTGGGAAACAGAAAATAGAAATGGAAAGGTAGCAGCTGTGTCTCTGCAAAGAGTTTTGAGTTGTATATTAAACTGAAGTAGAGGGAGGAATTGCTCAGCAGTAAACTGACAATGGAATGAGGCTTTCTAGACCTAGTGTGAAAGGGTTCTATAACGGCTGAAAATGTAGTGAAGGTTCTTAAGATTAAAAACGGGATTCAGAGTAGGGATGGCTAATCTTTGGTCCTTTAGATGTTGCTGGACTACAACTCCCATTATCCCCGATTTACTGGCCAAACTGGCTGGAACTTTGTATTGTGGGTTATGAAATAAACTTTATTCCAATTGTAGTTCCAGTTATCTAAAGCATTATGCAGAAAATCCAGTATGCATTGAAATAAAGAGATGCCTCTCATTTCTGCACATAGAACTTTTGCTTACAGAGTAGATTCAATGTCTATAATATTCCATACGGTGATGGTTCTCAAATTCTGAGAAGTCAAATTGATTATTGGAGTCTTGATTCCTGTTTCTCAGCAGCATTTGTGCTGAGACTTCTCAAGGCAGTTTTAAGCAAGAAGTTTTGAAGTTGGCTGATGAAGTCTGAATAGAGATAATCTAGCCCCATATTTTTCTAACCCCATGATTTATATCTGTATTTTATCCTCACTATACCTGTAAGGTAGGTTAGTGTGAGAGAAGAACTTTTTCCAGAGAGAAGTTGTTCAAGGCTACCCAGGGAGCCTAGCGTATACATTCTGTCTGATACATGATTTTGGCCTGGTCTGCGTACACAGCAGTAAGATGTAGGACTAGTGTTTTAAAATGGACTGTACTGGTTCAGAGTGGAGGTGGGGACTAATACTTTTTATTGTTCCCCATGTTGAGGTGTGGGAAACACTCCCTACATGTAGAAAACTAAGGTATGAATGTTTATTCCCCGATGTACAATTTTTTTCTTTTTGCTGGGCTTTTTTTTGCTCTCTCCCACTTTCAATTTGTCACTGATTCATAGGGTCGCCGTAAGTCGTAATCGACTTGAAGGCGCATAGCAGCAACAACAAAAAACTTTCAGTTTGAAGTGGTGTAGACTATTCTGCCATATCTACTATCCTGTGTGTGTTGGTCAAGCCTTTGTTGCAAACTTTGAAGTGTGAACTTTTGGCAAAGATTTCTATTAAAAACAAAAAATACATAATACCATGAAAACAGAACAAACCATGACAGCTGCAGGAAGCTTGGCAGCACACTAATAACAAAGCTACATCATCTCAATCAAATGCCTGGAAGAAAAGGTAAGCCTTTACCTGGCACCCAGAAGATGTCAATGAAGGCGCCAGGTGGACCTTGCTTGGGGAGAGCATTCCATAGATTGGGAACCACAACTGGAAAGGCCCTTGTCACTACCCTCTGAGCTTCCCTCAGAGGGGGGACCTGAAGAAGGGCCGAAGAAGAAGATCTAAGGGTCCAAGTAGGTTCATACTGTATTGGCAGAGGCATTCTAGAAGGTTTTGGGGTCCTGAACTTTGTAGAGCTTTAGAGGTCCAAACCAGCACTTTAAATTGGAATTGGAATTGTAAGCAGCCAATGTAGTTGTAACAGACTCTGTTATATGTTCTGTTTCTTTGAACCTTACAACAGTGGGGCAGCTGCATTCTGCACTAATTGAAGCTTCTGAACTGTTTTCAAAGGCAGCCCCACATAAAGCACACTGCAATAGTTCATCCTTGAGTTTACCAGAACATAGTCAAGTTGTCCCTGTCCAGATAGGGTTGTAGTTGGGCCACCAGCCTAAGCTGATGGAAGGCACTCTATGCTACTGAGGCCACCTATGTCTCAAGTGACAGCAATGGATCCAGGAAAAAAGCTATGAACCCACTCCTTCAGAGGGAGTGTTACCCCGTGTAGAATGGGCTGTGCACCACTCAACGGATCAGAGGAACCACCCACCAATAGCATCTCAGTCTTGTCTGGATTAAACTTCAGTTTATTGGCCCTTATCCAGTCTATCATCACAACCAGGCACTGATTCAGCACATCCACTGCCTTACCTGCAGAAGATGAAAACGAGAAATAAGGAAGAGGCTTAACATTGGGCATAGGAAAAAGATATTATGCACTTCTACCCTTTTGATGATTGCATATCTTAATCTCCAGAAGCTTCTTTGGAGGCAGTTACTGTTCTGTTGGCAGTAGCTATAATAGCTGACCACCGTTTTGTCTTCTATTTCAGCAAGTCTTGAGTAAAGGTGTTCGGAGGTACCATGTCACTCCCTTCCTGTGCCAGCGGGCCAAGGTGGCCATGAGCCAGTTTGAACCCAATGAATACGTACACTATGAAAAGCTTGGGAAAAACATCAACATCATCCGGAAAAGGTAACAGCTGAGCTTGAAGAACCTGTAACTTGGCACACAGGTGGATGTGCTTTTCAAAGAGCTATTAAATGCAATTGGTTGAAAGCAAAGTAGTATAAGATAGTTATATTAGAAAATTACATTTGTATACTAGTACTTGTAGTAATGATGGAATACATAATATTGCTGGAGAGCTTTCATGCTTGAAAGGACATGGTGATGGAGATCTAATCTGAAGGAGATGACGTTTTTGATTTGGGCTTGTATTCCCTTTTCCTTAAAACTGGTTTAGATGAAAATATAAGAAAAGGTGTGTGATCAAAGTAGTCTGAAATAAACAGGTTGTTTTTAAGTGTTTGCTTATTTCTATGACTTGATTTTTTTATTTTAAGTGCTGGTGCTTTAACTGGGTCTTCAAAAGCAACCTGAGTTGTTGGGAATGAGGTAGTCAAGAACTGGTGTAATTCTGTTGATACAAAAGACATCTTACTAAGTTAAAAAAAATGCCTTCCCTTTGGATGGCCATTTTTGTATCTTCCAAGTTGGTACTTCTTTGTAACCAATCTGAGTGTGAAAATATTTACACTGATTCCTCATTGGTTGTCCTGGGGGAGAAACCATTAGGAGACATAAGCATCAAAACAAAAATTATGACTGAGCAGTCTCACCTTTTGAGCCATGAAGCACTTTTGAGATTCTTACCATAGATCCCATATGTCATTCCACCCTACCTGTAAAATCCTAGGAATCCTAATTAATAAGCTAAATCATGTTTGTAGTTGAGATTTTAACCCAAAATAGGTAAATGTGTGAGTAAAAAATTGCTCAAAACTGGGGTAGAGTAGTGGCCTACAATAGGGATGAAGACTCTGTAGCCCTCCAAATGTTGTTGGACTACATCTCCCATAATCCCTGGTTGTTGACCATCCTGGCTAGGATTGATGGATTCCACCATCATCTGGAAGGCCAAAACTACCCTACCTTTGGGCTACAAGAAGGATCTTTATGGGTTTCATTGTAACTCTGTTTATTTCTTAAATATGTGATATGGTTAATATGCATGAGCTGAAGATGTGAAGTTCCCTCTGTTTCCTTCCCAACAGACTGGACCGTCCCCTCACCCTGTCAGAGAAGATTGTATATGGCCACTTGGATGACCCTGTCAAGCAGAATATTGAGAGGGGCAAGACATATCTGCGTCTGCGGCCAGACCGTGTAGCCATGCAAGATGCCACTGCCCAGATGGCCATGCTACAGTTCATTAGCAGTGGACTGCCCAAAGTGGCAGTGCCCTCAACTATCCACTGTGATCACCTTATTGAAGCTCAGTTAGGTGGCGAGAAAGATCTCCGAAGAGCAAAGGTCATTTACTGGCATCTCATTCCCAGCCCTCTTGCTTAACCGGCTCACATCCACTTTCAAATATCTTCCTAGAAATATGGTGTTCGTAATTATCTTCTGGAAGTATGCTGCTAAAACTCTCTACTGTGGAAAAAGCTTTTAAATGCTGTACTGAAAGTCTACCCCTTAAGAGCAGACTTGCACAACTCGCAACCCACAGTGCACTGACTGTGAGAAGTGCTTGGCAATGCCCCTTCTTTGCTTGCAATCCCAGATGGCAGTAATATGGGGTTTATCAAGCAACTAATGGACTGTGTTAGTAGAAGTTTTAACTAAATGGATATGGTGGTATAGCATGAGAACCTCTTCAAATATCATCTGAATAATGAAAGCTAAACATATGAAATTAGGGAAAGCTTTCTACATCCCAGCAAATTATGAGGTTCCTGCATATATTTTACTATATTCCATTCTTGGTGCCAAGGAACTTCTGATTGTTCTCTTTTGTAAAATTCCAACCAACTGCTGCTTCTGAAATGTTTGCTTCCAAAACAATAAATATTAGAGCACAGTAAAGGTACCTCATGTGACTTCTAGGGTTTTGGTCTTGAAACATGCTATCTCAAGGACTATGTTGCTGGTAGAATGAGCAAGGTAATATCTGGAGTTAGGGAGGTTAACCAAAAAGTCATGGGAAGGAAATGAGTTATTTGACTTGCTTTATTCTCGGTGTGGACTGTTGAGTAATATAACAGAAACGTCAATATAATGGAAAGTTTGATATAACTTTTCTGTTATCATGGAACATAGAAAGCTGCTTTATACTGAGTCAGGCCATTGGCCCATCTAGGTCAGTACTATCTATGTTGATCAGCAGTGGATTTCCACGATTTCAAACAATGGTCTCTCCCAGCCCAACCATCTGCATGTAAAGCAGATGCTCCATCACTGAGCTACGACCCTTCTCTTAGTTTGAAGGCTAGGATGTGCTCTGTTGATTCCTAGGATCACATTACTATAGCATCTCAGGAGAAAATTAGATATTCTCTGTGCACTGTCTTTGAGATGTCTCTTAGAAATTGGTTCAGTGTGTTGGTGGGATGGAGTGAGTTTTTTTAAGTATAGCATCTTACATTGCATATGTGTCCTGGAAGAATATGCACATACTTGTGTTTTCCGCAGGCAGAACACACCGTTTTCAGAAAGGGGCCAATTTTTATGCAGTTTTTGTCTTTTCTCATAGCTAAAAATTGTATGAAAATTGAATAGATTTATGTACAACTTATGCAAGCCATGCAGTTTTTCCTGGACACATACTTTTTTTTTAGTATGGGGCATACAGGTTTTGTTCAATCCATTATTTCTCCTTCCTTTGAATAGGTTCCCAGAGCAGTTTATAAAAAGTTGGAATAAAACAAATTAAATACAAATCTGACTGCTTGGCATGTGACTGGCATGTCATTCTCAAAATTATGTACCGAGTGAGATTGAAGAACTAAGGTGTGGTGTGAAGTAGCTGACCTCTAGCTATGTGGGATAGGCAACACAACAAGATTCTTTACTGATATGCTTTACTTCTTGTGTGAATAAATAGGACATTAATCAAGAGGTATACAACTTCCTAGCCACAGCGGGTGCCAAGTATGGAGTGGGTTTCTGGAAACCTGGATCAGGAATCATTCACCAGGTAAGCTTTTTCTTTCCTAATGGCAAGGAGAGAACTTCAGTACATTTATATGGTTAGGAACATAGGAAGCAGCATGGCACTGAATCAGTCTGTTGGTCCATTCAGCTCAGTATTGGCCACATTGACTGGAATTGGTCTCCTGGGTTTCAGAGAGGGTTTCCCCCCCCAGCCCTACCTGGTGATGCTTAGGGATTGAACCTGGGACCTTCTGCATACAAAGCACACACTCTGCCAATGAGCTACAGCCCATCTCTTCTTGAAAGACCTCTCTGTACCATGCAACTTCCCTTGACTGTCCATCTTCCCAATGAAGCTAAACATGCCGCTTTTCTTTCTCCTGGGCATGTGGTTCTGCAGGGTGACTAGTGTGTGCTGCCTTGGACAAATGCTCTAGCTGTTCATTCAAAGTCATGGTAGTCAGAATGTAATCTGAAGCTTGGAGATGTGAGGGGAGTCTATAAAATCATATTTTCCCCTCTGTCTTTCAGACTTGCATTTGAATAAGTTGGCAGGCCAGAAGGGTTGGCTGTGGAGTTTTCTTCTCCATAAACTAAATTGTGGCCTTTTTGGTGCCAGAACTTGCTAACTGGTTTTAAATGCAGCATTAGTCTTCCTTTATCCTGATAGAAAGGGCTTGAATAGATTGTGTTGGATTTTACCTATAGGTTAGCTGGTCAGTTTTTAGTCTATTTTTGAGATTATAATTGACTGAATTTTAGACAGCAGGGGTTTGAGGGAAAAATCAGGAAACTGAAGATTGTAAACCCGCATGATTGTCATAGCAATCTTGTGTCCCTTACTGATGACTTAACTTCCTTCCTGGCCTGATTAATGTGGCTCATGACTTCATGAAGAGCTGGCCCAAGCTGTCTATCTGTTCTGAACCTATTAGTACTAGAAAAGTTTCCAAACTTTTTTTGGTAGGCATTGTATTAGAGTCATACTGATCTTTTGGAATTGCTTTTTAATATGTTTTTTTAAAACAATGTTTCTTTAACCCTTTTTAAAAGATGCTTTAAAAGATTTTTTTTTTAAAAATGTTTTTAAAGTTGATTTGTTTTGGTGTATTTTAGGGTCTGTTTTTATGGTGTTTTGATGTGTTTTTAGTGCTTCTATTTGCCACCCTGGGGTCCTGCTGGGAGGAAGGGTGGAATATAAATCAAATAATTAATAAACAAACAAATAAATAAAATAATCTTTGTCTAAATAGATCTCTCGCTCTTTCTCAGATCATCTTGGAGAACTACTCCTATCCTGGTGTTATGCTTATTGGTACAGATTCCCATACCCCGAATGGTGGTGGTTTGGGTGGAATCTGCATTGGAGTTGGTGGAGCTGATGCAGTTGATGTCATGGCAGGAATCCCTTGGGAGCTCAAATGCCCAAAGGTGAGATAATGAAGAATATTAATCCTGTGTGCAGAGTTGGGATATGTAAATAAGATGGTTCTTGCTAAGAGTGGGCGTTTTGCAGTATTATACAGCCATGATAGTGGCTCTGTACTATAGCCAGCATGGATTTTTCACATTCTGCAATGTTAAATTGAAAATACCCCCCATGCCATTCTGATGCTTCCTATAAGCTCATTTTAAAACAAAACCTTACAAAACATATAGTCCTGAACTCAGAAACGCTTGCTTAACAACCCTATAAATTCTCATGGTGATACACAAAACAGTCAGAGAGAATCGAGAGTTCAAAGTGTAAAAAAAAGAGAGAGAAATCAGACGCCTTTTGGACTTTTTTCTGTCAAGAGTTCTCATAATTTGTTGAAATTAATTACAAATCAGCTATGTTCACAGAGTGCTTGTAATCCTATTACTGACTTTGCCCCATACTCTGACCTTCACCTTCTGCAGTTTAAAAGTTTTAAAAATGCCTAGCTGATTTTTAATTAATTTAAGAAATTCAGCATTGAAGTCAATGATAAGCCTGGGCAATCTCAGTAAGAACCAATTGTCAGTGTTGTAAAAGCTAGAGTCACAGCTGCTTGGCTTGGCTAATCGGGGTCACACCCACACCAGATGTTTATTTCACTTTAGACAGGCATAGCTTCCCCAAAGAATCCTGGACAGTGTAGTTTGTGAAAGGTGCTGAGAGGAGTCTCCTGTTCCCCTGACAGAGCTCCAGCGGCCAGAGTGGTTTAACAGTCAGCCGCTGTGATTGAAGCGTTGTGAGGGGAGCAGGGCCTCTCCTAGCAACTCTCAGCACCCTTCACTAACTACGCTTCCCAGGATTCTTTGGGGGAAACCATGACTATGTAAAGTGAAATAAAGGTCTGGTGTTGATGTGGCCAGGGAAGGCTTTGATTTAAACTTGGGTGGGAGGCTACATGTGCCTGCTGTAGAATAAAATGGTGGTGGAAACGCTGAAAAAGAAAGATACAGTTCACAATTACTTTTGGAAAGAACTGGAGCTTCTCCTCTGCCCAGTGCCTGCCCACCCAATCTCCTCCCCTCCCCCAGGTCAGTTTCACCTATCCTAAGCATGATTGCACAGGAGTAAATCCCATTGAACTCAAACATGTAAATGATCAAACCTCGCCTCCTCCCTCCTATTCCCTTCCTCTTGCCCCCTCCTTCCCCCTCCCTGCCCCTCCCCCATGGTCAGTTTTACCTATCTTGAGCATGATTGCACATGAGTAAATCCCATTGAACTCAATAAGCATGCAAACGATCATACCTGCCCGTCCCTCGCCCCCCACAGTCAGTTTTACCTATCTTAGGCATGATTGCACGGGAGTAAATCCCACTGAACTCAATAAACGTGCACATGGTCAGACCTGCCTTTTCCCTCCTTCCCATCTCCTCCCCTCTTCTTCCTCCCCTGCCCGCTCCAGCCCTCCCTCTCTCCCCATGGTCATTTTTACCTATCCTAAGCATGATTGCATGCTGAACTCAATAAACATGCAGATGTCCTCCTCCCCTCCCCTCCTGCCTGCTCCCATCCCCCTCCTCCACTCTGCCTTTCCTCCCCCTCCCCTCCCTATTCCCTGTGGTCAGTTTCACCTATCCTAAGCATGATTGCAGGGGAGTAAATCCCACTGAACTCAGTAAGCATGCAAATGATCTATCCATTCTCAGCAAACTTGCACAGGATCCCATTTCCTACCTCCCGGATTAAAAAGCAGAGAAATTCACTAATAGGCAAAAAACCTTGCTGTTTAAGAATGTACCTATAGCCAACAGGCATTTCTATCAAACTTTAAAAAGCAGGGAAAGTGGGCAGCTATAGTGAATGCACATGGGGAACAGGAGACCTGATCTCCTCTCTGAGATATTGTACTGCCCTACACATTTGTCAAAATGCAAACACAATTTGGGTTGGTCTTTCACAGTCCAATCCACTGCCTGTGTAGCTTGGAAGAATTTGGTAAGCTGCGCCTCTGAGCATATGGTGAGCGGAGGCAACACCTGCAATCAGCCCAAATAGCAGAAACAAGACATGTACTGTGCTGATCTTGTTTTAGCAGGAAGGAAGCAACAATATTAAGACAGGTGATAGAGTTCAGATAGTCACTTTAAGTATGTTTGATTTACTTTGCAATTTCAGTGAAGTTTCCTGTAGTAAATCATTTTCTTTTGCTTCCGTTTCTGTGAATATGTGAAGTACAGGAACACTTTGCAACACTAAAAAAACTCCAAAAACAATTGTGGGGTAATAGCACTGACTATTCTGCAGAATAGTTTCCAGTGGACCATGAGGCGTGTCTCAGTTTGCACCAGGTAAAACACCATGGGAGGTGAAATATATTCTAGCAAAATTCTAGGTGTGCTCTATGTTTTTAATTGACCATGCCCACAATTCCTTAAGTGGAGTGGTTTAAGCATAGCAGGCTGAACACATGCATTTTGGGCAGGCTAAGTTTGTTTTTTCCAACAGCTAGATTCATTGCTTAAGTAGGAATATATTGTAATCAGTCTGATTACAATACACCCAAACCGAAATAAAACATAACCTCTAGTTTGAAACCCAAAAGGCTGTCTTCACCATCATATGACCTTGACCAATAAAAAGGCTTTGAAATTAATAAAAATAAGTTTGACACAGATTTCTAGGATGAATAATGAGAAAAATATAATTTTCTAGGTTAGATTCTCTGTAGAAACAGTAGTAACAGTAGTAAGAAAGAAGCAAAATAAGAATAACACCAACAAGCATACAAAAATGTAATTATCCATCTTTGGAGACAGCAGGTGTTGCCACCACTCACCTTATGCTCAGAGGCAATGGTACCAAATTCTTCCAAGCTACACAGGATGTGGATTGGACTCTGAAAGACCAACCCAAATTGTTTGCATTTTTACAAATGTGTAGCACAGTACAGTATCTCAGAGGAGGTCAGGTCTCCTGCTCTCCTGGTGCATTCACTATAGCTGTCCAATTTCCCTGCTTTGTAAAGTTTGATAGAAATATATGTTGGCTATAGATACATTCTTAAACCATAAGGTTTTTTGCCTATTAATGAATCAAAATATGTTATGTATATCCATAGCTTCCAAGTGGAAGCTCTAGATTTCCAGCCTTCTACCTGCTCATTCTTGCAGCTTGGAGGATACAGTGACACCTCTAATATTGTATCTGTTAATATACCAGTGCTTAATAGCAGATTGGAATCTAAATCTCTTTGCTCCAATAATCTCTCTCCTTATATTTGCAATAACAGCACATATCCACATTTATTTTTTCATGTGCTTTTCTGCTACCTTAACTCTTATTTTCTTTGGTTCTTCAGGTAATTGGTGTAAAACTGACTGGCGAGCTGTCAGGCTGGAGCTCTCCTAAAGATGTGATCCTGAAAGTGGCTGGTATTCTTACTGTGAAAGGTGGCACAGGAGCCATCATTGAGTATCATGGGCCTGGTGTAGACTCCATCTCCTGCACAGGTAGGGGAGGACCATGTAAGGTCTAGAAACCTTTGGGCTGGGAAGCTTTGGTAGCTGTTGGTGATGGACAGAAATTGTTGGTCCGTGAGTGTAGGATTAGAACATGGCAAGCAGCCATCAGCTAAGTAAATCAGCACTGTGATATAGAGGAATCTGTGTTAGAACTGTACTGGAGGTGAACTGCAACAACCAGAGCCAACCAAGAATAGCTCAGTGGTGCCACTGATTTATCAAGAGATCTCAGTGAATTCTGAGCTAGTGAAGCTCTTTGTCAGAGATCCTTCCAATCTTTTGACTCTTTCAAAGGAGAAGAGTGATCTGGCTGCATCATCTGGTTAGCCTTTGAGAACAGGATGTTGGACTTTCGCCTGATCCAGCAGGACTGTTCTTATGTTCTCAAGAGTTCCTTGTTTCCAAAATCGAAGTACTAACAGTGACCAGAGAGAGCAGTTTAATAGGTCTGATGTCTCTAGGTGGCTAGAATGAGATTTGGGTAGTTGTGTTTTTGAAAATTCAAGCCACCATGCCTTAAGAGCTGCTAACCAAAAGGGGCATAAAAGTTACTGTGTTTGGCCACTATTGTGCTCTATACTGAAAACTAATGGCCTTTTCTTGGAAAAGACGGTAGTGCTACTAAGAAGGGGGAGGAATTGCTAACTTTCCTTAAAACACTACAGTACAAATCACATTTTAATAGTACTATATTTGGCTTTTTTGATGCAAAGTAAATATTGCCTAGGTATTTTTGTATCTAACATGTGGTAATATATGTTTCTTGATGGTTTATAAACTCATGAGTAAAATGGTGGCCTGCAAATAGCTTTAATCCCTTAGATTTCTGCCTCACTTATGGTATGGATCACTTCTTCCAACTCCAGGAATGGCGACTATCTGCAATATGGGAGCAGAGATTGGTGCCACCACTTCAGTCTTCCCTTACAATAATCGGATGAAGAAATATTTGTCCAAGACTGGACGGACTGGTAAGAACTTGTTGGGAGCAAGACAAGGGGTCATACAAGATGGAAGGCATTCACTAGTCTTCACTGTTCTGCCTTGTGTGAAACAGAGGTATAAGAAGGTTGCACTGTTGCATGGTGGTTCTCCCTGTGGAGTAAGAATTCTCAAGATCCTGTCAAACAATACTCTTTCAAGGTGCTTCCCTGTTTTATTACTTGGTGCTCACTCTTGGCTTTAGAAGTATTCAGGAGAGATTCAGTAGTGTGGCAGAGACCTGTGTGGTGTTCTGTGTCTACATATTGCTGCTTATGTAGAACTTGCTGAAGATGTGCTGCTTTTGAAATCTGCCCATTCAAAGGTTTTGGGTAGTGATACAAAAGGTATTGGAATAAGCAACCATGAACTGGTCAGGGCTCATATACACTCTTAACATGCTGTTCAGCTGTGATCTTAAGTAAGTGTAGCTAGAATGCATTAACTTCATTATTGATTCCAACATAATGGCCCCAGTTCGGATATCTAGATTGGTATTCTCCAACCTGGTGCCTTCCAGCCAGCATGGACAATGATCAGGGATGGTGGAAGGGCTGATTTAGGTGAAACAAGCCATGACAGGTATCTTTTATTCTCCTTGTGTACAAAAGAGCCACTGCAGCTCATTCCTCACCTAAACTGTGCCACAGTCTTGGACCTAGTGGCTTAGGATGTTACATTCTCAGAATGGAGTGAAAATCTATGGGACTGATATTGGTCAGTGCTTAGGTTACCCCTTATCAATATGCCTTTTGGACTGGCTTGGATGTACTTTATATATGTTTTCAAAACAGATTATCCAAAATCTATCTGGAGAGGGACAGTCCAAAGTTGGAGAGTCCAGCCTGGGGACTTCGGAGAAAAGAGTAGCTTGTTCCGTATCATGGACTGCCATGTCTCCTCTTGGTCTGTATGTTCAGCTTTCTCTCCACTTTGATTTCAGAAATTGCTAATTTGGCAGATGAATTCCAAGAGCACTTAAAGCCTGATCCTGGATGTCCCTATGACCAGCTGATTGAAATTAATCTCAGTGAGGTAGGACACTCTTGCTGTCTTTCAAGATCTGTTAGATGGGCATTTAAGTACTTCTTGTAGTTCAAGAGGGGGACATGGCATAATTAATTTGAGAAGCTTACTTCAGAAGCTTATTTCAGCAGGCAAGATGGACTCTGAGAGAAGAAAATTAACAAATTTTGGTTAGAACAAAACTGTTTCCAGAGCATGTCCGCAACACAGACACATTTGTCGCAGAATGGTGGAGTTTTATTTCGTATACTAATGCAGGCAAATACCAACCTGAAATTGGAAACGGCATATTTAGCTGACTTTTTAACATAAAATCTAGCCTTATCTAAAACTTTGCATTTGCTCTGCTCTGCATTGCCTGTTCTTCCTAGATTTAGATTTCTTCTTGCTACTAACAGTGCAATCCAGTACATGTCTACTCAGAAGTAAGCTCCATTGGGTTCAATGGGACTTACTCCCAGGTAAGTGTGCATTGGATTGCAGCCTAAGTGTCTGTTTCGGAAAAGCTTTTTTTTTATTTTTAAAGTGCAGCATCTTGGTGAAAAATGCCTGTGCTGGCATTCTATATAAAAATGTGTTACTTTAACGGTAGTGTTGATCTTCAGCATTTTCTCAACTTGTTGCATTTTCCCCCATCTTAAAGCTGAAGCCCCTTATCAATGGGCCTTTCACTCCAGATTTGGCACATACTGTAGAAGAGATTGGCTCTGCTGCAGAAAAGAAGGGCTGGCCAGTGGATATCAGAGTTGGTAAGTAGCATGTTTCCCTTGCTGATGATTCTCTAGGTGGCTTTTCTCTCCAGCTTGAAATCTAAGGTAGCACATGCTGTTCATAACGTAATTCCTCCTGATCATACTGGTTGCTGGGAAGAACACTCTGTACTTCAGGTGTACAGGAAGAAAGGAAACCTTAATGGAATTTTACTTCAGTCTTGCATTGCTTGGCTATAACAGAACTAAAATGTCCTCTGGCTGTGGTCTAGAATATGCTGAGCTCCTTAAACTTCTGTGATAAACTTGTTCTGAAAACAAGAATATTCAGCACCCTACCATAAGTCTTCATCCTCTCTTCCTTTAAGGAGCATCCTTGAGTTTTTTAATTCCAGGTTGGAACACTGGCTGTTCTTAAGTGTTACTATAGATTAAGCAGAAATTAGGTGCTTGGATAGCTGTTCAGATTGGAAAAATAAGTACAGTTGTGTTACACTATTTTTTTTCATTTTGCAGGATCGTGGGGGTTAGCCTGAACTACTTAGAGTCTGCTACTGACTTCTTTTCCATCTCACTTGCACAGGTCTGATTGGTAGCTGCACCAATTCAAGCTACGAGGACATGGGGCGCTCTGCTGCTGTGGCAAAGCAAGCTCTCTCTCATGGGGTTAAATGCAAGTCTCAGTTCACCATTACACCTGGCTCAGAGCAGATCCGGGCCACCATTGAAAGGGATGGCTATGTGAGTACTCTTGAGATTGTTTTTCATGGTCATTGTATGCCTCTTGAAAAGCTAGGATGTTTTCTAACGTAGTTTTCTGCCTGCTAATTCTGTTCTTTACATTCTTCAGTCCAAACTCCTGCGTGATGTTGGTGGAGTGGTTCTTGCCAATGCTTGTGGGCCATGCATTGGCCAGTGGGACAGGTAAGAGGGAATTATGTGGAATAAAATTGCTGTACTTCATAGGATTTTTGAATGATTGCCCATAAGAATCATTTCCTTTTACAATGGAAATTGTGTATATATTAATGTAGATAAAGTATTTCCAAGCAAAAAATCAGATTGCAAATGAGTAAGTTAGATGGATACCAGTTTTCTACCTTTTCCCTCAATATTCACCTCATGGTAGATGTCATCTGTGGCCCTTGGCTTTCTGACTATTGTTAACATGCCTGCATGTATTCTGGATCACATTGCACAAAAGATGCATGTAAACAAGTGATGCTATGGAGACATGATTTGTTACAATCTTGGACC
Source organism: Rhineura floridana (assembly GCF_030035675.1). Classification (NCBI taxonomy): domain Eukaryota; kingdom Metazoa; phylum Chordata; class Lepidosauria; order Squamata; family Rhineuridae; genus Rhineura; species Rhineura floridana. The sequence goes on from NC_084487.1 coordinate 47,274,336, forward strand.
TACAGTTGTGGCATGCCACAGGGATGTTGCCTTTCACCTTAATTACCAAACGGAAATTAGCACTCGATCATGGAGACCCAATCTGGATATAATAGAAGTTTAGTTTATTACACAACCACAATGGTTAAAGAGAATAAAATGGTCAGTCAGGGTAAAATCTATGAATAGATCTTATGGTCACCACACTGCCTGGACCAACAGTTTACATCTGCTTACTTCTGTGGATAGAGAGACAAAGGCACAGAATACTAATGTTAGGGAAGCAGGGAAGGGGTGCTAGGAATCTGGCTGGCTGCACTGGAGGCCTAAGCACAATAGGGAAAACTCAGATGCAAATGGCAAGGGCTTTTGGGCCATGTGAGGGTAGAAAGGGCAGCAAGATCAGGGTAGTGGAAGAGAGACTGAAGGGTTGAAGCACCAATATTTACCTGTTCCAAAGCAGGGCAAAGTAGTAGGAGTGAATTTCCTGTGGCTCATGGTGTCTCAGATCTTAAGATTAGGGCTATATGCCTAGGTTCCTGGATTTGCTAAATAAAAACAAGCCACTGTAAGCTTGTTCACAATTCAGTGTTTCCAGACTGCCCTTTATCTAGTAAAATGGCTATAACAAAGTACAGAAGGTAAGCATGCCTTTGTAGGTCACCCTGAGCCCTGCATGGTGTGGCATTCCAGTAAGCAACCCTGAATTCTAGAAACCTCCAACAATTGTTAAAAAGCAGAAACTGTCTAAAGCGCACATAGCTTCATGCTCTTAACATGGAGAGGAAGGGGAGCTAGCTGGGGTTGGACCAATCTGCCTTGGAGCATTCCCTGGAATTCAGGGCAGCAGGGAGTCGTGGCAAATTGAATTGGGTGGTCCCTTGGGGACTAGAACTTAAAGGTTCTGCCTCCTGAGGGGTAGTGGCTACCTAAATGAAAGGTGAACAAGGTCAAGAGCTTGGCTGGAGGAAGGAGGCGTCTTTAAACAGTAAAGGGGAGGGTGTTGTTGGTTCGGGAGTAGGATACTTAAATTTCCTGCTGCAGAGTAGTTATGGGTGAGTTTAGGGAGCAAAGGTGTGCCATGTGCAAAACTAAACAGTGAGCTTAGTTTAGACTGTACTTGACTACCTAGTGCAAAATTACCAAGTGCAAAGCTTTCTGTGTGTAAAATAGAGTTGGTGGATCATCACCCTTAAAAAATGTAAATGTTGGTTGGTTCATCAAGTGCTCCATGGAAAGGCAGTTTAATTCTTGCCAGGGCTAATGAATGGCCAAATAGTGCCTGTTGATTGTATACAGTGTAATAGAGTGCAAATTAAGGCATTTGCATACATCTGATGTTCTTTCTTTTCCCAGGCAGGTTTTTTGTCTTTTATTAGGGAAGGTGACTAGTGTACATATGGTGTGCTTGCAAAAATAACCACTTATAGAACAAAGCTTAACAAGGCAAAGGGTTAAGGGGCATGTTTGAGGTACCAGTGTGTCTAAACACCTTTGTAATACAATGGCTGCAGCTTTGATACTTTGATACAATATGAATATTTTACTTTTGTTTATCAGTGGCTCTTTCAAGACCAGAACCATAATTATGGTTAGCCTTTCCAGGAAAGTTTAGACCGCTAAGGAAATGGTGGAAATGGTATAGGCTAAGTTAACCTAGACAAGGTGGGGAATTGATGGTGAGAAAGGCTTAGTGGATCAGTTACATGGGGAATTGCCTGTAGATTTGTAGTCTGGATCCAGCTTTTTTCCAGGATTACCAGGTCACAGTTGTAGCCTGAAATGCTTCTTACCAGTTTTGAACAGTGTGCCTGCTGCATTTCCACCTGGAAGTTGGACATGTGTCATTTGTGCTTGATAACCTCCAGATTAGGGCATGTTACAGTACTTTATGTAGGCCACCCATAAAACGGTGTGGAAACTCCAGTTGGTACAAAATGTCACTGCCTGAGTGCTATGAGCGTCAGTTAGCATATTCCTGTTACACATATTTTAAAACTTCTACACTTGTTACATTTGCTACTTTTTAATTGCAGAATTTACACATGCATGCTAAACAGGCATTACAATACTATACAAAAATTAGACTGTATATTTGTAATGTGTAATTTTTGATAATGACAGATACACATTGCATAGCAGAGTAGTAAGACCATTCTTAATCCATGAATTCATGTACATAGAGATTGTGAGAGCTCTGATCCAATTTAGGGGTATTGAATTTACATTTTTACTTGGGGAGAAGAGAGACCCCTGAATCACCTTGATTCACCCCAAGTTTTTGACCCTCACTCAGAGCTGATGCGCACACCTAGAAAACCCTGTCCATTTTTGGATGATCGGTGTCCTCAAGAGTCACAGCCTCTTTGATGGTGGTTATTGAGTTCTGGAATGCTCTTCTGTGGATTGGTTATTTGGCTCCCTCACTATTGATGTTCTGTAGACTCTGAAGATGTTTTTCATGTCATGCATTGGGGAGTTTATTTTTCCTGGTTCTGCTTATGAGTTTATCATGGTTTATTGAATTGTCAACTGCCTCAGCTGAGATCAGCAACTTTTGATGGCTCCTCTTTTTCAACTGGTCATTCCAGCTGATCATTCCAAGGACAATGCAACTAAGACCTAGTGCTTGAGTTAGCTTTTTTCTCCTCCTCCCTCTCAGTCCTCTTTCCTTTTGTGTTATCTCTTTTTGGATTGTCTGAGGGCAGGGAATATTTTACTGATATTTATAAGCTGCGCGGGGAGACTTTTTGGCACAAAAAAGGAGAAAATGTTTTAAATTGTTCTTCTACACAGCTTTGGGAATGCTAGGTGCAAGGCAGTATAGAACTTGGTATATAGGATAGTGAACAGCTAGCTGTTCATAGTTTCAAGTAGCATAGCTTTTGCTGACCTTGACAGGCCTCTTTCTCTTCTGACTACCTTTGCAGAAAAGATATCAAAAAGGGAGAAAAGAATACAATTGTTACCTCCTATAACAGAAATTTCACTGGTCGCAATGATGCCAACCCAGAGACACATGCCTTTGTGACTTCACCAGAGGTATAGTACGCGACAGATTTATTCCACAAGGAGAGCAGGGTTAGGAAGAGAAGTAGGCATTGAGAACTGGTTCTGCTGCAATTCCTCTGGAAAATGGGAGAGGGCACTAATTTAGAAAGCTCATGTTCCAAAGCTCAGGCGGGTAGTATAAGAATCATTGGTAGTTTCTTTGTCCAGGCCTTTAAAACTTGCTGGGCCCAAAGTTTTTTTTTTTTTAAATGAGACTGCAAATAGTTGTTCTTTTTAATTTTGAAAGTGATAGGATTGTGTTTTGCTTTACTTTAATAATTTGCAGTGTTAGAGAAGGGAGGTTATCTCTTCCTGCCCCAGCCCGAAAAATATTCACTGGCTGGCTTAGTCATTCTAAAAGTAGGTGTTCCCCAAGAAGCTTGTCACACTTGCATCTAGGCTTTAGTCAGACTTCTGGATTATGGGTGGAAAAATAAGAGTAGAATTTTAAAAGGGACAGAGAGATTACTGAAATTCAGAAAATTGGCTTCCCTTATCCCTAACGAATACTTTTTTCCAGATTGTAACAGCCCTGGCTCTTGCTGGCACCCTGAAATTTAACCCAGAGGTAGACTTCCTGACAGGAGCTGATGGAAAGAAGTTCAAACTTGAGCCACCCGATGCTGATGAGCTGCCCAAACTGGTAATCTTCCTACTTCTTGTCAAACTTGCTTCCCATTCTGCATCACTAGTTGGTAGGAATATCATTAAAGGATGCCTTGTTGAAAACAATGCAATGTTTACTTAAATATAGCTGTTTAAATACTAAAATGCTCTTAAGATGCCTTGCGGAAGTAGTAATTTCACTGAACAGGGATGTCATATTTGAAATAGATGAGAGAGGTGGGAGTAGGCAGTAAATAGAGATGACCAAATTGAAACTAGGAAAGTTTACATGATCCAGACAATACCTGAAGATGGCTGAGCAGAGAGATGGCTGGTTGGGAGTTCCTTGAGTCAGCCTTTCTTTGTATTCCTGAAATACATAAGGTGCAGCCTTGCATTAATACTTTGAATTTGGCTTTTTCTCTTCTGGATAAGGTTGTCTTCCTCCCTGCGATCCATTGTTCTTAATCATTTCGTGCAGGAATTTGATCCGGGACAGGACACCTATCAGTACCCCCCCAAGGATGGGAGCAGCCAGCATGTGGATGTGAGCCCAACCAGCCAGCGCTTGCAACTCCTTGAGCCCTTTGACAAATGGGATGGCAAGGATCTGGAAGACATGTTGCTTCTCATAAAGGTAAGAATGGAGGAAGCCTGGATGTGGCTGGGAAACAATAATATTTCTGTCACAGTTAGCATTGGGGTGTCCGCTTCCTAGAGTCAATGTCATGGTGCTCTGTGATATTCTTGTGCCACTAATACCTAAACTTTCCATTAATGGGATCATTGTCTTCAAAACAGACTTAAAAAGTAGAGCCCCTTCCATGGAGGCTGTTGAAAAACACTTCTGGTGACAGGTTTTTCAAAGATTCCTCAGTGTGTATCAGTTCAATTGTATGTACTCTCTTGCCAGCCCTGCATCTCTCTGGTGCTAGTTAATGGTGTAGAAATGTTACACAAATTTAGGCTAACAACTTAACTCGCATTCCAGGTGAAGGGTAAATGTACCACTGACCACATCTCAGCAGCAGGCCCCTGGCTGAAATTCCGTGGCCATCTGGACAATATTTCAAATAACCTGCTAATTGGAGCCATAAACATTGAAAACGACAAGGCCAACTCAGTGAGGAATGCATTAACCCAGGAGTTTGGACCTGTTCCTGACACAGCCCGTTACTATAAGGTGAGATTTGTGTGTAAGTAAGCATCGCAGGATATGTAGGTCAATAGTTCCTGTCAACATTATCACAAATAGCATTTCTTCCTTCTCAAACCCCTCTCTAAACTTTGACACAATAAATTAGGAGTCCTTCTCTGGGAGGAAGGGAGGGATATAAATTTTGACTGTCCCGCTGCAACAATATTAAGGCTGCTAACTTGCCACTGTGCTTCAGACATGATATCTGGTATTTGCCTCAGCAGCAGCAAGAGGCTACTAGTCCACTTGTCGTCACTAGATGTTGCTCTGGAGCCAAGGACTCTGTTAGGTGGTCTGGTCAAAATTCAGACAGTTCCACAGTCAGTACAATACAATACTTTATTGCAAGCTTAGCCATAGGCCATGTGCAAATATACAAACATATACATACATATATACATAAAACCGAAGGAGTTCTTTTCAAAATATGATCATTTTCACAAGGGCATCTCTCAGTTTTTGTGCAGCCATTGCAAAAGTAGCGACTGCAAAAGTCAATGGTTCAAAATTGTCCATTAAAAGATCAATTACCTTCTCACTATCTGAACAATGAACTAAAACATCTAAAAACGGTGATAAAAATTTCCTCCTGGGGTCGTCATAGAGTGGACAATATAGTAAGTAATGGACGATCTCTTCAATTGCATTACAACCGTAAATACAGAGACGTTGCGTCACTGGTATGCCGCGATAACGTCCATCAAGATAAGCTGTGGGCATTGCTTGAAAACGTAATGCAGTAAAAGCTTTTCTAATTGGTGGTCTATCAAGTACTTCTAGATACTTTGCTGCCACATGATTCAGTTTAATACATGGGTACCAGATTGAAAACGGGGCCATCACTATGGATGCACAGTCCTGCGCTGCATCATATTCATAAACCCAGTTGGTAAGTGCAGCTTTGCTTAATTCCAATATTTTAGCTAGGGAAAGATCGTATTTGGAGAGTAATAACTGGTATTCCTTGGCCCAACCTCCCCGTAGCATTTGATCATGCCAACATTTCTTAACCAAAGTTGAATCTTCGATGTTCAAGATTCGGGTCCAGTATCGTAAGTATATTAAATCGATTCGTGCCATGACTGAGGGTAATCCCAACTCGGCTCTAAGATGCGTTGATGGGGTCCCCGGGGGAAGACCTAGTACTAGTCTCATAAAAGCATTCTGTATTAACTCTAATTTAATTCCAACAGCCTGACCCCATAATTCTGCACCATATAAAATTTTGGGGAGAAGTTTGATTGTTAGAATTTTTATCATTGGCGGAACAAGTTGACCCCCTTTGATGAAGAAAAACCTTTTTGCTAAGCCTAGGGCGCGTGTTCCAGCCAAGGACACTGCTTTTAGCTGAGGGGTCCAGGATAGGTTGTTTGTCAAATAAATACCCAGGTATTTAAAAGAAGATACCTGCTCAAATAGGGATTCCATTTAATGACCAGTTATTCTTTGCTTTCTTAGCTTTACCACATACCGTAATTTTGGTTTTAGTTTGGTTGATCTTAAGTTTCTGTAACTGGCAATACTCCTCCAGTTTTTGGAGCATGCGTTTGAGTCCAATTTTTGTTAGAGAACATAAAACTACATCATCTGCATATAGCAGGATAGATTTTTTTTCTGTACCAATAGAAGGAGGAAAAAAAGAAGGAGATGCTAGTGTATCTACTAAATCATTTATAATTCATGAAGGACTTAAATTCAAACACTTACTAATTAACGCAGGTGCAGGTACTTGCAGTTGTACGTTTAGATAAGTATAAGGATATGCAAACCCTTAAACCATTAGTTGTTAGAATGCTGGAATTAATTTCCCAGTATTAAATTGCCTTTAGTTCCAGGTTTGTATCAACAGAAAAGAGCAATTATTTTGCTTTAACAACCTCCTTTTTCCGGCTCTCTGCTTGTCCTCTCTACTTTCAGTATCGACTTACAAAGAGAGTCAGAATATTATCTTTATCGTAGCCAAGAAGCAGTTTTGAACATAAATATCAACACCCGCAGTTGGTCAAGCTTCAAAGGACTGCTTTTGTCTTTTTAGGCTTCTTTAGTCAGGGAAAGATAAAAGTTTTTAAAGCTTTTAGTTGGAGCACAAAGGAAAAGCGTCTTACCGGAACCAGCAACTACCGGAAGTCCCAGTTCCACAGTCATATCCAGAGTGAACTACCATCCACTGTCCTGTGGGAAGGATCCTAAGAAAGGCAAGAAGGGAGGCAGGCAAGAAAGGTTCCAGCTGGTCTATCCCTCTCCCCATGGGGCTATCTGCTGCCCTATGAGATTGATCCTTATGACTTATCATATGTTATTGCTCATTGTATTTTTAAAAAGCATGCTCTGCAGGTTACAAGTATCACCTTGGAAGAATTGCATCCTGAAAGGTGGAATGTTGTTGTTGTTGACCTCAAGTGCTGCGATTCATGGCATTCAGCCATTTCCCCCCTCAAAAGGCTATATGGCATGGGATAAGCCCTGTGATCCATCTTAAGAACATAAGAAGAGCCTGCTGGATCAGGCCAGTGGCCCATCTAGTCCAGCATATTCATTCCTGCTCTGCAACAACAATGTCTTTGTTTCCGATTACCAAAGATTTTTTTGTGCATTTGATTTGTTCACAGAAACATGGTGTGAAGTGGGTGGTGGTTGGGGATGAAAACTACGGTGAAGGCTCGAGTCGGGAGCATGCAGCGTTGGAACCACGACATCTAGGAGGAAGAGCCATCATTGTCAAGAGCTTTGCCAGGATTCATGGTGAGACTCCCACTTTCTGTAGAGCCATCTGCAGCAGAAGAGTTATGGAGGTCACATGTATGGTTGGGTTGGGCTTTTATCCAAATATTTGCTCCCCTAAGACCTTGGTGTGTGTATATGCATAGAACCATTGGTCCATCTATAGTTGATAAGCAATGCAAGAAGTGTCAAGTTAGACTTTTCTTAAATTTAATTTAAGGGGAAAGGGGCATTAAGGGAATGACAGGGAATAAAACATTGCATGAGTGGTTTGCTGTGAATGTATATCATTTCCCTTCTACCAAAGACGGGATGTCCACAGTCAGAGGCAGTATGCTTCTGACTACCAGTTGCTGGAAACCGTAGGAGGGAAGAATGGTCAGGTCCTACTTGTGGGCTTCCCATGGGTGTCTGGCTGGCCACTGTGAGAACAGGAGGCTGGACTAGATAGGCCACTGGCCTGATCCACCAGGCTCTTCTTAGGTTCTTATGCTAGGAGGGCCCTTCCACTCTATATAACAAAATTTGCATATCCAAAGTATAGAAGAGTAATTAGATTGGCAAGAATGAATTGCTTTGCTTCTGGAGTTATGTCAGGAGGGTTCAGAAGGTTTCTCCTGGAGGAGCACTGGTGTCAGTGTGGACAGCCAGCTGTGGAAACTCTGGAATGCATAAGTATTTCAATGTACAGTACAGCTTGCTCTACTTCCAAAGGAGCCCAGGGTGGCAAACACCTCAGTGTCATTCAAAACTCACATTCTCTCAGGCAATGATTTCTGACATTTGCCTAGGTAGACAGGACTGTTCTTAAATTCCTCCTGAATGAATGAGACAGACACATTTCACCAGGGAGGCCATTCCACAGATGGGGAACCACCACTGAAGGCCCTCTCATGGGTAACCAGGTAGCCCCCAGTAGTGGCACCACCACCAAGGCTGTTTCACTGCTCAGGAAGGGACTATTGAGACTAGGTGGTAGTTTTCTTTAAAACTCTGGATCCAGGGAGGACCTCTTCAAGAGGGGCTGCACCACTGCCTCTTTCAAGGCAGTGCTCATAACTATTTCCTGTAGTGAGGCATTGACCACTCCCTGGGCCCATCCAGTCAATCCCATCCAGGTTTTACCAGCCATGATGGGCAAGGATAAGAGAGGGCATGTAATCAGTCTTGCTACTACAAGCTTCCTGTCTGCATCCTTGGGTTGCAACAACTGAAACTGATCCCACAAGCTGTAACTTGGCAGTGCTCCAGAAACCTCCAAAAGCCTGAACCAATTGTGGCATCAGGTTCAACACAGATCACAATGATTTTCCCCTTAAAGTACAAAATCTCTCACAGTTATTGAGTCGTCCATTATTAATGTTGCGATGCTGGTCTGGACTAGCCAGTGTGGCAGTCTAAGCACATAGTGTTGTAGTGCAGTTTGCATAGTTGCCCTAGACAGAAAGATATAGGTAGGAGAGGATGTACCAGTCTTTTTGCTGACAAGCCAGACCCATAGGATCATATTTGATCTAGCTAGTTTCCTAGTTGCAATTTTGTTTGACCTTTTGTATAGAATCTTAACAATATGTGTCTTAAAATTGTTCTGGTGACTAAAACGTTTAAGCCCAATGTTTTTAACAGAAACCAATCTGAAGAAGCAAGGCCTCCTGCCGCTAACCTTTGCTGATCCAGCTGACTATGACAAGATCCACCCTGTGGACAAACTGAGTATTGTGGGTCTGAAAGATTTTGCTCCTGGAAAGGTAATGGTCATATTTCCATGCTCTCCTGGCTTTCTGCTGCGTGCTTGTAATTGGTTGCTGTATGTGAGGGCTATTGTACCACTTGAGTGGTACAATATAGTATTTGGAAAATATCGATTTCTAGAGAACCTCAAGCAAGGACTGTATTAGAAACCCAGAAGCAATGTCTTGGCAGTATGGCATGGTGGGGCTTCTGCACTTTATACAGTATTCTGAGCTTTTATGTGTTTATGGTTCTAGTTTCTTCATCCCCTTTTTCTGTAAGTGTGCAAATATTTTGCTGCATATCGAAGTACCAGATCTTTACAAAATCTTGTGAAGATGTACCTTGTTGCCCAGGTTTTCCCTAATCCAAAAGCCTGGACCCTGATATTACTGAATTTCTGTTTTAATAATACTGTTTTGTTATATTATGATGTTGTTTGCCACTTAGATTTTTAAATATTAACTAGTTTAGAAATGTATTTAAATAAAGCTAAAGTCTTATCTGGGAAATGCATAAAGCATTTTGGGACAGAATGTGGGGATCCTTTGCACAGAATTCTTGGGTTTTGGCTCTGATATTTACCCATGACCTCTAGCCAACTTTGATGGGAGACACCATCTACAGTACAAATAGGTGTCATGTTCTGTGTAGCTTTCAGAGCTGAGAACTATGAATTCCCTTAAAATATCTGGGACCTTGTCTCTTAGACTCAAGTCAGCTTGCAGAACGCTTGAACTTCTTGAAGAACATCAAATGTGTTTATAGACCGCAGTGACTTTGATAAATGAAGCCTCTAGAGTTCTTATGGAGCAAGATGAGATACTAAAACTAGATTCCTGATTTCTCTTCTTTCCCTGATAGCCCCTGAAATGCATCATTAAACATCCTAATGGGAGCCAAGAAACAATTACGCTGAACCACACCTTCAATGAGACTCAGATTGAGTGGTTCCGAGCCGGTAGTGCACTCAACAGAATGAAAGAGCTGCAGAAGCACTGAAACCACACAAGTACATCCCAGTGGACTAGATGATTATGTCTTTAAAAGTGCAATTCCACTACAATTCTTGGGAATTAATGTCTGTGATCAAATGTTAACTTAGCTTCCTCTTTATTATAGTACTCACTTGCTGACACTAATGGAGTACTCCTTTTTGCATTATCAGGTTCTGGCTTCCATAGCTGCCTATGTTTGCTGCATTTCAGTTGTCCCATATTGCTTTCTATTTATATTTCTCAATGATATTTCTGCCTGATCATTTCAGTTATGGCAAAAGGATGAAACATTAGAGTATTGTTCTTGTGGAAAACAAAATAAAAATTGCGACTGACACATCTAGTCTTCACTTAGTATTTTTACTGGTACTCTGCTCAACTTCCTAGTGGATACAGGCTGTAGCTTATGCAAAAACCAGGGTGGGTGGTTCAGGAATCTTATCGGGAAGCACACTATTAATCCTAGACAGTGGCCTCTGATGTAGAATCAAATAGCTTTTGTGGAATCATGAGAATCTTCATTTTAGTATAAATTTCTTCTAAAAGTTTCAATAAAGATTTTGATTTAGAGGACAGTTCATGTTGCAATATTAAACTGATACAGTATTGAGATTTCCAGATATCAGGTTATCATTTGGCAGGGACCTCCATCCATTTCTTTGCACCATACATCTCCCTCCTTATCATATGATGCTTTCTTCAATTTTTAGTTTCTTTTTAGGTATAAACAATTGCACAGTAAAGCTGTAACCAGAATATAGTGCACTAAATAAACCTGTCATTTTCCTCTGGCTACAACTATTCCAGAAGAAAAATCCTTCAAAGCTTTCTCTAGATTATCGATCCATAATAGTGTTCTGATGGTTATGTAAGATTATTCCTCTTAATGGATTGAGGATGAATACTTAAAAAAATAATAAATTGTTTACCAAAACTTCCTGGAGCTTTGCTAGGACACTCATTGGATGCTGTAGTAACAGTGATAGGGCTCCTATTGCTTAGTTGGCTTATTGAATAACAACTCTACATTGCAGTTATTGCAATTTCTTATTAAGAAATAAACTAGTTTGTGAAAAATCCCAGCTGACAACTCTTAAGAGAGAATTGAGAGGGCTGTCATTCTTAAGCTGCAATTGTTTCTAAGTGTGATACAGTATGGAATTTCTACAGAGCAAAGGACTTTTCAGAGTATACAGCCAGTATTGTCTTTAAATCATCCCTGAGGTCCCGTATGACCCGGGTTCAAACTATTAAAAGCTGATCCTAGTTATGTGCCACTTGTCTCCATAATGGCAAGAACTCTCAACGATCCAAAGACCGCTCTGGATTACCCACAAAGTTGTTGTATCCAGAATTGCATTCATTAGAGTTGGCCTGATTTCGTTTGATTAGCTTTCATAATGGAGCATAGTTCACACAGCAGCCACCACCTTGCTTTTTTTAACAGCCAAATAGAAGTTGTGCTGAGTACACAAATGGCTGAATTTTAATTGATGTAGTACACACCTATTGAGTGACTGCTCCCACGTTTTTCAGTGCTGACCTATGACCTGAGAATACTAGCTGGAGCCATTATGTCTTTTATGCCTTTGACTTGTATGTTCTATGTTTTTGATCTATCTAGCACTCTGGTTTTGCAAGAACTTTCTAACTAAGAAGTGTTCAAAATACAATACATAGACAGCTTCCCAAGCTACTATACTGGTCTTCTTCCGAGTTCTGAGAGGCCTGTGATGATGCCCATTAACCCAAATAATGAAGTAGGGAAATTCTCCTACTGTACACTTGAACGCAAATTTGTTCACAGCCATATTAAAAGCAAAACAGTAAGCATAAATGAATCTATACCCACTGTTTCCCTGTTGTCTGGTTAAATGTACCTATTTTCTGTTCCATTGGGTGGCAAATGGTTATCCCTCCAGCTATGTCTAGACTATAGCTCCCATTATTTCTGAGCATTGGCAATGCTGGCTGGGGCTGATGAGAGCTGGATTCTAGCCGCATCTGGAGGGCTGCAGGTTCCAAACTTCTGAAGCATGGCTCCTTCCATTCACTCGAAAACTAGATACACTGCTACTTTTTTGCATCTGGAAAATGAGAACTCTGCTGGATCAGACCAAAAGACCATCTAGTTCAGCATCCCGGTCTCACAGTGGCCAACCAGATGCCTATTAGAAGCCTATTAGAAAGACAAGAGTCCCACTTGTGAATACCAGTAGCTGGTATTTATATGGAGCTGCTGCACTAGCCCATGGAAGGGAGGGGGAATAAATGTTGTTGGGACATAGTTTGATAATCAGTGCTGAACACAACCATCTGCGCAGCAATGAACTACATTGTCCCAGGTGACTTCAGAATTCTTGACCTTGCACTGTCTTTAATTCTGCATATGCAGCACGCATAGCCAAATGCACACTCAAGAGCTATAATGCTACTAGGTGAATATCTGGTGCTATAAATGATACTTTTGTCACTCAAGGTCAGCAGAATAGTAGCCTTCTAGTGCTGCAGTAAGAGTCTTGCCTGTATAGTTTGTACAAGTAAAATAGAGTGACACCTTGTTGTGGGTTAGCTACTGGCGAGCAAGAAACAGCATGACTACAAATTCCAAACTTTCTGTACATAAATGCATTGCCCAAGGAGGAAAAGATAAGGCTCATTGAACAGGAAGATGGGAACAACTGCTTCCTCATGCAGGAAGCCAGTCATGGTTATGGAAATTCTTACATTACCCAGCTTCAGTGGATAGTGTGGATTCTGAAGTGCTCCAGTTTTATTCAGAAGGGTGACTGTCCCAGTGTCTTTCAGTGTGACTTGGCCTGTTTTGCACCACATAATATATAGCCCACCCACCTCACCAAACCAAGAATAATGGTAGCCATTTTCTTTCTCGGGAGCATAGCAAAAGATACAGGAAGAGCAGCTGAATTGATTCCTGTTGCACTGCAACCATTCCAGCTTTCTTTTAAACTGCAATCTGAAGACCTTTTGGACAGCACAAGGCCCATTCATCTCATCAGGACTTGTGCCAATAATACTTTAAAGTGGCTGGCTGTTTGTACAACACAGTTCCAGACCAGACCAAAGGGAGAATGACAGCATTATGAAGATAGACCGAATCTGTCTTCCTGTCACAGCGTTCCTTGGCATTTCTAAAATTAAAGAGACATTGTTGCATTTCCGGACTGCTAATCCAGTGTGAGAAGTGCCTCCATCTGCTTCACAGGCTAAGGCAGAAATGGTGCCTGTAATACTGAATAAAGTGGGTGCTGGTTTTCATACTGCCCTTCTCGAAACGCTTCTTGGGTTCTACAGGAATGCATCTTGAGTGGTGTCGGGAAAGACACTTTCCCAAGCTTTGCATCATCTGAAGTGTATAGCTTTACAGTTTTGGAAGAGAGGTTAAACTTACCTTTATAAGATTGAAAAACACGTTCCACTTTCTAAAATGAGAAACTGATGGACTTCAAATTAGCCCCTGCAAACTTCCCAATTCCTCTCTCTGAGAAGACAACGGAAAACATCACAAAAAAGTTAATTATGTTTTCTGACTGGATGTTTGTTGGTTCATTAAATTTATATTCTGCCCTTCCAGAAGGAGCCCAGGGCGGCAAACAAAAACACTTTAAAACATCTTAAAAACAAAACATATTTAAAAACATATTACCCCTTTGTTCTCCCCATTATTTCCCTTAGATTCCTAGCCCCCATTTTTCTTTCAGGTTCTCTTCCCTTCCCCCTTTAGCTGTTCCCTTCATTCTTTTCTTGCAAGAGGGACCCCATTTTACCTTTACCTTCCTCTGCCTCCCCCCCCCAATTCAGCTGGGCATTTCTGTTATCCTGCCTGATCTTCCCTGCATATCCTCGGTGTATTTTTTGCTCAGCAAATTCTAAAAAAGGGCTCCCTTGTCATGGAATTTGTGTCTGATTGCCTGTTCTTCATGCTGAGCTATAGAACTACTATGAGAACATGTTGTGATATCTTTTTGATTTTCACCACCAACCCTGGTTTTAAGAATGGAAGCAGCTGCATTTTAAAATTCCAGCCGGCCTACCTGCTCAGCCATACAGTCCAGCTGTGTATCAGGGATCCTGAATGAACTATGATTTCAACTGCAGAGGAGAGTTAAAACAGATAAACTTGGTGTACAATGTAAGATACCTAATATTTCATGTGGTACAGCAGAGGGTCCTGGGTTCAGCCTCTGGAGGTTCCTGCTGAAAAGATCTGAGGTAGCGGGATAGGAAAGACTGCCTAAGGCTCCACAGAGGTACTACCAGTCAGAATAAGCAGTACTGTACAAGGCTATATGCAGCAATAGTCTTGATTCAGTATAAGGCATCATATGTCCATACAATTCACTAAGGAATCATTTCTGCTGCCACAGGCTACTGGAGTCAGTCACAATGACTTTGTTCTATTTGATTTGCAGAAGCCCCAGAAAGAGATATTCAGTGATCATACTGCAGATATACACACACACACAGAGTGTTTGAACATCATTCCTGATACCAGCAATTTACTGAACTTATCATTATTGAATTTTGTTCCCAAATCAATGCCAACATCAGCACCTTTTAAAGCAAGGCAGGAGGAATCATACTTGGAGCCTTTTGCCCCCAAGCCCCTAGGAAAAATAAGAAAGTTCATACTCCTCTTGATACTGATTGTTTCTGCAATCTCCAAGATGAAAACTCTGAGATTTCCTGTTGCCTTGAGTTAGAAAGCAAAATCCCAAGGCAATTTAAAAAATAGTCACTAGCCAGAACTCAGTAGCTGAGCCAATCAACTTCTAGAAATAGTTTTGCTTCCCGATAATGAGCCAGCACGGTTATAAACACATTCCATAAATTTGGTCTTTAAATTAATCATGAATTCCATACTCTTTCCCTTGATTTGTGTTTATTTACATGGGAGGCTGCAGGCAGGGGCCTATTTTCTTTTGCCTTGCTACAACTCCTCATTGTATTAGGTGGTTTTATAAGTATTTCACGACGATAATGATAATAACAATCAGGGGTGAGGTATGGGATCTAAATCTTTGTTCTCTGATTCCTAAACTTGAATAAAAGAATGGCTTCTCTTCAGGGACCATCCCGTCAGTTTCCCTTATACCATGTGTTGTGTTGTTCTCCACACCCAGGGCTGGCAGTCTAGAGACTGTCAAGGCTTCTATGACTGACCATGACAGTCTCAAAGCACCAGTCTCCTTTCTGGTAATAAAATGATTTATCATTCATTCCTTTCAGACTGAAGCTTTTTATCTCTCCAAGCACAAAAGGTGAAACACAATGTACTAGAAAAGCACTGAACAGAAGCAATACCATATTTGGACAAAGTCATGTTTCACTCCCACAATTACATTTTTTAAAAAACATAAAACAAATAATGCAGCAACCCCTTTCATAGCATTCTCTAGAAATGTGCATAATGTGTCATCAGCTCCCTGCCTACTAATGGGTTGTAAGTAAAACCAAAATGAATATTTCTGTTTTAAATCTTTGATATATTCATACAGTTGGAGCACACAAAGTGGACAAGTTTATACTTATGCAGGGATTAAGTTAGAACTCTGCATGGCTCTGATCACACAGCACAGCACAGACTATGGTGTCGCAGAATCTGGCAGCTGACTTGGAAGTTTCTGTCAGTTGCACAGCTGATTATGCAAAGCAGAAGAGCATCCAGTTTTAAACAGCCCAATCATTCAAAAAAATAGAGAGAGCGCACATTCTGCAAGTTGGACAGACCAGAAATAGATTTGTTTCGAACTGTAAGCAGAAGTAATAGGACAGTGGTAGGGAAAATGAAGGTTGAGTGCAAACAGCATCACTTGATTATTTTGCCTGTTAAATGTTAGATCTGTGAGTTATGTGAAAATCAAGTATCAGCAAATATATGCAAATGAAGGACATGCCAAGCTTTGTTGTTGTTATGTGATTTCAAGTCGATTACGACTTATGGTGACCCTATGAATCAGTGACCTCCAATAGCATCTGTCATGAACCACCCTGTTCAGATCTTGTAAGTTCAGGTCTGTGGCTTCCTTTGTGGAATCAATCCATCTCTTGTTTGGTCTTCCTCTTTTTCTACTCCCTGCTGTTTTCCCTAGCATTATTGTCTTTTCTGGTGAATCATGTCTTCACATTATGTGTTCAAAGTATGATAACCTCAGTTTCATCATTTTAGCTTCTAGAGACAGTTCTAGTTTAATTTGTTCTAACACCCAATTACTTGTCTTTTTCTTAGTCTATGGTATCGGCAAAGCTCTCCTCCAACACCACATTTCAAATGAGTTGATTTTTCTCCTATCTGCTTTTTTCACTGTCTACTTTTCACATCCATACATAGAGATCAGGAATACCATGGTCTGAATGATCCTGACTTTAGTGTTCAGTGATACATCTTTGCATTTGAGGAGCTTTTCCAGTTCTCTCATAGCTGCCCTCCCCAGTCCTAGCCTTCTTCTGATTTCTTGACTATTGTCTCCCTTTTGGTTAATGTCTGTGCCAAGGTATTATAATCCTTGACAAGTTCAATGTCCTCATTGTCAACTTTAAAGTTACATAAATCTTCTGTTGTCATTACTTTAGTCTTTTTGACGTTCAGCTGTAGTCCTGCTTTTGTGCTTACCTCTTTAACTTTAATCAGCGTTCATGTCAAATCATTACTGGTTTCTGCTAGTAGTATGGTATCGTCTGCATATCTTAGATTATTGATATTTCTCTCTCCAATTTTCACACCTCCATCTTGGTCCAATCCCGCTTTCCATATGATATGTTCTGTGTACAGATTAAACAAATAGGATGGTAAAATACACCCCTGTCTCACACCCTTTTCTACTGGGAACCAATCGGTTTCTCCATATTCTGTCCTTACAGTAGCCTCTTGTCCACAGTATAGGTTGCACATCAGGATAATCAGATGCTGTGGCACCCACATTTCTTTTAAAGCATTCCATAGTTTTTCATGATCTACATAGTCAAAGGCTTTGCTGTAATCTATAAAGCACAGGGTGATTTTCTTCTGAAATTCCTTGGTCCGTTCCATTTCTCACTCCATATACGGTAAGAGCCTTTGTTGTAGTTTACTTACTTTACTTGCATGGGATATTAAGGCAATAGTTTGATAATTACTGCATTCCCTGGGATCCCCTTTCTTTGGAATTAGGATGTATATCGAATGCTTCCAGTCTGTGGGCCATTGTTTAGTTTTCCATACTGGTTGACAAATTTTTGTCAAAATTTGGACAGATTCAGTCTCAGTAGCTTGTAACAACTCTATTGGTATGCCATCTGTTCCTGGTGATTTGTTTCTTCCAAGTATTTTAAGAGCAGCTTTCACCTCATATTCTAAAATTTCTGGTTCTTCATCATACGGTACTTCCATGAATGAATCTGTGATCCTTGCATCTCTTTTATAGAGTTCTTCAGTATATTGCTTCCATCTTCCTTTTATTTCATCTTGGTCAGTCAGTGTGTTCCCCTGTTGATTATTCAACATCCCTACTCTTGGTTTAAATTTCCCTTTCATTTCTCTAATCTTTTGGAATGGGGCTCTTGTTCTTCCCTTTTTGTTGTCCTCTTCTATTATCTCTATACAATAACTGTTGTAATAGTTCTCTTTGTCCCTACGTACTAGTTGCTGTATTGTAGCATTTAGGGTTCTGACTGTGTTTCTATCTCCTTTTGCTTTCCTTCCCTCTTTAACTATTTTAAGAGTTTCTTCAGTCATCCATTGAGGTCTTTCTCTCTTTTTAACTAGAGGTATTGTCTTTTTGCATTCTTCTCTGATCATGTCTCTGACTTCACTCCATGGTTCTTCTGGTTCTCTGTCAACTAAGTTTAAAGCCTCAAATCTGTTCCTTATCTGATCTTTGTATTCTTCTGGGATGTTTAAATTGTATTTTGGCATTATGATTGCTTTGTTCTTCTTCTTTAGCTTTACTCTGATTTTTGATATGACCAGTTCATGATCTGTACTGCAGTCTGCTCCTGGTCTTATTTCTGCAGAAAGTATGGAACTTCTCCATCTTCTGCTACCAATTATATAATCAATTTGATTCCTATATTGACCATTTGGTGATGTCCACATGTACAGTCATATTTTCATTTGCTAAAAAAATGTGTTAGCAAGAAACAAATTATTAGCTTCACAGAATTCAGTAAGTCTCCTGCTTCATTTCTGTCTCCTAAGCCCCATTTCCCCACAATTCCTAGTTCTTCTCTGTTCCTTATTTTTGCATTCCAGTCCCCCATGATTATCAGCACATCTTGTTTTAGTGTGTGATCAATTTTTTCCTGTACCGTGTAAAATCTCTCCAATTCCTCTTCTTCTGCGTTTGCCATTGGAGCATAGACTTGGATGATGTTTATGTTAATAGGTTTCTCGTTTAATCTCATTGATATCACTCACTTAGACCTTGTGTTGTAGCTCTTAATTGCATTTGCAACATCACTTCTTACTATTAAAGCAACCTGTTTCTTCTTAAATTTTCATTTCCTGCATAAAATATTTTGTATTTGCCTGATTGAAAGTGTCCTATTCCAGTCCTATTCTCTGCCTAGCTCTGGATTTATGTGATTTTAACATCCAAGTTGTTGTTTTGTTGTTTTAATGTTGTTACTTGTTCTGTTTTTATCTTGTCTGTATTAATTATTGTTTTCACTGTTAGCCACTCTGGGAATCCTTAGAGGTTGAAGAGCAGGGTAAAAATGTGCCAAAACCCCCAAACATTTTAAAGAATTTTCTGGGTTAGACAAAAATACATTTGTTGCAGCAATGAATTTTGAATTTAGGGCTTTCAACATACTTTTCTTTCTGCAAATCCAAATTTATATATGTGATTATGTAGGTAATCGTTATGCACAAACTAGATTTGGCTTAGAGGTGCATTCAAACCTAATTTGCAAATAAGCTGTTATTAGTTTAGCTCAGTTTGATAATACATGCTCTGCCGCATAGTTCCAAGTTAACTGGATCCAATTAAAAGGATCATATGAAAGGGAGGACTGATGCCTGAGACCTTGGAGAACTGCCACTACTTTATTTAGTAGTTATGCTTGGACAGAAAAACATTTTATTTGGACTAATCCCTGTGACATTTACTAATTCCCACCATGAAATAAACACCAGCATTTAACAAAGCAGAAAAATGCCACCTTAGTAATTTTACCTGGGGAGGATTTTGGGTCCCCATGACTGATATTTGATTTTCATTGATTATGCATAAAATGTGGGGGTGAAGAAGGAGAGGAGGCAGCTGTTCTGCTATACAAAAAAAAAAAAAAGGAATTCGTTGATTCTCTTTGGTAGAGGATCCACCCATTGGGGAGAGCATCTCCCCAACCTTCAATGGAGGACATTTACATTCAAGTCTCAGTTCCATTCCCTTGTGAATATGAGCTTCCTGGCACAAGGACCAGCCTTCCTTTGTGTATGTGGTGCCTAGCAATCCTCTGTAATTGAAGCTTCTGTGAGAAATTGCAATAACAGATGCAAACAAAACATAGCTGAGGGCAAGCAGTGGTGAGGATGTACTGCCAAACTGAAGCCTGGGAAATCAGCTCCACACAGGATATGGCTTATCTTTTAGATCAAGATTATAGAGATGCAGCCGACAGAAGGGTTGCCAAGTTGCAACCCAGAGAACCTGCTTGTTGGTTGGTTTAAAGTCCCGGTGCAGCAATAGAAGAGACAGCCACAGTTGCTTCTCTCTTAGGAGCCATAGCTCAGTTTGATAACACCTGTTCTGCCTGCAGAAGGTTTCAACTTCTCTGGTATTGCAGGTTAAAAGGATCATATGATGGGCAGGACATCTGCCTGAGACCATGGAGAACTGCCACAAGTCAGAGTAGACAACACTGGACAAGATGGACAAATGTAGTCCAACCTTTATTTCTCCCTTCCCCTGCCTTGTTACCTGCCCACATTCATATGCAACATAGCAGAAGTCATGGGAGTTGGGGGTGGTGAGACTATGACAGGACTGGTAGAGCACAAGGCAGGCATATTTAAAGCTATACATAACCTTAGGCCCACAAGATGGCCTGAGTTGCCCTCCTTGGTGTAGAAGTAATGGAAATTACTCCCTAGTAAACCTGGTTAGGTTCTTACTTGAACATGATACTCCTGCTCATCTAGGGAACATGGGGCTGTGCATGCTATCTGCACCCTGAACATCCCTGCATGTGTCTGCTTCTGGATTGAGGGGAGATCCTAAACATGTTTGCATCAAGAAGAATTCTTTACACATTTGGATGAATGTGTCACAGGTGTACAGATCCTTTGAAAAGTGATCACTCCTCTGTTGACCTTTGTAGCACCAGCCATGACTACCTGAATTAGGTACACTACTTTTAGATGTTGTAGTAGCAGTGTAGGATTCCAGAATAATGAATAGGATCTGAATAGGATGGCTGTATGCAAAACAGGACAGGGCTCCTGCACCTTTAATAGTTGAGTAAGAAGTGGGAATTTCAGCAGCAGCAGCTTGTCATGCAAATCTGACTGAAATTCCCTCTTCTACACAACTATTAAAGGTGCAGGAGCCCTGTCTCCTTTTGCACATGGCCACACTGTCCCACTAAAGTCAATGAGAGGTAACACATAGCTTCTATAGCAGTGGTTTTCAGGCGTTTTAAACCCATGCCCCTTTTTAGCTAACATAAAAATCCCACACACCCTTTCAAACCTGGTTTCCCCAATAATACCAAAATACTGTGCACTCGTGATAACATGCAGATAATGTAATAAGCTGTGTACAGTCTTTTCACCTTCTGAACATTTTATACTTTTATATTTTAATATTGTTAATTTTTACTTATACATATTTTTGGAAACTCTCTCTCTCACACACACAAACACACACTCTCTCTCTTCATATGCTCCTCCAGTTGAAAATCACTATTACATAGGCTCGGCCTTACATCTTTACTAGCCCAGACCTCTGTTATACCAGTCTTTGATTAACACATCTATATGGTGGTGAACAGAGCACTTATGAAGATGCAGCTTATCTCACCTTTGCATGTCAAGTGGCCCTGCCATCCCTCTTTTATACAGTTATTAAAGGTGCAAGTGCCCCTGTTCTTCTTTTAACCTGGTAACTCTGCTAATAAATAAAAAGCAAAGGTGGTTGTGTTGGTCCATAACTCCCAAGACCACAATTGGGGAATATCTTTATTGGGGTCAACCAAAATGTCACAGAAGTACAGCAAGCTTTTGAATTCTCCAGAATCAGGCAAGATATTAGATGCAGCAGGAGGTGAGGGAGATGAGAAAAATTTTAAAAAACCAGGCTGATGTAGCAGCAATGAGGTCAGCAAATAATAAATGAAATTCAAACAGCTGACTGCAAAAAAGACAGAACTGTCTGGTCTGACAGACAATGCAAACTCACGGGCGATTCCTGAAAATGGGATTCCTAGAAACAGTGGCTGCACTATTAATCAGGAAGTCCCTGGTCTCAGAAGTGAGCTCCTGAATCTCAGAGAGGGTGCAAAATCCATCAGATTCCTTTGCCTTTCAGGACATTAGTCAATTATTCATTTAGATTATCACGTGTCTGGTGCTTTCAATGTGTCATTTTGGAGAGTAGCTTTTGTGGGGTGTGTGTGTGAATTGTTTTGTTTTGGGGTGCTGTCTTGAGCATGTGAAAAGGTGGCTAGCAATCCAGTAGCAACAAACAAACGTGCCTAGGACTGGGCTGGCATGCAGACCAGCTAAAAAGGAGAGCAGGGTTCTCCACATCCCTTTTAACAGTTGCATCTTAGCAAGGGCAGCTTGTCTTATTTATTTATTTATTTATTTATTATATTTATATCCCGTCCTTTCTCCCAGTAGGAGCCCAGGACGGCATACATTTTGTCTTATCCATGCATGACAAAACTAATACTAACATTCTCTCTTCTGCGCAACTGTTAAAGGTACAGGAGCTCTCTCTCTGGTATCCTCCATCCCCATGGTAGATATTCCAGTTGGCTGCATACACACCACATGCCTACTCCCAAAGAATCCTGGGAACCATAGTTTACCCCTCACAGAGCTACTATTCCCAGCACTCCTAACAAACTACAGCTCCCAGGTCTTGGGGGGGGGAATAACACGTTTTAAATATATGTTAAACGTATGGTGTGGATCAGTAGTGTAGTGGTAAATTCAGAAGTGCAGGGTTCCTTCATGTTAATCACAACCATGCCCCACCCCTGTTTTTTTGCTGCGGGGTTGAGAATGAGATCCTTGTTAATGCATAGGAACCAATAAGCATGAAAGAGGAGAGTGTTAGCACTGAGAAGACTCACCACCTTTCACTCTGATGATTCACTCCAACCATCAGGAAAGGACAAGGAAGCATGTTAGAAGATTCTTCACAGTGGCTAACGCACTCCCCTTTCATGCTGGTTGGCTTGTAGGATGCTGGAGACATTAGGACCCTGCTCCCAAAAAAGTAAAAAAGTCTAAGACCTCCTCCCCCCAGATCCTGCATGACTACACTCCTGGTGTGGATGCTCCGGACTATGAGTGGCATGGGCTCCCCTGGCTCTGGATGTACAACTATCCCTTCCTTGTGTACCATTCCACCTACATGCAGCTTTTTCTCTTTGATGGCTGTGTGGTGGTGTGAGCCACGGTCCAGTGTAGACAAGGCCGTGTCTCTCTCATTCTCGCTGTCCCCCTCTGTGTCCCCTTTAAAGTCTGGAGGAGAAGTTACCGTCCTAATCCCTCCCACCTGCCTCCCTCGCTGCTCTCCCATCATCCTGACGTCAGGAGAAGGCGTGTGGGTGCGACTGCCTCCCCCATATTTTAAATCCATCAGAAGGCTGCTATTAAAAGGGGAGGCGGCGGCAGCGGCGAAGAGAGGGAGAAGCCTAGCCCCTTGCAGAAGGGCCGCGCCTCCTCCTGAGGTAACTTTTCTTCTTGTCTCTGTGCGCGAGCAGGGATGCTTTGTGAATTCTAGCTGTAGTAGGGGGAGGTCCTGCAAGCAAAGGGGGGAGAAGGACACCGATGGGAGAGGCCAGGCTGAGAAGGTGATGGAGCCGGATGCGTAACCATCCACCGGCTGACAGCGCTCTGGCGATTTCTTTTAACTCTTTTGTGTCGGGGCTCGCTGTAGAAGGAGGTGGAAATCATTCTCTGGCGTCGGGAGCAGAGGTCAGTCTGTCTGTTCGCGTCTGATTTCACCCGTGAGTGAACGGCTGGGTGAAGGGATTGGGGTGTGTGTGAACAACTGTCTGTGTGGTCGCTTCCCTAAAAACTGGAATCGGTTGGGAGGGTCGCCTTTCTTGTCTTTTATTCCAAGGGCGGGGGAGAGATCTGGTTAGGCATGCGGGTGCATGTGTGTATGTGTGTGTTTTAATCCATTCTATCACCTGACAAGTCATAATTGACCCGGGAGCAAGTGGAGAGAATGAACATGTCAGCAATAATTTCAGGTTAGTGTATTCCTTTAAAATTTCCTAAATTAGTATTTGGTACGTACAGCTTTTGAAAGGGCTAGCTGACCGGTCCGTGGTTGCTTGGAGAGTCCCCGCCCTTTTCGGTCCTGTTAGGTTGTCTTCCCTCCGCCCACGCTCTTTCTCCTCTTCTCTCTCTCTCTGCCCCCCCCCCCCAAATATCTTGTTTCCCAGTTCTAAGAATGCTTCTGTATTCAGATCTTAAAGATGGCACTCGTCTCTCATTGGATAATCGGGTTTTTGTAAATGTGGCTGCTTAACTAGAGCTCCACCAGAGGGGTGAGACCGACTGTTTTTAGATAAGCTGGTGCCTTGAAGAACCTCACCCAGTTACTGATTTATTTTATTTTATTATTTTAATCGGAGATGCCTTTCTTACTGGAGTTCCTTTTCACCAGATTCTGCAAGTGAATGTCTTGATTCATGCTCTCGATTGAGTGACGCCTATCTTGGAAGGCAATAGGCTTTTATTAACATCGGACAGACAGCATTTATCCATTTGTTAAATTAAAAAAAATACTACTAGATACAAGTTTTGATCCTTTAAAGAAGGCAGTGTAAGAGAGAGAATTAAACATTGTTTGTAAACTGCAGGAAGGGAACTAGACCGTTTCATTAATGTGGCTTATTTAAGCATTTATGGCTGACGTCTTGTGTTAGGAATAGCTAATATCTTACACAGCAACTAATATCTACACAGCAACACTATCTGATGTTGTTGTTAATAATATTATTAACAGTTATTACCTGCCCTTCGCCCAAAGGTTCCAGGGTGGGTTACACAATTTTAAAATACAGCATTAAAAACAACATAAAACAACTGATGCTGAGGTTTTAAGACAACAATATTTTGTTTTAAATGATTTCTTATTTAAGTGCCTCAAAAATCTAAATGTGGTATAAAATATTCTAGGTTTTCTATGCAGACACTACACACCTACAAACTGCACATGTGTATGTGCGACCAGGACTCTGCTTTGTTTCAACGCTGGGGCACTTGTGGTCATTTGGATGCTGCTGGACTGCAGCTCCTATCATTCCTAACCATTGGCCATCATGGCTGGGGGGGTGGGATGGGAGTTGTAGTTTGGCAACATCTGGAGGACCAAGGTTTCCCCACCTCCTTTTTTTAGTCTTTGAGTCCATGTACAGTTTGTATGTTCATAAGCACAGTATGAACTAGTCCATGCATGTAAATTGGGGGTGGGGTTTGCTGTCACAATCCTGGTCCTTCTGTGCACATATATGCACAGAGATTGTGCAAAGAGTTCTCTGGTATAGTGAGTCCATGGCAAAAGCAAGAACTAGGGACTTCCTGATTTGGAGCTCAGTCTCTTAGCTTCTATTGTACCCAGCTTGGTGACCACAGTTTAGATTGCAAGCCTGAGTGAGTAGGGCAAATTTGGCATTCTATTTCTGGACTCTCTCCTTTATGGACTTTCTCTAAGGCTTTGGGTATGTGTATGTGTGGAAGGCGCTCTAAATAAGTGTGTGTTTGTTCAATGGGACAGTGTGGTGAAAAAGGGGAGGCTTCCACAAACATGCTGCATAAATGAATACTTGGTTCTTGACTTAATAAATAACTTTGTTCTCTCAAATTGTCTATATAATGTCTTGCATAAAATAGTGACAACACTTCATGAATGGTAGTTACCAAGAGCTTAATGTGTCTATTGGAGAGAAGTGGACTCTTAAAGAGTTTAATCGATTCCCACTTAAAAATACAGTTGAGGATAAGTAGTTTAGGCTGCAGTCCTTGAAGTAAGCCAATTTAAACTCCGTGGGTCTTACTTCTGAATAGACACATACAGCAAGGATGGGCAATCTGTGGCCCTTGACCTAATTTCATGTGGCCCTTAGTCTAATTTAATAGTGGCAAGGAGAGGAAATGGGGAAAGGCATGGCAGAAAGAGAAAAAAGGTGGCTGGGGCTCTGGCCCCATTCATTTTTTGCTCCACCCTTCCACCCTTCTGACACTGGAATTTTACTAATAGCATGCGGCCTGTGATAGATTATCGCAAGGGAATATGACCCCCAATGGAAAAAAAAGTCCCCCACCATCTGATTCATTGGAGTGCACGGTTAGCCTCTAAGAGGGAGAACTGGAATCTTTGAGTGGGAAATGGCCCTCTTTTAAGTATCTGTTGTGTGTGTGTGTCCGCGCATACTCTCACTATTTGCTTTGGAAGAGCTGATGCATTGGTGTGCCCACCTTGCACTTTAGTATAGATGTGGGTCTGAGCAACCCACTATTAGTGTGTTTTCTGGGTAATTGGATTCCCTTCAGTCTGGCAAGATATTTTAAGTATGTGAAAAAGAGAATTATGAGATTAAAGATGAGAAGCTGGGAAGGAGAGAAGGGATTGGTTTGTGGGACAGCTTATGCAAGTTAAATATGAATGTATTAGCTTAGCTAAAAGTGCCATCTGAGGGATTTGCACTGCTTGAGGCAATGGTTGGAGAGAGTCTGGCCAATTCTGTGTGTACACTTCCTTACCTGCGGACCTCCCAAAGGGCAATGGCCATTATGAGATAATGTGAAATGGGGTCTCAAGCAGCCAGAAGGAAAGAGAAGGGACCACAGAATCTGGTATGAAACCAGAGCCAGGACCCAGCCTACCTGGAGCTCTTCCTCCTCCTCCTGTGGCTGAAGAGGAAGCAGTGTCTGCAAACTACTTCAACCTACCTCCCAGTGGCCCTCCAGCTGTGATGAACATTGCCCTGCCACCCCCGCCTGGCATTGCTCCACCACCACCTCCAGGTTTTGGGCCACACGTTTCATGTGATGGGTCCTCCACCTCCTTTTATGAGAGCTCCTGTTCCTATCCATTATCCTTCTCAAGATCCACAGAGAATGGGTGCTCACACAGGGAAACACAACAGCCCCTAACACTGCAAGATCATTCTCATTTTTCTTTTGTTTTCTTTTTTATGGAATTTACATTGGTGGCATACCACATTCAGTTATAGCGAGTGGGAAACTAAATATATCTCTCCTTCATGTTCACATGAACCAGGTTTAGTCTTGCTGTGTTTCTCAAATAGAAGATCAGATCACTTTAACCAAAATACTTAGTACAAGTATTTTGAGGAAAGGATGGCTTGTGCTTAAAACAAACAAACTAAACAGAGAAGAGAGCTATAAGAATTTTAATTGTACTAGAACTATAAATTCTTTTGTTTGCCGCCCTGGGCTCCTATTGAGAGGAAGGCCAGGATATAAATCAAATAATAAATAAATAACAAGGTTGCTTCCCAGTGCAGTCCCCTCCCCTCCCTGTAGTTGGCCATGAAGATTGAAGCACATGGAGCTTGAAGTGAACCCTTGATGCGCATACAGTCTAGCTTTGTTCACACATTTGCATGTCAAATCCATGTGTTGGGGGAGAATGGAATTCCACTTGCTGGACCAATTTCTGCTTATTGATTGCATCCTGTGAACAGAGTCTAGATGCATACAAGGTATGCATTTCTGAGGCACATCCATCTGCCCTTCATACAGAGTGCTTGGACAACGTCAAGCAACTTCTGAACAATCTACACATGGAGTTGCCAGCAGGATGATTGGATTCTCCTACTTTACATGTTGATTGGATGTAGAATTGCTGTTTGAATGGGGCTTTGGTCTCGTAACAGTGGAGGGTGGTGGCACAGATGGCAGTTGGGCAGTGAATGCTCCAGGTTTAAGTCGGACCTTTCAAAGAGCTGCACAAGGTGCTGCAAGAACCTTGGACAGCTCCTTGAAAGTTCAGACTGAAAACCGGAATGGATTCACTACCCAACTGAGCCATCAACCTCAGGGTTTTTGGTGCATGTCTGTTCTTCTGCTGAAAGCTCTCTGCCACCTTTTCCTACTGGCAGTGTTCCCTAAATAGCCTATGCCACTGAGTCCAATCCATTTTATCAAGCATTTCACCACACACCAACTACCAATGTGTGGTTAAATTCTCCTTACCATTTAGCAGAATGGAACAGATGGGCACCTGAGGTGAGAGAACTTATCTGGGACAGTTTAACTATTTTTATTGGCTCACTGTTGCCTGACAACAACACTCTCATGGGAACACTCCTTCCTTAGTGGATAAAATGCCAAATTTAATAGATAACGTTTTCAGGAACCTATTCTGTAAATCAACTTTAAGGGCCTATTCAAAAGGGCATGTTAGAGGTGTCTGTGTGTCTTTCCCATACTTTATGGTTACATCTGAGGGGTCTCATTTCTATGTTTATGATAGTACAGTACCAATATGTTTCTCACTGTAAGGAAAGGATGGGAAACCTGTGGCCCTCCAGACAGGGATGAGGAACCTGTGACCAGATCTTTTGGATTCCACCTCCAATGGCCAATGGTTAGGGATGATGGGAGCTGCAGTCCAGTGACAGTAGGAAAGCCAAAGGGTTCCCCATTCCTGCAATAAGGCAAATAGGAGCTGGGTGAGTGGGAACTTAGACTGGGGAAAGGGTAACCCCTTCTTCTATGTTCTTTCTTTATATTTTTTAAGAAAACACATTGGGAGATCTGATCATACCTCTCCAGTGTCTCATCTAGTGTGGCCCTTGTGCTGAAAGCACAGTTGGCTAGCTGACCTGTTGTCTGGGAAGCATCTTGCATTGTTCAGTAGACTCGGTTTGGCCTCAGCCTGGGCATTATTGCTTCGGAATGCTAAACTCGGGGCAACTTCCAATGAACTAAAAATAATCCAATCAATCACATTTAAAAATAAGCTCAAAATGATAATCAGATGGGTTAGCTGTGATATCCCTGCAGCAAAAATAACAAGGAGTCCTGTGGTTCCTTTATTATTTATTATGGCATAAGCTTTCATGGACTACAGTCCATTTCATCAGATACATGAACAGTTGTACAGATACATAACTGGGGAAGGTTCAAATGCAGATAGTAGACATTACATTATTAACAGCAGCCATTCACAAACAATACTGATGGCACCAACATCCTTGCACTGGTAAGCCAATTATCATGTGTAGTGTAATAAAAAAAGCCTTTGTCCTGATTAATCTAATTCGGTCATAGCACTGAATATTTTAACTGTAATTAAGCAATTTTACATGTAGTCTCCCTTTTGAAATTCCTTTGTTCCAGTGTGGCGACCTTAAGGTCAGGTACAGAGTATCTTGGGAGGGTGCCATTTCTGATGTTAACTTTGTGTCCATTTATTCTTTTGCATAAAGAGTGGCCTGTTTCTGCTACGTGGAATGCAGAAGGGCATTGTTGGCAGATGATGATGGTATATATCACATGGGAAGATGAGCAGGTGAATGAACCCCTGATGTTTTTGATAATATTTAGGTTCTGTAATAGTGTTGTCAGTAGACATGGGGACAGAGTCTGCTGCAATTATAATTAAAATTATTAAATGATACAATTACACTGAAACCAAAAATTGCCTTCAAATATGGTTGCTGGTGTTTTAAAGGGAATGCGGTTGAGCAGCTGATTAAGAATATTGCAATCATGTGCTGCTTTCTGGACAGTTTGCTGCATTTCCTTCCTCCAAGGTTGTTGGTTGTGATCGAGTATAATTTGTGCAGTTTTCCTTCATTTTTGTGAAGTGGTTTATAACTGGATCGCAGTAAAAATTTAGCAGATCTGTTTAACTATCTTGAAATATGGTGTCAAGAATATGTGTAGAACCTGTAACCTTGGCTTTCATTTTGAGTAATGGACTAGAATTCCATTACTTGGCTTGGGCTATCTCATGGGCCTTTGCTGCCCTGTCATAGTCTCATTTCTCACTGCTCTTTTATTATTTATTATTATTTGTGATGCCTAAAAAAGCTCAAGGGGTGGGGCTTGCAGAGTACGGCATGAGTCGTCTTTGTAGAATCTGGATTTTTTACTATGGATTTCAGATCTCCAGTAGTGACTTCCATATGCAATGGTGAAGGATGTGTTTCCTAGCTCCTTTACTGGATTTAATAAAAGTAATGAAAGCCACCATTAAAACAATATTCAGTAAAAATTGGAATTACATCAGCATAACCCCCTCCCCACAGCTGCCTGTTTAAAAGTCAGTAAGGAAGGAGTTTGGCGGAGCCTCCTGAGAAGCGTTTCTTTCTTGTGTCCACTTGCACTCACTCACAGTCCCCCCCCCAAATTTCCAAGGCTTCTGTATAGGGTGATGGTTTTATAGGTAAAATCTCCAAATCTGCAAGGAGGAGAACTTTCAGAATCCTTTGTAGCTGGTATTTGGATGACTAGCAGCAAGCTAATAAATGAAGCTGACTGGAGGTTACTTGAAAGGATTCTTATGCTAGACAGAAGACATATTTCCCTCTACTGCAATACTGAACCAAAAGCATCACATCTGCAAATATCATTTGTCTCCCTGCTTTGCTGTCTTTGTCTCTTTCTAGCCTTTTTGTGTCTCAGGGTTGCAGCAAGAATTGTGAATAGTATGGCATGAGAATGAATGAAGAAATGCCACAACTTGGGAATCATCCAGTGAAACTCAATGGAAGTTTCAGGACAAGTAAATGAGAGTATTTCATGCATGGAATTAATTACAACAAGATGCAGTAATGGTCCAGGTCACCACCATAAATAACTGAAAAGCAGGATTAGACAAATTCATGGAAGCTGGATCTTTCAGTGGTTGCTGAATAGCACAGCTAGAAATGGAACCTCCTTATTCAGAGGCAGAATGCCAGAAATGATGGGTGGCCACTTATGCATTATTCTCCCCCCCCCAAAAAAGAGGAAATGCATTACCAAAAAAAGTCATTTTAACCGGATTTGCATAAAATTTGCATTTATACATGTATATGTATAGAAGCCAATTGCTATAATAGAAACAGAAATACAACAATATATCTTGCCATAATGAGAAGATTGTGAGCAAATTATTTAGGTGTCTGCTTTCCAGGTGCTAACTATTGATGGGCACCTTCAAAGCCCCTGCTTGCCTGTCTTATCATACTTCATCTTTAATCTGGACTTGGACTGAACAGCCCTTCTAATAGAGGGCTGTCAAGCAGAACATGTGGTCACCCTAGACTTTCATAGCCAATTGTCATCATCCTTACTTTTGAGCTGCCAAGGAACATCTGGCTGGCTTCTGTTGGGGAACAGAATTCTACATTGTGTAGACCAGGGAACCTATATGGCCCTTCAGATGTTGCTGGGCTACAATTCCTATCAGCTCTAGCCAGCATGGGCAATGGGTCAGGGATGATGGGAGCTGTAATCCATCAACATTTGAAGGGCCATGGTTTATGCATCCTGAGGTATTCCGTTGGTTTGATCTACAAAGGTGGTTCTTGTCATCTTTGCATCCTAGAAAGAGCAACTGAAAGAGCTATTATTAGCAATAGCTCAAGGGTTTTTGAACAGGGAAATTAACTTTGGTATGGGATGAAAGACAAATAGATTCTTTGGAGACCAAAGTTTGACCTTCTTCATATCCTCTATCCCACCTCTAATTTCTTCTGAATTTCCTATTCTGGCTGGGCCTTGTACTACTAGCAGACTTATTGCAAGACAGCTTGATTTCAAGGGATTAATGAAATAATTCCGCTGCTTTCTAAAGCTGTAAAGTACTATGGTTAAGAATGCAAAGTGCCACTTTTCATTCTAACTGCCTGCTGCTATGCATATACAGAGAGTGAAATCCCACCTATTGAACGCAATGGACATCTCTTCAGAAATGACTTCTGATTATCTGCCAGACACCCCTATCCCACTGATACTGCAACATATTGGCCTACAATGTCCATTCCAATGGCAGTGGAAATCGGTTCCATTTCCTGTCAATCAGAGTGGCTGGTGACCATATATCTGCAGCTCCTAGACAACTGTTGCACTCATCCTTTCTTCTGAAAAGGACTGGCAGGTCTAAAGTTGATCTAGGACTGTTCCTCTTAAAGAGGGACTAAAGTACAGCTTCTGACACTCTTTCTCTCATCCCTGCTGAGAAGAACAGCAAGCCCCTTTGGCTGCACTAGTGAGTTTCCAATAGGTGGGTTCACCCACCTGTCAGTCTCTATATGTCATATGACATTGGGTGACTAGACTTTAAGGAAGGATTAGGAATGTACTCTAAGTGCATGATGATTCTTTCTTTCCAGATGGTGGTAGAGTAATCTGTCGCCTTTTTCCGTTGATGCAGAAAAATGTTCCGAATTCAACGTCTGCCAAACTCTACCATGAGCTAGAAAGGAAGAACCAGGAGTGCACTCTCAATTTTTCAGTTTGGCCTCAGGTGACATCAGGTGATGGGCAGTTGGCTGGGAAGACTGGAAGTTCCTTATCACAGGATTATCTGGATTCATTTCAGTCTGGCCTCAGGCCTGTGTTTGGCACTGAAACACCCTTGGTAACCATCATGCCAGGAGAAGGACAGGGGAGTGTGGCCTTGCTAATTCTCCTGGGTCTCTTGGTGACTTTTCATACCAGTGACCATGGTATTGTTCTAGATGAGCTGTCCAAGTTGGGGGCATTTATCTTCAGACTGCGATTCTGTTCAGATGGACAATTGTAGAAGATTGTGCTGGGGAGCTATTGTCCATCTCTGGCGTTATACTATGGGGTTCCACTGGCTTCCACCTTCCATGCTATTTAACATTTCATATGAAAGTGAGGTCATCTAGATACTGATGGCACATCTCTCCAGTGGCATCCATCTCTATTCCTCCTGTTCATCTTGTTTCAGGTGAGTCAGTATACTGAATCAGTGTCTGGCAACAGTAATGATCTGGATGAGGGCCAACAAACAAACTCAGTCCTGATGCTGTGGCTTGACTGTGGATCTAATTACCTACTTGACCTATGAGTCATACATTGTGAATACCTAAACTGCATCTGATCAGATATTCTTCTAAGATAAAAAGTAAAACTGACCAACAGAGCGGCATAGAGTTGTTCAAAGGCAATAATTTAATGCTTATAATTTACGTGAACATGGGGGCCCATAATGAATTAGCACAAGGCCAGCCATGGCAGAGCATTTTTTACTTGCAATTTTACTTGCTCTTATTTAAACTATTTAGTGATGGAAGCCCTTGCCAGTCTACTGCAACTCTGTCAGATCTGCCAGTAAATCATGATCTATCTTCTACCGGCTCCTGGATATTGGAGAGCTTTTAATGCAGCCCCTCTACTTGTCATTGGCTGTGTTGCTCTGATGCCAGAGCCTTGCCAGCCTTGACCTATTTGTTAATTAGTTAAGGTCAGTGGGGAAACATTGGGTTCTAAAATCTCTATTCCCTGGGCTAAATTAAGTGGCACTAAAGTATAACTATGTTGTAGACTTTTAATGCAAATTTTCAGGTTTATACTTGAGTGGTACAGGATGCAGGGGTGTACTCATCCAGCATCTCGCGGGTCTTAGACCCCTTACCTTTTTGGGAGCAGGGTTCCAGCAGCGCCCCTATATCTCCAGCATCCTATGAGCCAATTGGCATGAAAGGGGAGAGCATTAGCCACTGAGAAGAGTCTTCTGACATGCTTCCTTGTTCTTTCCTGCTGATTGGAGCCCATCAGAGTGAAAGGAAGTGAGTCAGCCACTGAGGAGAATCTTCACATGCTTATTGGCTTCTAGGGATGTCTGTTGTGAGAGGAGCTCATTTTCAAACCAGCAGCAAAAAGGGGGGCGGGGGCTTGACTGTGACTAACATGAAGGGACCCTGCACTTCTGAATTTGCCACTACACTACTGTACAGGAGACTTTTAGTTGGAAACAGGCAACACTTGATTTTTATATCCCATCCTTTCTCCAAGGAGTTCAAGGCAGGAGACATGGCACTCTCCCACCCTCAGTTTATCATCTCAACAATACTGTGAGGTAGCGTAGGCTCAAGATCACCCACTGAGTTTTATAGCTGAGCAGGTATTTGAATCTGGGTGTTCTGGTCCTAGTTCAACACTTTAACCACTACACTATGCTAGCTGGCTTTTTAAAGTAGGGTCAGTCTTGAATACATGTATGCATATGAATGAATTAACATGTACACAAGCAATTGCTGTTTGTCTGAGGGACAGTTCATGCTGGTCGGGGCTGATGGGAGTTGTAGTCCAAAACATCTGGAGGGTACCAAGTTGTGGAAGTCTGGTCTAGTGCATTAAAAAAGCATACTACTGACACTGCAGTATTGACACTGCATATTTAAGTTCACATCACATCCCCCTGATTCTTATTCCCTTATTGCTATAGGGCAGCCTTTCCCAACCAGTGTGCCTCCAGATGTTG
This sequence comes from Rhineura floridana, assembly GCF_030035675.1. Classification (NCBI taxonomy): domain Eukaryota; kingdom Metazoa; phylum Chordata; class Lepidosauria; order Squamata; family Rhineuridae; genus Rhineura; species Rhineura floridana. Next base: position 47,308,283 of record NC_084487.1, read on the forward strand.
TTGGACCACAACTCCCATCAGCCTCAGCCAGCATTGCCAATGGTCAGGAAAGATGGGAATTGTGGTCCAACAACATCTGGAGGCACACTGGTTGGAAAAGGCTGCTATAGGGACTAGCTTTTAGTCATTTAGTTCTGATCACTGGTAGGAACCTTGGACTGTTTGTGTGTGTTCATGTCTGGCATATATAAGCAACCATTCCAGCAAGTAAAAGCAATGCAAGTAAATAGGTGGAGATTGCTAACCAAATAGCCAGGGTCTTAAATCTCCCCTTCCTTTGATTGATAAATTTGTGCTCTTGAAGTTAGCTGGTTTCCCCCCCCCCTCTGCCTCCCTCCCCCACCTCACTTTCTCTTCCAGGCCTTGTTTTGCTTATAACTGTAGCATCAGAGTGCCTGCAACATCCTTCTGATTTCACTGCAAGGTGGATAGAGGGACTACGGGGGAGCAAGAGAAGTGTAGATGAACTGGGGGTGTTGGTAGTGTGAGATCAAGGCTAAAGAGATTATTTTTGTAAGTGAAGTGACAGCTCGTGTAGCAAAAGGAGGAAAGGCTAATGATCACCAAGATTGCTAGATATTCCGAGGATAATACTGGAGCCATAGACGTCATGCAGCCACCTTTTAATTATCTGCAGAATACTGTGTGGGTAATTAACATGGTTAAATAAGCCTGAAGCATCTGTGTTGCAACTGCATCTAAGGAGGACTTTTTTTTTTTTGCGGCGTGGTGGTCTAAAGAGACAAACGCATAATGTCACAGGAGAAGAAAATTGCAGCAAGTAGCATTATATGATGAAATATAATTATCCAAACTGAGCTGAAGCATTTTTATCTCTTTTGGGAATGACATTAAAATGGTCTCTGAGCTTGGGCTGATCTCATCTCAAGGCTAGAAAAATGGAAGTGGCATGTGTGGGTGTTGTCAGCATTGCAGGGTTTTCTGTCAGGGGTAACCAGTGTGGTGCCCTTTAGATGTTGCTGGACTTCAACAGCCATTTTCCTGACTACTGGCCATGCTTACTGGGCCAGTTGGCAGTTGTACATATGCTTGCTGACTGAGGCTGATGGACTGGGAGTCCAAAACATCTGGAGGGCACAGCATTGTTTATCCCTGCATTAGACAGTTGATTGTGGTTCCAGGAGCCCCATCCAATGGCCTTTTCAGCTCCAGTCTGCACAGTTCCCCAACCACCTGGTTAGAGCCATTTATTCCTCTCTGTGTTGGTAACTACACAGGTACCAGGTTTTAAGTAGCCAGGAATGCTACCTGGAATCTTACAATTGTCTTGGGGCCCACAGCTGTGCTACTGGCACCACTCTTTATAGCTGCCAAGCAGCTTTTCCATCCTTAGGACTCTTCTCGTTCTTTTTCTCTTGTTTGCATGACAGGTTGATCCCAAAGGCCGAGTGCTGTTACTACTTTCCTGTTAACATCACTTCTGTTCCAGAAGACAGCCACACCATGTCATCTGACCAAACGTCTCAGTCCACTGTGCCACCTCTCCACTCTCCGAAGTCACCTGTGTGGCCCATTTTTCCTTTTAACAGAGAGGGAAGCCGGATCTGTGAGAGAGGTGCCCACCTTCTTCGGGACTTACCCAGTCCCCTTCCCACAAAAAGAACCAGGACATACTCTGCGTAAGTAGCCAGGCTGTGCTACTAAGCTAGAGATCATCGGGATCCATTCTTTTCATTTTGAAATTGGTTAACATTCAGACTTCCTGAGTGGGATTGATGACGTGGAATATATTGTTGGGGGCAGGGGGAGGGGAGGAATTGGTTACCTTGAACCTATCTGCAAACCTGTTCTCAGTTGTACACTGGATTTGATTCTGGCCCAGTCCTGATAGAACTCTTTTAGGCTTTGATCCTTGTGGAAACTGGTGGAGTGAGTAGATAAGATGACACTACTTTCTGATAACTTCAGTTAATTCCCATTCAGGCAGACCTATTGAGTTGTCTTGCATTTATACCACAAGGGTTGTTATAGAAGATCCTTAGCCCCCTCACAGAGCTACAATTCCCAGAGTTTCCTGGGAAGAGGGATTGACTGTTGAAACACTCTGGGAATTTATTTATTTATTTATTACATTTATATACCACCCCATAGCCAGAGCTCTCTGGGCAGTTTACAGCAATCAGAATTGTAGCTCTGTAGGGGAATTGGGGGTCTCCTGACTATTCTCAGCACTCTTAACAAACTACAGGTCCCAGAATTCTTTTGGGGAAGCCATAACTGTTTAAAGTGGGATGATAGTGCTTTAAATGTATATTGCAAATGGGGACTAGGGGAGTTGGAACAGTGTTGTTATTTAGGAAGGCAGCAGCTGAACGTTTTCTTAGCTGGAAATACCAGTATGATTCAGATTGATTCTCATCCATTTTTCTTCCTCTTCCTTGCACTTCCTAGGACAGCTCGTGCCTCTGCTGGTCCTGTCTACAAGGGTGTATGTAAGCAATTTTCACGCTCCCAGGGCCATGGCTTCATCACCCCAGAGAATGGCACAGAGGACATATTTGTACATGTGTCTGAGTAAGTTCCATGGCAAGTTGGGTGCAGAGCCTTTAATGTAGGGGTTGCCAACTTTTTTGTCCCTGTAGGCACATCTTGAATTTTGAGAAAGTGCTATGGGCACCTGTCACAAAATGGCTGTCATGGCGGTAATGGCATAGGATGATGATTGAGCAAGTTCTGTCACTGCTGCTTCTCCTCATCCCCAGACAACCTCACGCTTGCTATGAGAACTCACCTATGATAGTGGAGATTGCACAATATTGACCCCCTCCATACTGCTGTTGTCTAATAACAGGGAGTGTTCCTCAGTACCAGGAAAAAATATACAAGTTTGCCACACCTCACTCATGTTCTCTCACACACTCACCATACACATACAGACCACAGACACACACACACCATCTCACACACTCTAAGGACCACCAGCCTGTGGGCACTGGGCAGGTGATCCCAATATTTTTATGTTACCATGCAGCTATACCACATCTGAGCAGTCATTGCTCCTTTTTCTCTCTCTACCCCAAATGGCATTATTGTCACACACAATACAGTGTGCATTTATGAAGGAGCTCTGTTACCTGAATATTGACAGAAAGTTTTATGGCTAAATTACATAGAAAATTAGGAAGTGTCCTTGTTTCTCTTTTCAGCATTGAGGGGGAATATGTTCCAGTAGAAGGCGATGAGGTCACATACAAGATCTGCCCCATCCCACCAAAGAATCAGAAGTTCCAGGCTGTGGAGGTGGTGCTTACCCACTTGGCTCCACACACAAAGCATGAAACGTGGTCCGGCCAGATAATTGGCTCGTAAACTTCTTTCTGAGCCTGCAGAGCAACTCCACCAGGAAGTGGAGTTGGATGGTGTGGTGGGTGGTGGAACTGCTGGAGCAATGGAAGAGAGTCCAGGCTGGCAATTCTTGTTTGCAGTGTGACATGTTTGCATTTATGTTGTCTTTCCTAAGATTTACGTTTTTGTTTGTAAGTGTGCTTTTCCAAGATGGCAAGCAGGAAATGGAAAAGAGTTGCTGGGTGGATTTCCTCCTATGTCTCATGAGCTCCTCATTGTACCTGATTGGGCAAAGGCAGCGTTCCTGTTTGTTTGTACTGTATGTGTGTGTCCATCCAGAAAGACATACTGGTATTTGTCTTGCTGCTACCCTAAACTCATTAACAAAAGGCTTGTATATTATTCTGCTCCCTTTAACAAATGCTCCCATTGCTTTTTCAACAGGGGCTGGTCCAGGAAGTCGGCCCAGGGGATGTTATGTTAAGCTCCCTTGTCCTTCTCAACCAGAGATGCAGTAATATTTGGGGGGACACTAGTACATGGCTTGAAAATATTTGGGCTATAGTGTCTTCCAGACCTTTGCACAAACTGTGCCATCCACACAGATTACCTGAAGGTAGTTTTTGTCCCATTCTTTCATCCCCCTCCTCCAGCAGGGGATCACGACTTGCACTTCCTCACTCTCAGTTCCATTGATGACACTCTTGTGGATTTTTCTCTGTTAAGATCAGTGGCTTGGCTCCCACAGGTAGATGAGCTTTGGGGACAGGATTATTGGTTTGGTGACAGATGCTGCTCCTCACCCCCCATAACTGCAAACGCAACAGGCTTTATCTGGAGGAGGTTATCTAGAGAGCTAGTAGAATGCATTACTGAAGAAGCAGTTTCTGAAAAAATAAACATGATCCATACTGTCCCTCCTCTCTTGAGTGATATTCACAACTGAATGTCAGTTCCTTCTGATGCAGCACAGAGAAATGACTAGTCTTACTTAGTCCCCTGACTGAACAGGAGTCAAGAATTTGGAGGTCTGGGTTAATAGAGCACCAGACATGATCTCTGAGGCCAGCCTGCTATCAGAAGTGGTCTAGGAACTGCCAGATCCTGTGCTGCTTCTATCTGTCCAAGGCATAATGTGAGTTACTCTGTGCCAGAAGTGCTGAGTGTTCACTTCTTTGGTATTATGTAGCAGTTTAGGTACTTAATCCTTCAGGAAAATAGTAAATTGGCATTATTGTGAAAAATGCTGGGCTGTCTTCTTTATGCCATTGATACAGGTTTATTTTCCGAGCAAATCATTCTGAATGCTATGTTGTAGGAGTCTTTATTCATTTTAATTGCTGTCAAAATCTTCCCCTTTTTACAGAGTCTTTTCAGTGGATTTTTTTTATTTATTTATTTAATTACATTTCTAGACCGCCCTATAGCAGAAAGCTCTCAGGGCGGTGTACAACAAATAAAATCACAATTAAAATATGAGCAAGTGTGGAAAAATATATATATATATAGTACAATTATAAAACATTAATAAAATTGCCATTGAGATTTATAAATTAAGATCATATTAAGTTTAGAATGTTAAATTAAAATATTTAAAAATTTACAAAATTTAAAAAGCCTGGGCGAAAAGGTAAGTTTTTACCTGGCGCCGAAAAGATAACAGAGAAGGCGCCAGGCGTATCTCGTCTGGGAGGGCATTCCATAGTTCGGGGGCCACCACCGAGAAGGCCCTAGATCTAGTTGTTGATCTCCGGGCCTCTTTATGGGTTGGGACCCGGAGAAGGGCCTTCGACGTCAAGCGTAGTGAACGGGTAGGTACATAGCGAGAGAGGCGCTCCATCAGGTATTGCGGTCCAATGCCGTTTAGGGCTTTATAGGTAAGAACCAACACTTTGAATCTGGCCCGGAAACATATCGGTAGCCAGTGCAGCTGCGCCAGGACAGGTGTTATATGGTCAAATTTCTTTGTCCCAGTGAGAACTCTGGCCGCAGCATTTTGCACTAGCTGAAGTTTCCGAACCATCTTCATAGGTAGCCCCACGTAGAGTGCATTACAGTAGTCCAATCTAGAGGTTACCATAGCATGGATAACTGAGGCAAGATGCTCCTTGCTCAGATAGGGTCGTAGTTGGGCTACCAGCCAGAGCTGGTAGAATGCATTCCGTGCCACCGAGGCTACCTGAGCCTCAAGTGACAGGAGCGGATCTAATAAGACCCCCAAACTACGTACCTGTTCCTTTAGGGGGAGTGTAACCCCATCTAGGACAGGTCGAACGTCAACCATCTGGGCAGAGGGTCCTCCCACCAACAGCATCTCAGTCTTGTTAGGATTGAGTTTCAGTTTATTAGCTCTCATCCAGCCCATTATCGCGGCCAGGCAGCGGTCTAGTACATCAACAGCCTCACCTGACGAAGATGAAAAGGAGTAGTAGAGCTGCGTATCATCAGCATATTGCTGGAAACACACTCCAAAACTCCTGATGACCTCACCCAGCGGCTTCATATAGATATTAAAAAGCATGGGGGACAGAACTGAACCCTGCGGGACCCCATATTGGAGTACCCAGGGACTCGAGTAATGTTCCCCCAGCATCACCTTCTGGAGACGATTCCCGAGATAGGAGCAGAGCCACCGCCAAGCAGTGCCTCCCACTCCTAAATCTGTAAGTCGCTCCAGAAGGATACCATGGTCAATGGTATCAAACGCCGCTGAGAGATCAAGGAGAACCAACAGAGTTACACTCCCTCTGTCTTTCTCCCGACAGAGGTCATCATACAGGGCGACCAAGGCCGTTTCTGTACCAAACCCCGGCCGAAAGCCCGATTGAAATGGGTCTAGATAATCAGTTTCATCCAAGAGAGCCTGGAGTTGGCGAGCGACCACACGCTCTAGAACCTTGCCCAGGAATGGAACATTTGCTACTGGCCTATAGTTGTCCAAATTATCAGGGTCCAAGGAGGATTTTTTTAGGAGCGGTCTCACCACCGCCTGTTTCAGGCAGGGTGGGACCACTCCCTCTCGTAAAGAGGCATTAATCACCTCCTTGGCCCAGCCGGCTGTTCCATTCCTGCTAGCTTTTATTAGCCATGAGGGGCAAGGATCCAGAGCAGAAGTGGTCGCCCGCACCTGTCCAAGCACCTTGTCCACATCCTCGAGCTGTACCAACTGAAACTCATCCAATAAAACAGGACAAGACTGTGCTCTGGACACCTCATTAGGATCAACTGCTACAATAATGGAGTCAAGGTCCCGGCGGATGTTCATGATCTTATCACGAAAGTGTCGCGCAAACTCATTACAGCGGGCAATTGATGGTGTTATTGCATCCTGGGGACCAGAGTGTAAAAGTCCCCGGACAACTTTATAAAGTTCCGCTGGGCGGTTAAGGGATGACTGAATAGAGACAGCAAAGTATTGCTTCTTTGCTGCTCTCACTGCCTTCACATAGAGTTTGGTAGAGAGCTTCACAAGTGCATGATTACAGCCGTCGGGAGTTCGCCTCCATTTGCACTCAAGCCGTCTCCTTTCTTGCTTCATCACTCTTAGCTCCGGAGTAAACCAGGGAGCCAATTGAGCTCTGCAACGGAGAGGGCGCACCGGGGCGATCGTGTCAACTGCCCGGGCCATTTCCGTATTCCACAGCATGGCCAGGGTTTCGACAGGACCGTCAATTCTATCAGCCGGAAAATTCCCTAGAGCCATCAGAAAACCCTCAGGATTCATTAGTCTCCGGGGACGGACCATCTTAATTGGTCCTCCACCCTTGCAGAGGGGAGAAAACAGTGTGAGTCTAAACCTTAATAGGCGGTGATCTGACCATGACAAAGGAATAGATGAAAAATCCCTCACTCTCAGATCACCATCCCCTAATCCAGTGGCAAAAATCAAGTCCAGAGTGTGCCCCAACACATGCGTAGGGCCAGTAACAAATTGAGACAGCCCCATGGCTGTCCTGGAGGTCATGAAGTCCTGAGCTGCTCCAGATAAAGCGGCCTCAGCATGAATGTTGAGATCCCCCAATACCAAAAGTTCGGGGGAACGCAACAATAGATCCGAGACCACCTCTGTCAGCTCAGTTAGGGAGGCTGTTGGGCAGCAGGGTGGACGGTACACCAACAGAATTCCCAGTCTGTCTCGCTGACCCAATGTTATGTGCAGACACTCTAGACCATTAGCCATCTGGATAGGGTGCCTAACAAGAGGGATGGAATTGTGTAAAGACGGAAATTGAGTGCAGAGGGATCAGGATAAGAGAATAAAAATATGAATATTAAAACAGGTATTTTCAGGGTAAGATGATCACTTACTTAGGAGTAGCCAACATTTGTGCCCTCCGGATGCTATTGACTACAACTCCCATCAGCGCTAGCCAGCATGCCAGCAATCAGGGCCGATGGGAGTTGTTGTCCAGAACATCTGGCACCATGTTGGCTATCCCTGACTTAACCATACTCAGTTAACGTAAGGCCAGGTATCCATTGTCCTACAAAGTCTAAAATTAGAATCTTTCTGCTTTTGATTACACAAGCAAGCCAAAAGTCTGCAAATGAAACACTACCTGTGGTTTTCAAGTGGGAATTTTTCTGAGTTCTTCAATTCCAAATGGACCTTATTCTGTCTTGTGCACAACAGTGGTTTGTTCCAGAAAGCCCCAGTTGTGGCAGTCACTTGTTCCCAGTTTGTTACTGATTTCTGATGGGGCAATGCTCTGTACTGTGTATGCAGTATTGGGATTATCTATCCTTCCGAACCTGTACCCCAGATACTCCTAAAGTATATGCAGCTGTGGTATCTGGAGTCATGTCAGTATCTTAAATTGCAGCAGAATATAATGTCAGAAGGACAATACATGCATCAATTTCCATTGGTTTCAACTGAAGATAACAATGTGTAATGGGGAAGGTTTTGACTTTTGTGTCTTCTCTCTTAAAGAGACTGCTGACATTACATTTCCCACATATATTAAAATTATTTCCCTTGAAGACGTTTGTCTCAAAAATAATGCAAAATAAAAAAGTCTTGCCGATGAAGGCATCTTTGTTAGAAGAAAAATCTGTTGTAGCATTCTAAATAGAATTAGAACCTCTAATGTGTCTGTTTTATGTATGGTGGACAATGTATGGTGGTTCTTGGCAATGAAGATCTGCTTAAAGAATAGCGTTTTGGTTCTCTACATCTCCAGAGATGTAGGTTTTAATATTGTCTGCATGTGTTGGTATTTCTGAATGTTGCAGATAACGTTTCCTCAAGAAGGATGTTTGGACTAGTTCACTCTTTGTACCATTATCTTAATCCCACATTTTGATTATCCTGTGTCTCTAGCTCTGTAGTCAATGAGGGTTACGCGCAAAAGAGATGGAGGAACAGTGTATCAATGGCAAGATTCATGGGCTCCACTAGCATTGTATCTTGTTACATTTTAGTTCTTGTCCAGCCTTGCCCAAACATTTAACTTCTCTCCCCAGGATATACAGGGTCATGTCTAAAGCACAAACCTGATTTCTAATATTCTTCTAGATGTTTTGAGTAGAAAGATTTCCCAGGACAGGGTGTACATGTTAGGAATTTGCATGGTGTCAAGCAGTAGCTAACTGCAGTCTAAACTTCAGTGGCCAGACAAAGTTAAAACTTCTTGGGTAATATAATATCTGAGGTTGCTTGACCTTACCTTTATGTGCATCTTAAAACTTCTGGCTGGTGCACTAGAAGTGTAAGCATAACTGTTGTAGGAGCTAAGAGGAATGTTTTAAATGGAAGTTGTAAGTTGTTAGTATGTATGTGAGAGGCTGAGGGCTTAATGCAGTGCCTCTTGGAGGAGCTAGAAGGAACTTGGTTAGGTGCAGCCCATAGTATGCTGCAACTGTAAGAATGAGAGTGGTTATGGTTGTTTTTTTTTGTACTTTGGGTATATTTCCAGAGGCTTTCACGTGGTGGTGTATGGATGTTTATCTAATGCATATCTGACCTCCGTGGTTCACATCGCTGGGACTTGAGCCATTGTTGGTCGTCTACAGTGTAGAGTCTACCTACAGCTGGGTGCAAGAGTATGAGGCCAATGTAGACTGTTTACCCTACATGACCAGGTGTATGATGACAGCCTGGTGGTTCTCTGGCATCATACATACTTTTTCCAGGAACACTTCTCATGCTTTCAGTTAAGCACTACAGTGCCAAACCAGGATCATGGAAAACTATGTACAGAGGTGCCCAGAGAGGACAGCATTGCCCTCCATGTGTTCTTATAATCCTGGAAGACTAAATGTAGAACAAAGGTCACATGCACCCCATACGTTTAAAGCACACAGCTTTCCCCTAAAGAATTCGGCGACCTATAGTTCAGTGGTGCTGGGAAGTGTAGCTCTGTGAGGGGTAAACTACAGTTCTCAGGATTCTTCAAGGGGAAGCCATGCGCTTTAATTGTATAGTGTAGATGTGATTTGAAAAGTTGCCAGTAAGTAAATGAAATGGGAACTGGTCCTCCTGAGGGAGGCCACGGTCTGATGGATCCGTCTAGAATGATTTCGGGCTGATCTACAGGTTGAGCAAAATAATTTCTCGAACAGACTGAACACTCCTGGTGTATTTTTGAATGCTGTCTTCCAAACACCCCAGATATAAAAAGCACATTGTTAAGAGTTGTTTTCATCTAAACCTTGCCTGATGTGTTAAATTTCCAAAGGCAGGGAACAATAATGGCAGCACCGTGTATGTACTGTGTAACAGTCTGGAAGCTCTTGCCATATGAATTTACTAAACCTGTAGGATAGTATTGTGAACACAGCTGTGTGGTCTCCAAGCCTCACTATACAAAATGGCTGCCAGCTACATTCTAGAGACAACCTTGGTTTTCTCTTGTGTCCAAGACGTGTTCCTCTTATGTTACATTCCTGCCTGTTTGGTTTTGAAAACATTCTGTGTCCTTTTTGGACGAAAGGACCAAAATCCAAAGCTATCGATCTTGGAACCAAACTGAATACAGAAAGGAAAAGTCTCTCTGTATTTGAATTAAAATGGGAATAGTGAGGTGTTTCTTTTAAAGGCCTTTAAGACTTGGATGTATGAGCTCCTGCTATGCATAGATATAGGGGAAGGAACACTTCTTTAGCTTTTTCAAGGTGAATAAACAGCTGCTCTCTATGCCCAATGGAGGAGCAAACCAGGAATGAAAAAGGAAGCAACTTCTCTCTTCCCATAGTGCATCCAGGCCCCTGTGTGTGACCTGCTTCCTGTGACAGCCACAGGGCCTTCCAACTGCTGTTCTGCTTACATTGAACACCAGCAGCTCCTAGCCTCTGCCCCTCTCCTTGAAGGTGCAATGCCAGTGGGAGTACCACAAAATGGTGTCTTCTCTCTGGGAAAGCTTTTGATTCTTTCTGAAATCTTTGTTACCTATGATGTGTCTGTGTTCTTGCAACTTTTGCTGTGGTCCTTGCCTGTCTGACCCCATGTTGACCTTTGTGACACCGGCAATAAAACCATTAAAGTGACTTTCCCACAAGTCTCTGGTTTTTGGCTTTTTTTTTTTTACTTTGTAGGGTGGTTCACTGGTGCAGGAGGTGGCACTAGAATGATAATGGCGACACCGTAACCAAATTCTGATACAGGGAATTGGGTGGCTAGTCTTAAGACGCCTGATCCACCTCTGTGAGACATGGAGGGTATTAGCCAGGTGGGCAGATAGGCTACCATGGGACTAGGTGCACGCCATATGTTCTGCCCAGATGACATATTAGAAAAGATGCAAGGAGTTGCATCTAAAGCCCTCTTCATGCCTTATAAATAAATGTCTAACCAAGTAGGAGGTATGGGACTGCTGCACACCTGACCATTTGTGATGGTCAGTGTTAATCCTCACAGAAGATCCACTGAAGTTGCTCGCTTAGGTTCATTAATTTCAATGGGCCTCTTCTGAGAGCAACCCCTTCTGTTGTGGGGAAGGATCTAAAGTGGGATTGTAAGTACCTTCAGCTAAAAGCTCTTAAAAGTCTCCTGCCATTGGGAACCCCAATTGTGCAGGGTTCCAACAGTCTCTCTTTTGACCTTCCTCCTCATTGTAGGAAGTTTGGGGTGGAGGGGGCGAGGCCAGCATCTGTGGCTCTGCCCCACCTGCACACCTAATACATTTATAATACTTTAAGAGGACTAGAGCCATATTACTAATTAATCCAATACAGAATGGGTTATTCTGAATGATAGCAGCTTTTCAAAGTCTGTAGGAAAATGTGTGCCCCCCATATCTTCTACTTGCAAGTTTTTATGTGACAGCCTCCCTCAAGCTGGTGACCTCCAGATGTTTCAGATGGCAACTCCTATTATGTTCAACACCTGGCTTTACTGGCTGGGGCTGATGGCAATTTACCAACTTTTAAGGTTCTGTGAGGGAATTGTATCTGTGACTTCATGAATACTGTAGAGGATGATAGCCAAATAAACTGCTAAGTGTTGCTGTTTGTGCTTTTTATCAGTTTGAATTTTAGCAAATGCACATTAACAAAAATGACCCGTATGGATTTCCTGTGTTTTTCTTTAGTTCCATGTTCAGTTACAGTATTGAACTACAGAGCATAGAAGCCTCGGTGCAGGATCTCAGCTGCTTGCTTTTGATGCGTTAAAAAGCAAAAAAAGGTCTTAATTCAACATATTTCTAGTATATACAACAGCTGCCTATGAACAAAAATGCACAACTTGGTCTGCACTATATATCTGTTTTTCATATACTTGTACAATCAAAATGAGCTTAACTGGCTTTTTGGGTCATTTTTTTGGTCCATTTAAAAACCCCAGCCATTCTGTGTCAGAATCAGTTCTTTCCTGTAAACATCATTCAAATATCTCTTCCTGAAAAGAGGTGGTGGCAAAAAGGGAAAGGACAGCAACAAGCGGTATCCAAAACAGCAGCATGACACCCAAGAGTTAAGGCAGACGCGTGTGAATATGCAGATACACGGTGATGAAAATATTACTGATGCAGCTCTTTAACTCAGTCTTCTCCAGCTTGGTGCCCTCCAGGTGTTTTGGACTCCAACTCCATCAGCTACAATGGACTACAGTAGTGGTGCTGACTGGGGCTGATGGGAGTCTAAAACATCTGGAAGGCACCAGATAGGGAAAGGCAGTGACAATTGTTGAAGACAATTAGCCCCCCTTATTTTGTTACCCCTTTATTTCCATATATCCATTCATGAAGGCAGCAAGCTGTGCTACTGGATTACAGAGTGTTGTTTTTATTGCGCATGCTAACCCCATTGTTTCTATGAAAATAGCTGGAAGCATTTGCTATAGGGGATGATCAGCTACACGGTATGAACATGCACCTTGGAGAGCTGCGTATCCTATTCAGTAGGGGAGGGTGTAGGGCAGCACTTGTGCTGCTCATGGGAGACTGCACCATCCTGATCATTACAGCTGTCGCTTTTCCCCCGGCGTTTCAGTGTAATTGTGTAAATGCTATAAAGCCCACTGCCTTGAAATCACAGGGGGAGAGCACAGACACTTTTCCTGAGGTCTATGGAGTACAAGACCGCTGTTTTCTAGTGACTTGTAGGTGTAAAAAGGGTGTAGACCCTTGCTCCCTTAATAATAGTTTTGCGCTTTCCGCCTTTCAGGAATCTTGGAAGGAGCCTTGTAGTCTAGAAGGGCAGCAGGCATCCTGTTTTCATTCACCTGTCTTTCAAGGGCTCCATGAACTCTCCCCCTGCCCCCACTCCTACACTGATGCTTTGCCTCACACTGCAAGTCCAGTTTGGGACCTCATGCTTCCTATTTGCATGTGTGTGTGTTCCTACGCCCTCCAATAGTAGCTCCCCCATCTCCGGCCATGCAAAAAGCAGGCATGGACTCCCCTGAGTGGTCTGCAGTAAGGGTAAAGGATGACGTTCCTCTATAACCCCTCCCCCATTGCCAGCCACCTAATCTGGCTTGGTTTGCAATGCAGTTTTAAAAAGCCCATTCTCGCAATTGCTAATTGTATTAGGCCCTGAGTAAGGGAGTTAGAACTTCCAGCCTTTCTGATAGTGGGCAGTTTGCTGCTAATACTTGTAAATCTCATTTGCTGAAGGAGTGAGCAGAAAATGTGTGGCATGTTCTTGCTGCTCCGTAAATGTGAAACGAGCAATATCACTGATACCAGAATCGTGTAATAGCGAGCGCTGTCGCTTAATGCCTCAGTTGCCAGCTTCTAGGGGCGTTGTGCAAATATATATATATATATGATAACAAGGACTGTAAGGTGCCTTGACACAATAGAAACCGCAGCAGCAAAATCCTATGGTACTGATACACTTTTTTTTAAAATGAAATGTGCATGTTAGACCAAATTCCAAGCTGATAGCCCAATTCTGTAAAAATCCAAATTATCACCTCATAATTTGCTCAGTCTGAGTGAAAGAGACAGTGGGCTTATTGCAAATTATTTGAAATATGATTTGGGCCAGTTGCTGGGCAGCTGCGGAAGATGAGAGAAGGGAATAATAGTATACAGAGGACAGAAGAGACAATGTAGGGGGACTTAAGAGGCATGAAGAAAATGGAAGCTTTAGCACCCAGTTCTATGATTTCTGACTCTTTGGAAGGCTTTGCTGCCACATTTTCAACAGTGTGCCTGAAACTGAGAGGATTAACAACTAGATTTTTTTTAAAAAAATTAAAGGTCAGCATCATAAAGCACCAAACGTGTGGTACAATATTTGGAATGCATATATAATCCTATCCTGACAGTATGTAATGGAAAGCGATAAACCAGAGGAAGATTTTTTGTAATTAACCATCATTCTTGTCACTATGTCTCTCTAAAGACAACTTGCTGTGGTAGAAACAGGCAAATCTTCAATCTCATTTTTTCATTTACCCCTTTGGAAATGAAAAACAAAAATGTGTCTGTGTTGAAGGGGGAGTCTTTAACATAAAAACCAACAGTAATGAAGACTGCAGCCCTGTCTACACTGAAGATAATTTAAAACAGAACAAAGTTGTATGGAAACAATCAACATTTAGGCAATGTTTGCTACAGTTTGACTAATCCCAACTGAATTTAAGTAGTTCATTACTAATTTCAAATTCAAGCTTTTAGTAAATCAGAACTTTATATTCTTCTGCAGACAAATCTAGAAGGAAAACTAAATTACCAAACCCACAATATTTTGATGACTAATCAGGAAGGATATTTAAGGGGCACCTATAAACGTTTGCTCATTCATATGCCTGATTTAGTTCAGCTGCATTTATGAATATGTCACTGAATTACAACTGGTCCCTATACCTGAATCATCATTCTCCCTATCTTCAATGTTCAGGCTGTGAGTGCCATTGCTTATGTATATGTAGTCAAAACAGCAACACAGGAAGCAGGAGATAGTTGCAGGCTTGGGGGGAAACCAGGCTATTCAAGAAGTAAAAAATAACTAACTAAATAAATAAATAAAATAGGAGGAAAGCCACCACCCCCACACACAAACAGGCACTTGAGACTGAAGGTGCTCAGTGGCCACACAGAATGCTGGCTAACTGTTTGGGGAGGGAATGGAGTAGCCTGAAGAAGGGCACTGAATAGGAGCACTCCACACTGCAATGTTACGTTGCAGTCCCCCTTTTGTCTTTAATACTAACACTTATTTACTGTTGGTGCTAAATGAAGATGTTGCCCTCATTATCAAGTTCTTACTATTTCCCATGGCTTCTGTTACAACAGCACAAACCACAACATTGCTCATAGGTCATCCAACTAACATAGTTGAAATTTGTTTTAAAATGCACTCGGCACTCTTGTTCAGCCTGATCTACCGAAAAAGATCCATTTACAGGTGCAGGCTTTTGTACAGGTATCCCTTGCTAGATCAGGAACCACAGGCATAAATTAGATGAACATGTGAGCATGGATGCCAGCATCCATACTGCATTGCTTTCAATGGGATGTGGAGTGAAATGCATAGCCAATCCACATTTTGGCACAACAATCATGTGTCAATGTATCTTTAAAGCATGACTAGTGCCAGATGGGGTCATTTATGTTGTTGTTAAAGTGATGCTCTCCTTTATCACACACATTAAAAAAAAGCCGTCATCCAGTTTTAAAAATAATTTGCAAACCACCTTGATGGTTCAAAAATATGAAAATACTTGATTAGTCTTGTACTTTTGACATTCCAAGCTTTAAAATATAATTGTAGTGCCTTTCTGAGATTGATCACAAAAATAAGATCATTTGGGTGAATTTGTGGGGATGGAAGATTATTAGCTTTAAAGAAAGACCTTTGCTAGAATATATGGGTCCCCCCCCTTTTTAAAAATACAACTTTTACCTTGTTTGGTGGGCATGAGGGCATGGCAATCGGGATTCTGCAGTTCCCCAGTAGCAAGAGGTGATGGTGCAAATGATGAAGGACTACAGGCGGGCCCCGCTTATACAGCAGGTTCCGTTCTGGACCCCCGCCGTAAAGTGGAAATCGTCGTAAAGTGGAACCCCATTGAGTATAATGGGGAGTGTCGCGCGAAAATGCCGCAGAATGCCGCAAAAGCAGCTTTAAAAATGGGAATGAAAGCCGCCGCATTAGAGGAACACCGGTAAGCGGGGCCCTACTGTATCATCATCCCGCTCCCCCTTTGACACTTCAGCTCTGTTTCCAAAGTGCATTTTGACCTTGGGACTCAGCAAGTCCTGAAAGGATCCAAAAGGTGCTTTCATTATGTGAGTGAGGGTCTCCTTTGAGTGATCAAGAGCAGCAGGAGCTCCATGAGTCAAGATTCATTCACTGTCTCTGGAAAGAAGATCTCCTGGCATCTCCGGACTGTGTCCTGGGGGGACTGGATGCTGTGTCCTACTGTGCGAGGGTCATCGTAGATTTCATAATCATTCCCACCCTAAGGATAGGAAGAATCTTTACTACTAGTCTCATACGCTTCTTAGAATCAGAAGGCTAGAAGTAGTGATGAAAATGAGCAGGCAAGTATAGAATACTGGCAAAACGCATAAGCTATTTTCATTTAATCCAATCTCCCACCCCCATTAAGGCAGAATACCAACCCCCTCCCTGGGGCCTCACATTTATTTACTTATTTACTTTAAGAGGTGTATACCACACCTTTATCCAAAAATGGATTTCAAGGTAGTGTTCCCTGAAAAATATAATCCACAAATACAATATTAAAAACAACATAAACGTTAAACAGCCATACAACAAAAGTGAGCCGAACAAAAACTATTCAACCAGCTAAAAAAAGATAGCAATTTAAAATGCCTCGGCAAATCTCCCCCCAGACGGTTGTGACAGCTACCAAGCTGGATGACTTTAAAATATTAGACAAATTCATGAAGGATAAGGCTAACAATGGCTACTAGTCACGATGGCTGTGTTCCATACCCCCAGTGTCGGAGGTAGGATGCCTCTGTATGCCAGTTGCTGGGAACCATGTGGGGAGAATGCTGTTGCACTCAGGTCTTGCTTTGGGGCATCTGGCTGGCCACTGTGAGAACAGAATGCAGGACTAGGTGGGCCTTTGGCCTGATCCGGCAGGGCTTTTATGTCCTTATAAAAAGATTTTAACCTGGTGCCGAAAAGAATACAGTGTTGGCACCAGGTATATCTCCACTGGAGGAGTATTCCAGAGTCAGGATGCCAGCACAGGGAAGGTCCTCTCTTTTGTATATATCTAGTGTACTTTTAGAGGAAGAACACAGAAAGGGGCCAGTGCCAGCCAACTGTGTCCCTCTGATTAATTTTTATGGGAAGGAGCCTAAGAGCCAAAGCTAAACAAAAAGGAAAGTTGAATTGGCCCATGCCCTAGGAAGGACAGTTTGTTTTAAATATTTACAGCAAACGTCCATTTTAATTCACTCACGCCAAGTATTTTAATGTTGATACATACCTTTTCATGCCTGACAATTTCTAACTTTCCCTGGTTCATGCTTCTCACATTCCATGCTCCTATTTTGTACATTGTGCTGAAGGGCTGGACTAGGCACAAAGCTTCTGTACAGACAAAAACCCTTTGAGATGCTGAAATGAAATGGCACACTGACAGAAGCACAAGGCTTCATGTCTTTGCTTTTCCCCTGTCACCACCAGAGGGCACTGTTAGTTCATCCTTCCTTTGACGTGGTCCAGGTACCAACTTGTAAGACTGGAAAATGAGAGCCACTAAAGACGTTGCAGCAAATGCTCCCATCACGCACCAACAGTGTATTTTCTGAAACATCCAAAGGGCATTTGTGTGTTTGAAAACACATGTTTGCCCACGGTTCCCAGACTGATTTACCACACGTTTTCAAACAGACAAATGCCCTTTAAACATTGCAGAAACAACACATTTGAACCACACAGGACTTGGCCTCTTGCCAGAGAACAGAGGTTTGGTCAGATTTACTTACAGGGGTTGTCTCATTCCCAAAGAAATGGATGGTGTCGAATCTCTCATCATCAAGGATGTCAAGACAATAGCGCTTATCCCAGCCCTCAGGGAAGACATCAAAGCTAATCATGCCACCTGCCAGAGGGAAAAGGGAGGGGGGAATTAAGCGGAAAAAGGCTGAGGTTTGTAGGGTAAAGTCCTCCCTTTAATATCTCAGGCAAAAATGGAGCATTGGTGTGTGTAGAATGCATAGTTACATGAGAGACGGTCACACACCATGACTGCCTGCTCGCTTGCCTGATTCTCTGACACATTAATTCAATAGCTGCCGTTTCTATGGCAATGGAACTGAATAGCGTCAGCAAGGCCCCAT
Source organism: Rhineura floridana (assembly GCF_030035675.1). NCBI lineage: Eukaryota > Metazoa > Chordata > Lepidosauria > Squamata > Rhineuridae > Rhineura > Rhineura floridana. The sequence goes on from NC_084487.1 coordinate 47,326,306, forward strand.
CAGCTGAAGGCACAAACAAGAAACAGTTGGCCAGGGTAAGTGTGAGCAACAGGGACAAACTACTTTCCAGAAATATATAGAGCAGAGGGTGACAAGCTATTTTGCTGGGGGTGGAAATGCTATTTTAATGTGTTTTTGTCTTCTAGGTATGGCTGAATAGGGAAAGGAGATTCTATTAACTGTGGGATGAATGAAAAATTCAGGCTTGATCCTAGCACTGGATTACTGCAGGGCAGAGTAGAGGACTTTTGCCATGAGCCCTCATTTATTGCCAGTACTGTACCTCCAACAGTAGCTGCTTCCCCCCACCCAAAGAAAGGAAGTATGGCCACTTGCCAGACACAGAGAAAAGGATGAAGGACCCACTGTGGTTGGACATGTTAGCCATATAAAGGACTTACACACGATTAGGCCCAAAATTGCAAGGGGCAGTCTCTACGAGTACAGCTGTCTCCCCCTTCAGTCTGTTGCCAAACACCCAAGGGTGGGGGAGCTGGGTGGGCAAACACATTTGTGGTGGGATCCAGAAGATGCTGTATCTGAGACATGAATGGCTAATGCATGGATAGGGCTAGGGTTGCGCCCAATGCAATGATTTGCTGCTAGACCATTAAATTGGAATATCAGGCAAAGAACTCCTAGCTATAGACCATGTCCTGATCTTACCCTTTCCTGGCAAAGAAAGAGATCCCTTTCTTAAAATAGTAGTCCTCCTAAGCACATATACTTGGGAGAAAGTTTTACAGAGCCTAATGGTTCCAAATGATTAGAGTTTAAGAATAACATGGAAAACAGATTCATCTCAGAGATTACCACAGGGAAGTCTTTAACAAAGCGTTTGCCTGCCTTCAAAACATAAACAGCGCTCAATATTTTGCTTTTCTAGTTCCCCAAAAGCACCCAAAGTGGCTGTAAGGCACTTTAAAATATACATTGGTAGTTTTGAACACCAGAATAATAAACTTGCATGCACTTCTTGCATATATCAAAAACAAGAACAAAAAAGCAATAACATACGCATATGGCTTGACTCACAGTAAACAAAATTAATGATTTTTCCTCTAAGTTCTTTCCAGATCAACAGACAACTTTAAAATGTTGTAAGGCACTTTTTATGTGGGGAAGGGCTGTAGTTCAGCTGTAGGGCATCTGCCTTGCATGCAGAAAGTACCAGGTTCAATCCCTGACATCTCCAGGTACGGCTGGGAGAGAGTCCTGCCTGAAACTTTGGAGAGCCACTGCCAGTCAGTGTAGACAATACTGAGCTAAGTGGACCAATGGTCTGACTCAGTATAAGGCAGCTTCCTGTGTTCCTAGACTCACCTCGGGAAAACCGCAGGCCCTTGCCAGCAAACTCCCGTTGTAGGGCAGCTACAAACTTCTCTCGGATCCTCTCTTTCTGCAAAGGTGATAAACATAAAACAAGTGAGAGAGGACTGAACAGGGATAAGAAAATATTTTTTTCAAAGTATTTTTATTTTTGTCAGATCCCACTTTTCCCCAGGGAAAGTCAGGATTTTGTATATACACCTTGCAGTCTCTTTCAAGATCTGTGACTTGTTAGACTGATCTCTCTTTCTCACTCGCACACACTCACACACAAGACACACTGGGGTTGTAATAAGCTCCTGTGTACCACAATAAAGCATCTCAATGGATACATGTTGTCCATTCTGAGCCTACTGCTCATAATTTACCTTGTCTAGCTCTGAAAATTCTATTCGTTCCTCCAAAGTGCAGCTTCGACCAATAGGAGAGATGTTCAACATTCCATTGCGGAATTCTATGAAGGTGCCCCTTAGCATATTTTGGAGGAGGAGGAGAGGAGAAACTTGATTATGTGGTTGCAAAACAGGACTGTTCTGTTATACAGATTCATGATTTCTTTAACACAAAGTCAAGCAAAATCTTCCCACCATGATACAACACAAGGTTAAACTAACCGCAGGAAGAAGGGCCATTACCCCATTCATGCTGTGTGACATGGAGCTTTTCATAAGACAGCTCAGATTCCTCATGGCTCTCACCTATTGTGTCATAGCTCTTCCAGGATCAAATTACCTTCCAAAAGAGCTGGAGCCATTAGAAGTAAATGCCTAGAATATACTGTTTCTAACTTAATTTACTGCAATTGACAATCACCTACTTTTTAAAGTTTTACTCATTTAGAATGTAAAATTCCTGTGGACAAAATATGTGGTGCATGTGCAATGCTGGGGCCAGCAGGATTCAGTATAGTATAGCAAAATATCATAAATTGAAGTTAAAAAAGTGGTATTGACAAGACAAGACAGAACGGCAGGCTTAAATCAGCTCTTTACATCCAATCTTTTTATCCAATAAGAATCAACTATTTAGTTACTAAATGTTTAGAAAATAAATATGAATTAAAAGGCTGAATGAAGGAACTGCCATTGTTTTGCCCAGAACCAGTAAGCTATTTTCTAATCTTTAGAAGGATATTGGAAAAAGCGAGATAACAATATCAATTAGTCATCCTGTATTGTGAGTATTGGACAAAAAGTTTAAACTCTAGGAAGGAAGGCAGGTTAAGGAATTTCTTTATTAACATGTTACTGAATTATGAGAGCAGTTAAGCAATGAGATGAAGTGCCTAAAGAAATTACGGAATCTTTTCCTTTCAAGTTCTGAAGAAAATGACGGAAAAAATTCTGCTGAGTATTATTTGAGGATAAGGTTCCTTGTCTGAGAGCATGAAGATGGGCTAGATGATCCTAGGTGATTTTTTCCAGCTCTGTGATTCTGAATGCTCAACTATCACCTGGAAAATAAAAATAGAGGCCTAAAGAAGTTCATGGAAGGAAAGTTTCCTAAAAAGCCTTTCTGGAAAATTGGGGGACCCCTCCTGAACAATGTGGAATGGGGTGCTGGGAATCACCCCTTCCATGAACTATCTTAACGATCCAAGCCAGAGCTTGCATGCACTGGGTTAGGACACGATCCTTACCGTTTCTTGGGCAGCTTCAGAAGTGCCATGTAGTTGAGGCAGAAGTTGATCAGTTCCTGCAAAAGTTCCTCTCCGAGGTGGTTCTGGATAGCCTGTCAAACAAAGTTAAAGGTTACCCTGAGCCAACGGAGTGCAATTAATTCTCTTACAAACCCAACCATATTATGAATGAATAGGTAATATGGTTTTATTATATGATGAATAGAAAAAAGAAAGGGGCAGCATCAAAATGAACAGAAGCTCCCCCCAAAAGAAGGGGGCTGGTGAAGCCTTAAAATGCTGCTTGAAGAATTTCACTTTGCAATGGAATGTTTTTGACATATCACCTCCCTCAAGAGTGCTAAATGAAATGAAAACAAGGAGTAGATCTCAACACCTCAGGCCTGGGGAGAGGACACTTCCCATCTTACTCCTCCCAGAGTTTTTATCAGTCCCCCTTCCCTGTAATCAGAAACAGCCAGGAGCTGCTGAGTGTCTGGCTGCCCATGTGAGGTGTTGCCTTGTCCTCCTAGGGAGTAAAATATCAGGTCCCTGGTCCTAAGTTGCCAGACAGTACATGGGGGGGGGGAATTTCTCCCCACCCCCAGTCTTCATGGAACCACTGAACAGCAGCAGCTAAAACAGCCACACCAGCAGCAGTAGCACTTAAGACTTGGGGACAGGATATTTGCCATCATCACCCCACCCCGAGCCCTCATAAGTCACTGCTGCCTTTTAAAAGATTACTGTTTTATTATGTATCAGTTTTCACGTACCGTTAGCCCCCTTGGAGATCTGTTGTTAGTCAGAAAGGCAGGATATGAATATTGCATTGTATCCAACTGAATCACTGTGTGCACTCAATGACTCCCCATCTGCCCCCCTGCACATCCCATAACTCTGTTCCAGAGGGTTGGGGGAAGCCCCAGAGCACATTTGAGGGGTGTGCAGGGGGAGGGGGAGAAGGAGAGAAAGTTCCATTGTGTTCACAGAACTTGTTCCGCACGCACAATTATTTAGTTAGAAACAATCCATTGTAACTAACATATATGAAGAGTGCTGAATATTAATAACTTTACAAATAATAGTCTTATAAATACCTTACATATCTGATATAACACGCATATTTTTACGTTAAGGCTGTTAGCTCTGATATTGAGTACTCTTCATATAATCCTTGTCCACGAACTGCTCCACGAACTAGAGGGAGCCCCAGCTGACCAAGCGTCAAGGCCCCAGCTGACAAAGCGTCAAGGCGAGTTAAGCAGCAGAGCGAGTTCGGCAGCAGGGCGAGGAGGCCAGGGCCCCCTACTCTGCCCGTCTGTTCCCTGACCACAACTAAACCGCAGTCTCCAACCCATTGACGTAATAAACCTTAAACAAAACTATGCAGGTAAGAAGCCAGCAGGGGTGTGGGGGCTTTCCAGTGTTTTGCACCGCCTGCAGCATGTACGACTATCTGCCTGTTGGACAGAAGTTGTGGGTGTGCTCTCGGTGCAATGAGCTCCTGGCTCTCCGGGAACGACTTCATTTCCTTGAGGCCAAGGTGGCGGACCTGGAAAAGCTGAGAGAGGCAGAGAGGTGTGTGGAAGAGGCCTTCAGGGACGTTATAGCTGTGTCCCACTCCAACGATGATAGCTCTCCTGCTATCATGGACAACAATGGTCTCGGGGAAGGAGAGCATCCAGCTGAGGAAGAGGGAAACGATCCCTTAGAAGGGACCCATTCCTTGGGGGATGAGCAGCTATCCTCTCGTGCTGAGGATATATCTCCAGGGGGTGGACGGATCCTTGTAGTGGGTGATTCGATCATTAGGAACATAGACAGTGGGGTGTGTGATGGGCGTGTAGACCGCAAGGTGTTTTGCCTGCCTGGTGCGAAGGTTGCGGATATCGTCCGTCGTTTAGATAGTTTGGTAGACAGTGCTGGGAAGGAGTCAGTGGTCGTGGTGCACGTTGGCACCAACGACATGGGGAAATGCAGCCGTGAGGTCCTGGAAGCAAAATTTAGGTTGCTAGGTAGGATGCTGAAAGCCAGGACCTCCAAGGTGGCTTTCTCTGAAATGCTACCGGTTCCACGCGCAGGACCAGCCAGACAGGCCCAGCTTCGCAGTCTCAAATGCGTGGATGAGACGATGGTGTCGGGTGGAAGGGTTTGGATTTGTTAGGCACTGGGGAACATTTTGGGACAAGCCGGGCCTGTACAAAAGGGACGGGCTCCACTTGAACCAGAATGGAACCAAACTGCTGGCACTTAAAATTAAAAAGGTAGCAGAGCAGCTTTTAAACTGACTGAGGGGGGAAACCCGACAGGAGCTGAGAAAGGTCCGGTTCGGAATAAACCTCCCCCCTGGGATAAAAACCAAAGAAATGATGAAATTTTAAAAGGGGTAGGCCTAGAAGTAGGCATTGTGAGAGCAGGGGCACAGGATATAAATTCAGAAGAGCAAAATTACCACAGGCCTAACCACAAGTGCCAAAGACACTTGAAGAGAGACACTACTTACAAGTGCCTGTACGCTAATGCTAGGAGCCTGCGAACCAAGATGGGAGAACTGGAGTGCTTGGTCTTAGAGGAGAGCATTGATATAGTGAGCATAACGGAGACCTGGTGGAATGGAGAAAACCAGTGGGATACGGTTATCCCTGGATATAAACTATATCGGAAGGACAGGGAAGGACGTATTGGTGGCGGAGTCGCTCTATACGTGAAAGAAGGCATTGAATCCAGCAAGGTCGAAACCCCAAAAGAGGCAGACTCCTCCACAGAATCGTTGTGGGTGGTGATACCATGCCCCAGGAGGGACTTAATACTGGGAACGATCTATCGTCCCCCTGATCAAAATGCTCAGGGAGACCTTGAGATGAGATATGAAATTGAGGAAGCATCCAAACTAGGAAATGTGGTAGTAATGGGTGACTTCAACTACCCAGACATAGACTGGCTGCATATGTGTTCCAGTCATGACAAAGAAGCAAAGTTTCTAGATATTCTAAATGACTATTCCCTAGATCAGTTGGTCATGGAACCGAGCAGAGGGACGGCAACCCTGGACTTAATCCTCAGTGGGGACCGGGACCTGGTGCGAGATGTAAGTGTTGTTGAACCGATTGGGAGCAGTGACCACAGTGCTATTAAATTAAACATACATGTAACTGGCCAATTGCCAAGAAAATCCAACACGGTCACATTTGACTTCAAAAGAGGAAACTTCACAAAAATGAGGGGATTGGTAAAAAGAAAGCTGAAAAACAAAGTCCAGAGGGTCACATCACTCGAAAATGCTTGGAAGTTGTTTAAAAACACTCTATTAGAAGCTCAACTGGAGTGCATACCGCAGATCACAAAAGGTACCGCCAGGGCCAAGAAGATGCCAGCATGGTTAACGAGCAAAGTCAAGGAAGCTCTGAGAGGCAAAAAGTCTTCCTTCAAAAAATGGAAGTCTTGTCCAAATGAAGAAAATAAAAAAGAACACAAACTCTGGCAAAAGAAATGCAAGAAGACAATAAGGGATGCTAAAAAAGAATTTGAGGAGCACATTGCTAAGAACATAAAAACCAACAACAAAAAATTCTATAAATACATTCAAAGCAGGAGACCATCTAGGGAGACGATTGGACCCTTGGATGATAAGGGAGTCAAAGGTGTACTAAAGAACGATAAGGAGATTGCAGAGAAGCTAAATGAATTCTTTGCATCTGTCTTCACAGTGGAAGATATAGGGCAGATCCCTGAACCTGAACTAACATTTGCAGGAAGGGATTCTGAGGAACTGAGACAAATAGTGGTAACGAGAGAGGAAGTTCTAAGCTTAATGGACAATATAAAAACTGACAAACCACCGGGCCCGGATGGCATCCACCCGAGAGTTCTCAAAGAACTCAAATGTGAAATTGCTGATCTGCTAACTAAAATATGTAACTTGTCCCTTGGGTCCTCCTCCATGCCTGAGGACTGGAAAGTGGCAAATGTAACGCCAATCTTCAAAAAGGGATCCAGAGGGGATCCCGGAAATTACAGGCCAGTTAGCTTAACTTCTGTCCCTGGAAAACTGGTAGAAAGTATTATTAAAGCTAGATTAACTAAGCACATAGAAGAACAAGCCTTGCTGAAGCAGAGCCAGCATGGCTTCTGCAAGGGAAAGTCCTGTCTCAGTAACCTATTAGAATTCTTTGAGAGTGTCAACAAGCATATAGATAGAGGTGATCCAGTGGACATAGTGTACTTAGACTTTCAAAAAGCGTTTGACAAGGTACCTCACCAAAGGCTTCTGAGGAAGCTTAGCAGTCATGGAATAAGAGGAGAGGTCCTCTTGTGGATAAGGAATTGGTTAAGAAGCAGAAAGCAGAGAGTAGGAATAAACGGACAGTTCTCCCAATGGAGGGCTGTAGAAAGTGGAGTCCCTCAAGGATCGGTATTGGGACCTGTACTTTTCAACTTGTTCATTAATGACCTAGAATTAGGAGTGAGCAGTGAAGTGGCCAAGTTTGCTGACGACACTAAATTGTTCAGGGTTGTTAAAACAAAAAGGGATTGCGAAGAGCTCCAAAAAGACCTCTCCAAACTGAGTGAATGGGCAGAAAAATGGCAAATGCAATTCAATATAAACAAGTGTAAAATTATGCATATTGGAGCAAAAAATCTGAATTTCACATATACGCTCATGGGGTCTGAACTGGCGGTGACCGACCAGGAGAGAGACCTCGGGGTTGTAGTGGACAGCACGATGAAAATGTCCACCCAGTGTGCGGCAGCTGTGAAAAAGGCAAATTCCATGCTAGCGATAATTAGGAAAGGTATTGAAAATAAAACAGCCGACATCATAACGCCGTTGTATAAATCTATGGTGCGGCCACATTTGGAATACTGTGTACAGTTCTGGTCACCTCATCTCAAAAAGGATATTCTAGAGTTGGAAAAGGTTCAGAAGAGGGCAACCAGAATGATCAAGGGGATGGAGCGACTCCCTTACGAGGAAAGGTTGCAGCATTTGGGGCTTTTTAGTTTAGAGAAAAGGCGGGTCAGAGGAGACATGATAGAAGTGTATAAAATTATGCATGGCATTGAGAAAGTGGATAGAGAAAAGTTCTTCTCCCTCTCTCATAATACTAGAACTCGTGGACATTCAAAGAAGCTGAATGTTGGAAGATTCAGGACAGACAAAAGGAAGTACTTCTTTACTCAGCGCATAGTTAAACTATGGAATTTGCTCCCACAAGATGCAGTAATGGCCACCAGCTTGGACGGCTTTAAAAGAAGATTAGACAAATTCATGGAGGACAGGGCTATCAATGGCTACTAGCCATGATGGCTGTGCTCTGCCACCCTAGTCAGAGGCAGCATGCTTCTGAAAACCAGTTGCCGGAAGCCTCAGGAGGGGAGAGTGTTCTTGCACTCGGGTTCTGCTTGTGGGCTTCCCCCAGGCACCTGGTTGGCCACTGTGAGAACAGGATGCTGGACTAGATGGGCCACTGGCCTGATCCAGCAGGCTCTTCTTATGTTCTTATTATGTTCTTATGTCCTTTCTGAGCATCCATAAAGATGGACATATTATGTTGCAAAATAAAATTATTCAAGCATCACTTTGAAGTATTGCCTCTCTTTTTTTTGCTTCATTAATTATATGTTATTTATTATTATTTATTCATTACCTAGAGGTTACCAGAGTGTAGCCAACAGAAGTCAGGCTATCCGTGTCCAGACAGGGTTGTAACTGGGTCACCAGCCACAGCTGATGGAAGGCACTCCTCGCCACTTAGGCCACTTGAGCCTCAAGTGACAATAATGGATCCAGAAGTACCCCCAAGCTACGCACCTGCTCCTTCAAAGGGAGTGTAACTCCATCAAGAGCAGGCCACATCCCCTCCATCTGGTCTAGGGAACCACCCACTAACAGCACTTCAGCCTTGTCTGGAGGATTAACAGGGAAACACTCCCTCTATCTCTCTCCTGACATAGGTCATCATACAGGGTGACCAAGGGAGTTTTTGTGCCCAAACTGGATCTAAATCCCCACTGAAATGGATCTAGAAAATCGGTTTCATCCAAGAGAGCCTGGATCTGGCCTGCAACCACACGCTCCAGGACCTTGCCCAAGAAAGGAATATTAGCGACCAACTGACAATTATTCAAATTTTCCAGATCCAGGGAGAATTTCTTAAGGAGTGGTCTCACCGCTGTCTCCTTTAGGCAGGCAGGGACCACCCCCTCTCACAAGGAGGCATTAATCACCTCCCTCACCCAGCTGGCTGTCCCTTCCTTGCTAGTTTTTATCAGCCATGAAGGACAAGGGTCAAGAGCACAAGTGGTTGCCCAAGCGCTTTGTCCACATCCTCGAGCCCTCCCAACTGAAACTCATCATATATACAGGACTAGATGGTGCTCCGAACAAAGTTAAGGTACAGACATAGAATACATAATTATAAAATAATATCAAAATTTTAATACGTATGTATACAATCAATATAAAATCCATATCAGTATTTTCATATGAAAAGTGGCCAACAGAAAAAAGTCAGTGCCCATACACAATAAAATACAAAATATATTATATACTTAAGACAATATCAATGTAGAGATAAAGAGCAACTTGTAAACAGTGGCCAATACGCATAAATCAATGCCCATATGTAATTACATGCAAAATGTATAACATAGCCAAAAGAGTTTCGACAGTTAGTCTTCTCCAGTGGCTGTCATGATGAGTATACACTACAAAGGGCAAAAGATATAATTAAGAACATTAACTACTAATGGTGGATGTCTCCAAGTAAAAAATGTTATATAACTGTTAAAACAGATGCCATAAGCTCACTTACTTTTATGTATTATGGTCTAAGATATGAACTGATACGTGGGCTGTTCATTAACTCAATTGTTCTGCATGAAAATAATTATAAATTAAGTTACAGACTAGTACTATAGAAATTTGAACAATTGGAGAAATAATTTTATATATAAAGAAACAAAATATAATACATACCATTTCCTTCTATCAATCAATTATAAAAAATATTGACAATTTTACCAACGAAACATATCCTAGGGATGTTTTTTAAATATCTAATCAGCCAAGTCATTGTAGGAGGGTGAGCAGTAACATACAGTAACATACCTAGGATATGCAGAAGACAAAGAGGCGAGGCCTACCTGCTTGGAGACCAGTTGCCCATTCTTGTACTGCACGGTGCCATTTTCCGCAAAGACGTAATCAAACTTGTCGATAACTGTGGGGAATAGGTTTGTAGGGGCAGAAAGGATGTTGAGGAGAAGTGGGAGAAGAGAAATGAAGATGAGAGAGAAATACTAATGTAACCCTTCTAACCAATCAGGTGGATAGGGACCAAAAGGGATGCGTGAGCTGAATTTTATGATCCATCAGGTTTTATTCTGACATTTTAGCATGGCTTGTCTTGAGGTGCTGTGCAAACAGTGATACTCATGAATAAACTCAGTAGTGATGTTCCCATTTTGCAGATGAAGGTATGCAAGTTGGTGAGTGAGAGCTCAGTCATGAGATAGACAGTATCAGGGCTGATCATACCTCTCCACATGCTTTCATTTGGAAGGGTGTCTCAGTAGCTCAAGGTTCTAGTTTTGGTGTACAAAGCCCTATACAGCTTGGGATCAGGATACCTGCAAGACTGTCTTATCCCTTATGTACCCAGCCGATCACTACGCTCTGCAGGTGAGGACCTCCTGCGGATACCATCTTATCAGGAGGTCCATTCCGCACAACAGAGGAAACAGACCTTTAGTGTGGTGGCACCTCACCTGTGGATTCCCTACCCTTAAATATTAGACAGGTGCTACCTCTGTTATCTTTTCAGTGCTTATTGAAGACCTTCCTCTTTCAACAAGCCTTTTAAGTTGAGACCTTATCCCAGTCTGCGTCTGTGTTGGAATTGCTTTTCAATATGCTTTTAAACCTTTTTTTAAAAAGATGTCTTGAAAGCTTTTTAAAAATTTTTTTTAAAAGATGTTTTGTTTTAATGTATTTTAAAGTCTGTTTTTATTATGTTTTAAAGTGTTTTTAGTGCTTTTGTTTGCCGCCCTGGGATCCTGCTGGAAGGAAGGGCGGGATAGAAATGAAATAATAAATAAATAAATAAAACTCACAGCGCAATCCTAAGCTTGCTTACTCAGAAGCATGTCTCTCTTTGGTCGATGAAGCTTACTCACAGGTAAAAGTGCACAAGACTGTAGCCACAGTTACTGGTTATTTAACATGTAACAGGTGGCATAGCCTTTTCAGACTGTACCATTTCAGATCACACATTTCAATGCTTCTGCATATGAAACAAAATGCTTCAGACATGGCACCTAAGGTGAAAGTTAGGCCAAAATCTTTCTCCATGCTTTCCTTGGAAAAGGATGGAGGTACATTCAATCACGTGATTCCCACCCCTGCAGCCTGAAATGGAACAGTCCAAGGAGAACCACACCACATGCTTTCCTCTGCATGTTTGAACTGGTCCACATTGTTCACAAATATAACTACAGTGACTGATTGATTTTGCAGCAGGTTTGCAAGTATGCTTTCATCAAACAAATGGAGATAGAGAACCAAAATGTGTATTGCTCACCTTCATCTCCTTCTCCCAGCTGCTCAGCTATCTTGGAGTAGTCTGAGCCACCAACCACCCCAATCATCACTCTCTTATGCAGCTCTTGAAGAAACTCTGCTACTTCAGGCTCAATTTTCTGGAGGGAAAAGGTGACAGAGTGCAAGCTATTAGACCATGACCATTTTTGCTGGTAAGCTGCCAAGCTATTAGCAGCCTTTCTCAACCTGGTGCCCTCCAGATGTTTTGCACTAAAACTCCCATGAGTTTTAGTGCAAAACATCTGGACGGCAACAGCTTGGGGAAGACTGCCTAAAAATTAATAAATTCACTGTGGCAGAATAAGCATTTGTAAGCTAAAGCAACAGGAAAAACTGCCAAGAGAGCTGGTGGGTCTATGGAGTAGAAGTGGAAGGGTCTTATACAGCAAAGCTGAGCAATCAACAAAATGACGATCTGCAAACCCCAATTCTTTTTGTTCCCAGTTGGGCTTTGATACCATAAGGCAGCTGTGAGGAACCTTTGACCCTCCAGATGTGGCTGAACTACAACTCCCATCATCTCTGGCCATTGGCCATGCTTGCTAGGGATGATGGGAGTTGTAGTTCAGCCACATCTGGAGGGCCAAAGGTTCCCCACACCTGCCATAAGGAGCTGAGTGGGTAACAAAATACCTCAGAGGGGCTGCAGAGGGAAAGTGGGTTGGTCTCTCTCATATCAGTGTTTGAGATTGGTGATTGGCAAATTAACCTCTCGAGACAGTGACAGTGTTTTGCCGTCAACAAGAGTCTGCCACAAGTGTATCTAAAGCAGAGACAGGGGTAATCTAAAGGGCTAAAAGCTGAATTGGGAAGGGGTGCTAAACCCTCCCCCTGCCCACCACACTTCCCTCTGCAAGCCTTTCTGCAATGTTCCTTTCTCTCCAGCTGGACTCCGATACTGCAGACAAACATAGCTGGAAGAAAAGGCTTGAGACTGTCCTCCCTGCCTCCAGCACTGCACATTAGTTCTTCATTTCTAGCGAAAAATATTCTTTGCAAAAGCAGCTATAGGACTGACTCACGCAGTTTTCACCCTCCACTCTATCTGTCGCCCCTTTGACCTGGGCATTTGTTTTCTCTCTTGCTGATGTTGCATAAGGAAACGCCTACAGCGTAAAAGGGGACAAAGTTCTAACACTCAAGGAGGCAGATTGGCAGATGGGATCACATCTGTTGAGCCTTACAAACTTTACATGTATCTCCTCCTGTATCCAGAGCTTGGGAAGGGCCCATAGCTCAATGGAAGGCACCACTACTTGGAGGACTCCCACCATAGCTAGATGAACCACCAGGGCCTACTGACAGAGTGGGGGGGGGGCAGGAGAAGACCCTTTTCCCTTCTCAAACCTGAAGCCAGTCCTGTAACGCAATATCATCAAAAGTTCTTGTGTATAGATCTGTGACATTTATGTATATCGGTGAAAATTCATTCATCACTTAAAAACAAAAAAATAAGGAACCTCTTACTCATCCAGCCAGAACTCAAACCATATATTGTTCATCAGACATAGATGGTCAAAAATAACTTCAAAAACAGCTTGCTTCTAGCATGTTCTACAAATGAATTTAGCTACTGTAATCACAGTAGGAAAACAGAAGGGAGAAAAAGAAGAAGGCCAAACAAGAGATGGGTTGATTCCATAAAGGAAGCCACAGACCTGAACTTACAAGATCTGAACAGGGTGGTTCATGACAGATACTATTGGAGGTCACTGATTCATAGGGTCACCATAAATCATAATCAAATGATGGCACATAACAACACTGTAATATCAGACTTTAAAAGTCACCATCCGCATTTGTCTCTTATTCCACAGAATCCACCCGGCACCATGACCAAATTAAAACATTAGATAGTTAAAAGAACAACCAAAGCATTTAAGAGGTAGGCAGGTCTAATTCAACGGCATCAACAGAGCAATGGGAGCACTTGCGACATCCATGTAAGGGAAGCCACTCAGTCAACACTTCAGAGTTGCTTGGGGGCACACCAGTCCACAGCAAAGCAACGTTCTGCGCCAAATCTAACACATCTAGACATGCCCTATGCCCCTCCAATGGTAGAGATAAGGCTAGTCAAGTAAATAAATACTGTGATTGCAAGGCAAAGAATTTAGGCCTTCTCCTTGATATTGTGATCAGAATTTTATCATTTAGTCTAGTGAATCTAAAAACAAAGTAAGGGGGGGAGGGGAATGGACACAGCAAGGAGTTACAGCCAAGGCCCTGCCATGAAGCAGGATGAAGAGGCCTCCTTTGAACAGCACTATGAGGAAGGGATAGATGAAGGTAGGAATCTGTGTCTCAGTGGTGCAGCAAGACTTAAAGCAGGGTTGGGAAGCCTGTGGTTCTCCGATGTTGGACTCCATCAGCCCCAAACGGCATGGCCAATAATCAAGGATGGTTGGAGCTGGAGTCCAACATCTGGAGAGGTACAGATTTGTCATGGATAAACTGATGTGATGCTGATTTTGTTTCTATATCCTCTGCTTCCCACCCCTCCACTAAAATGCATAAATACAGTTTAATGCATTATTCTGCTTAAATGTTATTGGAATGGATCAAATGGTTTTCTTTCACATGCTGAAAGTGTCTTCTGCTCAGGGAAGTGCTGCTTGAGGTAGAATCTTGTGCAATAAAAACAAAACAACCTGACACATGTGCAAGAGGTTGCATAAGAAAGCTTGAGGACTGCAGTAGAACCTACGTATTCTAGCACTGCATGGACTCTTGGGTAAATGTTTCTGCAGCAACATCAGCAGCTGTCTTCCTTCCTCTTATGGTACTTTGGATCCAGCCCATTGCTTACTACTTTTGCGGGTAGGCTTTTTTGTATCCTTCCAAAGATTGATTAAGGGACACACTTTATTTCTAAGCAAGGACCTCTTTCACCTGTTCTGATCACCTGCCACTTAGATGTTAAACCCACCTTGCAGTCTGAAGAGGTAGGCCGGCTGAAAACTGAAGACCAATCTATACAGTTGGCACAAGTGGGGAAACTTCCCTGCCCTTGTACTACTTTGGTCTGAAGTTGGGGCTCTAGGAGGAGCAGTATTCCAACAGACAACACCCCAGCTCTGAGAAAGGAGCTGGGGACTGGAGCCAAACCAGGGATGGGGAACTTGTAGTCCTCCCAATGTCGTCCAACTCTCAGGAGCCTCAGCCAGCATGGCGAATGGGCAGGGATGGTAGCAAGTAGTGGGGTGGGCGGCACTCACCTGACCTCCAGTTGTCCAGGTTGCTGTTGCATGCCAAAACAGAGAGGGCAGTGAAGGTGGCATGGTGCAAAGGCACCAGCACAGCCAATCCAGCACCCCCCACCCGTGTGCTTGCACTAAGTCGACCTTGCAGTCTCCTCGCCCTTCCCCACCCTGGTATGCAGTAATGAGGTGTTCTGTCTGCTACTGGTCAAGGATGACAGGAGTTGGAGGTCAACGACATCTAGACGGCCCATCCCTGAACTAGATGGCTGGGAGAGAGATAAATCCTCCTCCCTCTCCTGCCCCTCGTTGTGCATTAGAACAGGGGTTCCCAAGGTGTGATCCATGGAATTTCATTCCAATGATCCATGGCGTACCTGAATTTGTGGCTGAAGACAGCACATCCACTGCATTATTACTCATACTGATCTTTAATGGCTGTTGCTTCTTTTTCCCCTTACATTGTATTTGACTGTGTCACCGTTTGAATTCTTGCTTGTAAACTTCCTAGAATTTGTATCTAGCTGACCAGTTTTTGGAGATTAACAGTGCAAGCCTATAAATGTCTACTCAGAAGTTTCCCCCATCTATGGCTGAAGTCCTGTAACAACACACTTGCTAGGGATGAAAGCCCCACTGAACACAGCGGGACCTTTTCCCGAATAGACATACACAGGATTGCGCTGTAAATGCTGGACTATTATATAGATGGACTTGGGTGCTCTGGTCCACCACCCACAATCCTTATGTAACCGTGCAGCAGAATCGTCCTGCTGAAAAGCCCAAAGCAGGCGCCGCAGCCTCCAATACACTCCTGCAGCGCGTCTCTCGCAATCGCTTGCATCACTCGGCTTCTAAGGGAAGGCGGAAGGAAAGGACAAGGAGGAGCGTCGCGCTTACCGTTCCCACAGCTGGGCTTGCCTTGGGTTGGGCGAACTGGGTTCGGACTCCGATCCAGGCACCAGCTCTGCCCGCTAAGGCTCCAGAATCCGATCCCAGCCGTCCAGTCATCCGGGCACAGCCGCCTGCTCCGCTTCCAGGACAAGCGCAACTCGGGCAGGGTGGGGGGCAGTCTCCATTCATTCTGCAGGTCGCTCAAGGGCGAGCGGCGGGCGCCCTCGAGGCGGGAAGGGATCGGGGGAGAGGGTTTGCGATCCACTACCTGGCGAGGTGGGGTGAGGGTCCCATCCACGTCGAAGAGGCAAAGGATCCGCTCCCGGTTCCCGCGCGTCTCGGTGGCAGCCATTGCAGCCCCCTGCTCCTTCCTTCCTCGGCGGCAGTCGTTCCTTGGCCGGGACGAGGCTGCGATTTGCAGGGAGGCGGGAGGGAGGCGTCGGCCCAGCGCCGACCCAATTGCGGCGCCAAGGGCCGCCCATGTGACTCGTGTGAACCGACCTGGCAACACGTACACGCCTGGTGGCGAAGGAAGCCGCGTGAAGCGCCGGCGAACTTGGCCGGCCCTTGTCGCGGGTCCTTCGGCTAGATTCGCCCCCTCTTTGTTTTTGTGCCGCCTCCTCCCCAACAAAACACCAATTAAACCGAGAAAGATGGCTGCATTTGTTTTGGTTTGCTGTCCTGGAAAGGAAATTGTTGTCATTTTAAAATTTTATTTTGCCAATATGTTTATTGGTTTTCCCACCGCCGCCACGTTTTAGCAATGAAAACAAATCGACGTTGAACACCGAACGAAAACAAAAACACACCTTCCATAATAAAGTATACAGTATGCGAAACCCAGAAGGTAGAAGAAAAACAAAAGGATGTCAGATAAGCTGTAGTAGGTGGAAAATAGCCCTGAGAAGATAAACGATGCTGCCTAAACAAGGGCGTTATAAATGGACAGTTAGGAATCTGCATCTCTTTTCAGAAACACTCCATGGCAGCCTTTGCCAACCTGGTGTCTTCCAGATATTTTGGACTACAACCTGATGGGAGCTGTAGTCTAAAACATCTGGAGGGCACCAGGTTGGCATAGGCTGGTCTATGGGTTCTATCCATCTCCCACTGATACTTTATATGGAAAAGGTGCAGGGAGCTCTTTGTGAATATTAGTTTTGTGTTCAAGATAGCTAAATCGCTGTGTGTTGCTAATGCAAAGTTCTACACTGTTTCTCTACTAGCCTGTGCCATCTTTGTTCTTGAAATAACTTAACACAGCTGGTGTGAATTTTTATTTTGTTTTGTTTCTTGCTCACTTAAAAAACAATCCCCCACAAAAGTCTCAAAGTGACTCACACAGTAGAAAAAGCATGTAATACAATTCAAGGAAATATTAAAATCAATAACAGCAAAACTTGATAACAAAAATACCCTGCCCCCCCCAAATCTTAGTTAACATAGCTGTAAAGTTCTATCACTTAAATGCCTAGAAGAATTAATGTCTTCTGCTGAAAGACATCCGTGTTGATGAAGCAGTAATGTTTCAGGTTGCAACAAAGCATATAGTATAATGCATTGTGCTATACACCATTTGATGTGCCTGCCTTAGATAGAGACTACTTTTGCTGCATTCAGAAATTCTTAAAAAATATTGTCAAAGGTATGAACAGGACCCTTAATGTAAGTACGCTGAAAGTTTATTTTTATAACTATGTCAGCTTACAGTGTGACCATTCACAATATTTTCTTAAAATAAAAATAAAAGATCTCTGTATCATGTTATAACACTGACAGGCTTTCTTGTATTCTTTCCTCAGGGGAGGCTCGCGGAGTTGGGAGTTGGGGGCACTGCTTGGCAGTGGCTCCGCTCCTACTTAGCGGATCGTCGCCAGAAGGTAGTGCTTGGGGAACATTGCTCGACACCCTGGACTCTCCATTGTGGAGTCCCTCAGGGGTCGGTTTTGTCCCCTATGCTCTTTAACATCTACATGCAGCCTCTGGGTGCGGTCATCAGGAGTTTTGGAGTGCGTTGCCATCAGTACGCTGATGACACGCAGCTCTACTTCTCCTTTTCACCTTCTTCAGGTGAGGCTGTTGATGTGCTGAACCGTTGCCTGACTGCGATAATGGACTGGATGAGAGCTAATAAACTGAAACTCAATCCAGACAAGACTGAGACACTGTTGGTGAGCTCTTTCCCTGCCCAGATGGTGGATGTTTCTCCTGTTCTCAATGGGGTTACACTCCCCTTGAAGGAACAGGTTCATAGTTTGGGGGTCCTTTTTGACCCTTCCTTGTCGCTTGAGGCTCAAGTGGCCTCGGTGGCACGGAATGCGTTCTACCATCTTCGCTTTAGTAGCCCAACTACGCCCCTATCTGGACAGTGATGATCTCGCCTCAGTTGTTCACGCTCTGGTAACTTCTAGACTGGATTACTGTAATGCGCTCTACGTTGGGCTGCCCTTGAAGACTGTTCGGAAACTTCAGCTAGTGCAAAATGTGGCAGCCAGGTTGTTGACGAGGACCAATCGGTCCGCGCATATAACACCTGTCCTGGCTCGCTTGCACTGGCTACCTATTTGTTTCCGAGCCAGATTCAAGGTGCTGGTTTTGACCTATAAAGCCTTACACGGTGTGGGACCGCAATACCTTGTGGAACGCCTCTCCCGCTATGAACCTACCCGTTCACTTCATTCAGTATCTAAGGCCCTCCTCCGGGTACCAACTCACCAGGATGCCCGGAGGATTGTTACTAGATCTGGGGCCTTTTCTGTGGTGGCCCCCGAACTGTGGAACAGCTTACCGGAGGAGATATGCCTGGCGCCTACGGTTCTTTCTTTTAGGCGCCAGGTTAAGACCTGGCTATACTCCCAGGCATTTTAATGTTCAATGTTTTTATGTTTAATGTTTTAGTTTAATTTTGTTGCTTTTTGTTACTGATTTTATTCTAATATTGTATTTTAATCTTGTTTTGTACACCGCCCAGAGAGCTATTAGCTATGGCCGGTTTAGAAATGAAATAAATAATAATAATAATAATACTATGCACTTATACCAGTTTTACACGTGTGTTCACGGCCTTTATTCCATCCGTCCGTCCGTCCATCCGTCAATCTGTCCATCTGTCTGTCCATCCATCTTTGATAAGAGCTGTAAACTTGCACATTAATGCTATTTACTGTAACACTGTCATTCCATAACAAATAGCACCTTCCTTTTCTTTATTTATTGCAGTAGTCACTTTTTGTGCTTGCTGAAAGTTTCCCCACTAACTAGAACACCCTCATCCAGTTAGAGAGACTATCAGGGCTAGTCCATGACATTTTGCTACCTGAAGCAAAGGACAAGGTGGAGGTCCCCCTTTTCAAGATATGGAATCTGACCAGATGAATGAATATTATTTCAGCTGGTTCTTTGCTCACAGTATCAGACTACAGATGCTGTACTCATGGGAAGGACCACTGGACTAGAGAGCAATACTACCCAAACATTAGTGTTTTAGAACAGCATTCCAATCAGCATTAATACCCCAATACTGCAAAAATTCGCTACACTGACAGCACAATCCTAAACATGTCTACTCAGAAGTAAGCCTCATTAATGTCTATTAGGCTTATTTCCAGCTAAGTGGGTATAGAACTGCAGCCCAAATGCTGTTGGAAGTGCTTAATGCCCTTAGGACTAGGCAAATTATTTGCAAGAATAGTTCATTCATGATGACCGAACCGCTGAAATCATAGGATAGATATGAGAGTTCACTGTTTCAGATAACAATAAAATCATCTGTCTAAGCCTGAAAGCTGCCTAGCACGATTAGGTTAGTTCCTTTGTTCTGAAATAAGCCTGAAGCCATCAATCATCACATTTGAATGCAAATATGGAAGGTAAATCAAAGATTACTGTGTTAGGGTTGTGGCCCAGAAATTGCTCAGACCGGAGATTCCTCACAAGTGCCAGCCTTGCTGTGCATATTCTAAAGGCTTTACCCTTCTCCCAGACATAGCAAAATATTTGGCCTTTGGAGGTAACAGCAGTAACTCTGTACAATTTTGATGAGTTAAAGACACAACACAATAGCACTGAATAAAGCAAATTTATAGTTCTTCCTAAATAATAATTGCTGGAGACACAAACAACAGAAATCACTATCTTTTTGAAGTCCTAAGATGAAGTTATTGCAAAATTATTTTGAACATGACTGGTTACCATATTCCCTTTTTGATCCCAATAGGGCTATAATCTTGGTTCAGATGAGGAATTGGGCACAGTGCCTCAAGGAGGAGGTGTTACCCCAGTATTCAGGCTAGTGTGATGTTTTCAATTTATCATCACTGCTGTGCTATGGTCCTGGTTCTAGTCAGGGAAGGCAGAGGATATTTAGCTGCATGCTTGATTCCAGAGGATCATTTCAGGATCACATATAACTTAAGAGGATTGGAATGCACATGTTGGTTGTGTGACATTATTGCACAACATCTTCAGCAATGTTGCAATGGATTCTGGAGCATGCCTTTATGATTGCAAGCATTTTGGTGCATTTTAAAAAACGGTGCTGCACCCAACCAACTGTGTTGGGACAGGCCTAGTTGTGAACTGTAGTAAGGTTTCTAAACAGACTTTAGATCAACCAAAAGGACTCACTCTATGAAAAAATTACATATGGAGCGTTGCCCCAAAGAAAGGTTTTACACCTGAAATATACTTGGCTCATTTTGTTCCATTTCCTACTATCTAACTCCCTTTTGGTCTGTTTCTGCTCCCTAGCTTTTGATGATGCCCTCCATGTTGTTGCTTTTTGTCGGCAAATTGGCTAAACCCAATGATATCTTTCCCATTTATTTTACAGAGGGGAATTGAGGCTTGGTTTGCCTCAAACTGGTGACCTGACCAAAGCCAACCAATTAACCAGTCTGGAAGAGGGAAAGAATGATATTAGCACCAAGGCATCCTACTTGTAGGGGCAGAAACAGAATTATTAAAAATAATAATGTTCTGTTTTTCTGGATGGGAGGTTTTCTAACATTCCAACCCAACAAAGAGTTTGTATCTGTTGATCCGGTGAAGTTGAGGACATTATACATTATTTACTAAGCAGCCCCCTATATAAGTTCCCAAGGTTAAAACTGATTTCCTACATCCTTTGCTCCTTGTCAAATAGACCTCCCCTGGAGCACATATGCGTTCTGCTAGCAGACAATGATATATTTATAACTACTCAGGTGGCAAAATTTGCTCTAGCTGTGGGAAAAGTAAGAGTAAGATATCAAAAACACCTTATGGGGTGAGTGGGATGTGCCCCAGTGCTATTATGACTGTAGTATTTATACACTAAGACATGGGGTAGGTCAGGGTATCTTTCGCTCGGGAGAGGAAATTTCATTTGAAATGTATTGTTCTTTTACTGTATCTTGTTGAATTGTGTTTTGTTGAAATATGACTTTATTTTAATATGTATTTTCCTTTTACATGTGTTTAATTGTGGTAGCCTATGGCTCTGAGCAATAAAGATTCATTTCATTTCATTCTATTAAAAATTCAAAATTAAGCATACATTTCAGTTCAAAATACGATGGTCTTGATCAGGAAACTGTCTCTTAAGGAACTATTTAAAGTAGGTGTGTTAAGAAAATACTAAATTTGAATAAGCAAAACAGCATGAGCCGCGTTAAATCCGTAGGCAGGACTAGACTTAGGCAGTATAAGCTGGCTGCCTCAGGCAGCTGAACTTGAGTGTCATGAAATGGCAGGATATTGTTAGTTCTTTATTTTTATTGTAGTTTTACTGAGAGAGAGAGAGTGAGAATGGTCTATTTCAGGTGCCAGTATTGGCTGGCCTTGACTTGGGAGTGATAGGGGGCACCATTTGTTGCTTATCGCCCTGTGGCTTCCTCCCCATCTCAACCTAAGTGGCAACCTGATTATCATTGTATTTTGCCTCAAGGAACATGAGGAAGCTCTATCTTTTTTATTTATTTTGGCCTATGGAATCTCACTCAGACAGAAATCTGAGAAACTGTGGCACTGAAAGAGCCAAGTGTAAGAATGGCTAAATAAGGCAAAGGTGCATTATGGCTATTATTACCCCCTCAATGGATATTTGCTATTGTTCCTTAATGAAGCTGTGCTTGCAGAAAACCACCAACAATCCCTGGTGATTCTGCATGTGTGTTGCAATCAACACTGTACAACAGGTTAATGAGAAAATCAAGGCCCCTTTGCTCCTCTACAACCTAGCAGACAGAAATGCATACTCATTTTACCATCATGAAGAAGTAGGGCTGAACTTGTGTAAGGATGTATGAAGGTGATGAAGTTCACCATACCTGCTTCCATACCTTTGATCATAACCATAATTCTCTGATGTGTGGGACAGGACAGAATCTACAAGGTGAGTTTGACATTTGATATGCACCACCTGCTGTGACCAGAGAGCATATGATGGACTGGCATTAACTGGGAGAAGCTAGCCTTAGGCAAGACAAATGTCAGTGGCACTGGAAATGGACTTTGGGCTTCAGAGAAAAAGCAACAACACAAACTAACACAGCTTGAAGGAAGCACTGGCACCACCATTCCTTTAAGAAAAAAATCTCCCCAGACGCTGAGGGTTATAATAGCTATCAGCCAGTCATAAATATCCCTTTCTGGGTGTTGACCATATATGGTAGCTGTACAGTTGTGGGGGTCCTGGATGAAACTGATTTCCTAGATCCATTTTAATTGGGTTTCAGGCCTGGTTTTGGCATGGCAATCACCCTGGTTGTCCTGACAGGTAACCTATGCTGGGAGGGAGAGACTGTGCTGATTCTGCTGGACCTCTCAGTGGCTTTTGGTATTGAGTGGTACCTTTCTAGACTGGCTCTACGAATTGGGAGCAAGAGGCATGGAGATGCAGTGGTTCTACTTCTATTTATCTGGCTTTACCAAAGGGTAGTTTTAGGGAACAGCTGCCTGGCACTTTGCTGGGGGTCCTACAAGGATCCCATGTTATTTAAAAATCTATATGAAGCCACTGAGAGATTTCATCAGAAACTTTGGGGTCAAGTATCAGCAATATGCAGATATTGCTCAGCTCTGTTTCTCTGTAACATCTACATCAGGAAAGGTGGTTGGTGCTAAATTGTTGTCTAGACTTGCTGTGGACTGGATGTGGGCCCAGCCTGATAAGATGGAGGCACCGTGGATAGATGTTTCCCAAGTTCAGTTGGGCTTCAGCCTGTTCTTGAATATGTTGTACTCCCTCTGAAGATTAAGGTTCACTGCAGTTCTTCTTGATCCAGCTCTGGCACTTACGAAACAAATCTTGGTGACCAAAACTGAGTGAATGCAATGCACTCCATTTGGGGCTTCCCTTACGCTTGACCCAGCAGTTAGTGCAGAATGCTGCAGCATGGTTGGTGACCAGAGTGAGACCCTGTCAGCATATAACACCTGTGTTCAAAGATTTGCACTGGTTGCTCATTTG
Source organism: Rhineura floridana (assembly GCF_030035675.1). Lineage (NCBI taxonomy): Eukaryota > Metazoa > Chordata > Lepidosauria > Squamata > Rhineuridae > Rhineura > Rhineura floridana. The sequence goes on from NC_084487.1 coordinate 47,349,402, forward strand.
TTACTGAGGCAAGTTTAAGGTGTTACTATTGGTATATCAAGCCCTTAACAGCTTGGGACCAGTTTACTTGTGGGATCGCCTTACCCCATATGTGCCCATCTGACCACTTTGATCTGTGGAACTGGCACTGTTCTATCCTCTCTCCCATGCTATTCAACATCTATATAAAGCCGCTGGGGGGCATCATCAGGAGATTTGGGCTGCAGTGCCACCAATATGCGGATGACACTCAGCTCTATCTCTCATTTAAGTCCTCACCAGAGATGGCTGTGGACACCATTTCCAAGTGCCTGGAGGCCGTAAGTGAATGGATGGGAGGAAACAGGCTGAAGCTGAACCCCGACAAGACCGAGGTACTGCTCGTGGGAGATAGGAGGAAGTTGGGTGATTTTGACCTGGTGTTGAATGGGGTAAGATTGCCCCTGAAGGACCAGGTTCGCAGCCTCGGTGTTGTTCTTGATTCCCAGCTGTCCATGGAGGCTCAGGTCGTGGCGGTGAGCCGGGCACCTTGGTATCAATTACATTTGATACAAAGGCTGCGACCCTACCTCCCTGTCCATCTGCTCCCATGGGTGGTACATGCCCTGGTCTCCTCTCACTTAGACTATTGTAATGCGCTCTACGTGGGGCTACCCTTGAAGACGGTCCGGAAATTACAGCTGGTACAGAACGCGGCGGCACGTCTGATCAAGAACAGCCGCCGCCGAGACCATATCACTCCAGTACTTAAAGATCTGCACTGGCTACCAGTTGTTTACCGGGCCCAATTCAAGGTGTTGGTTTTAACCTTTAAAGCCCTACACGGTTTTGGTCCAGTTTATCTAAAGGAATGCCTTCAGCATCACCAGATAGGCCGCCAAACGAGATCAGCCTCCCAAGACGTTCTCTCGGTCCCACCAGTCAAAACAGCTAAGCTGGTGCGGACCAGAGAGAGGGCATTTTCAATTGTGGCCCCTGCCCTCTGGAACTCTCTGCCTTATGATCTCCGCCATGCCCCCTCCCTGACAGGCTTCCGCCGAGAACTGAAATCATGGTTTTTTAGGGAGGCATTCGAGACCTCTGTCTAATTTAGTTTAAATTTTTGTATGATGGGGGTAGGTTTGGATTGAGTATACTTATTGTTGTTTTGTATTATATGTTATATTTTACTCTATGTTATATTTTAATCTATGTACGCCGCCTAGAGTGGCCGTTAATTCGGCCAGATAGGCGGCCTAGAAATAAATTTTTATTATTATTATTATTATTATTATTCTGCACTTGTAAGAAATTGTTCTTTTAGTGTGACAGCACCTACACTTTGGAACTCTCTGCCTATTAACCTCAGGCAGGTATCTTAACTGAATTCTTTTTTGTGCCTGCTTAAAATATTTCTTTTTAGGCAAGCCTATCTAGTTTGTTGCTGTTTTAATGGTCTTTTAAACATTTCTAATTACTTGTTTTTAACTGTGTTTATAATTTTCTTGTAACATCCCATTTAGACCAGTGGTATCCCTTGTACAGGGGCTGCCTTGTAAACGGATTAGAAGCTTCAATAAGCTCATAGTATAATGGCCAGGATGTTAACTGCATGTTGGAAACATATCTCTGACAAATGTACATAGGCTGAATTCCAGGTGCTGGTTTTAATCTATAGAACCTTTCATGGTTTGAGACCTGGTGCCTGGAGGATCACCTTCTCAGATGTCAACCTGCTCTGATTAACTTGCAGTGCAATCCATTACGTCTGCTCAAAAGTAAGCTCCACAGGAGTGGATTGCAGCCCTATTCAGCTTTTCTCACAGTGCTACCGCTATCTTAGGTTAAGTGGACAGGAACAAGAGGGCATTTTTATCAGTACCACCCTGGTTATGGAAGTCCCTCCCCAAGGAACCTCATCTGCTGTCCAGTTTATAGTTCATGCACCAAGTCATGACATTTTGGTTTTCTTAAATTTTAATGAATTTAATTGTAAAGAATGAGGTAAATTCTTGCTTATATACAGCATACATAGGAATTTTATTTATTTATTTATTTATTATTAAATTTGTTAGTCGCCCATCTGGCTGGTTGTCCAGCCACTCTGGGCGACGTACAAG